>NC_064921.1:967009862-967317112 GCF_023897955.1 Schistocerca gregaria | reverse complement strand
GAATACTCGCTTCCAATGTGCGTTCACCGCGATGTAGCCAAACACTGATGCGACCATCATGATGCTGTAAACAGATCATGGATTCATTGGAAAAATTGACGTTTTGCCATTCGTGCACCCAGGGTCGTCGTTGAGTACACCATTGCAGGCGCTCCTGTCTGTGATGCAGCGTCAAGAGTAACCGCAGCCGTGGTCTCCGAGCCTGATAGTCCATTCTGCTGCAAACGTCGTCGAACTGTTCGTGGAGATGGCTGTTGTCTTGCAAACGTCCCCATCTATTGACTGAAGGATCGATTCAATTTTACACTTGTTCATATTGTCGGAAGTACTGTCCAGCCAGACTGTATGCTACTGATGGAAAAAGGCGGTAGTCAGAGAAAATAACGTCTGGCGAATACGGCGGGACGGATAGGACTTCTCATTTCATCTATATTTTGATGGGTTTTGCGACATGGGGTCAAGCACTGACATGCTGCAAAATTATCTTCACGTGTCTATCGCTGTATTGTGGCCGTTTGTGTTTCAGTGCAGAGCCCGAACCCATCAGTTGTTTTCGATAATGATGTCCTGTGTCTGTTTCAGTGGCTACGAAAACGTTCTTTCTTCCACCCCCATGCGGGTCTACGACTTCAAAATCACCGTTCTTAAGGCGTTGAAAACATTCTCAGCACGTTCTTCCAGTAATAGCTCCCTCACCATTGGTCTTACCCAGCAATTTAAGAGCCACAGCCGAAGATTTCTTCATGTTGAAGCTGAAAATTAAAACTTCCCGAAGATGGCAAGAAATTGGTACGTAAGTTCACATACTTAATAAAGAATAGCGTTATGATGCAATAACAAATCGACTAATATTTTTATCGCATTATGTTTTCAGATGCCTACGTTTATTGTATTAGATCTATGACCAACCACCCGAACCCCACTTGTCGCTATCTCCGTCTGTTGCAAAACGGCGGAAGCAAAGATGTACACCTAATATATTGAGCATTTTTACTTTCAGCAGTCGCAGCACGATAGCCGATGAGATACCTCCTCTTCACTTTTATACCATATTTGTAATAACTATGTCGCCTGGGTCTGAGTATGATACAGTCTCTGAGCATGTATGAAAGATAGTGAACCACACCGGTAATGTAACGCAAGGTACCGTATTAACCGGTAGTTACCTGCAGTTCAGTCTTCATGCCTTTGTAGTGAGATACGAATTTTTGCTGCTTACATGTGAGATTGTGGATCTAGCAAGGACCATTTGTTGTTTATGTTCATTGAAATGTTTCGACGAGATGGGAGGCGCTAATTGTAGCTACGGGAGTCGCAAAAGAAAGCCTAATTAAGAAGATACTGCTAGCTTCTGGAAAGGATTATTTTCAAGTGTCAACAGAGGAAAGCTGTAGATGAGATTTATGACGCTTATTTTTAGGCACATAACGTTTTAACTTGAACAGAAGAGGTATGAACGTCTACGATATTTGTGAGTAGATTGTAGACTTTCCGTACTGCCGAAAAAAGGAAGAAATAGTACACCCTGAAAGACGACATCGATTTTAATCGGATAATAGCATATGCCACCTGAGGGATATAGAGGTTAAAAAAGATGGTTCAAATGGCTTTGAGCACTATGGGACGTAACTTCTGAGGGCATCAGTCTCCTAGAACTTAGAACTAATTAAACGTAACTAACCTAAGGACATCACACACATCAATGGCCAAGGCAGGATTCTATCCAGCGACCGTAGCGGTCGCGCGGTTCCAGACTGAAGCGCTTAGAAGCGCTCGGCCACACCCGCGGACATAGTAGAGTTACTGATAATGGTTTAGACGCCGTCGACCAACAGATTGCATAGTGGCATGGCTGGTACTGCGCCGTCTGTGTCTACCGTTTAACAGGGAATGCTTACAGCGAGTACGACCAGTATGGTGTAAACGTATGGAGCAAGCAGGCAACCATGACACGGGGCGCACTCATGCTCCTTACAGCCAAATGAGCGAGGTGGCGGAATGGTCCTTTCGGAGAACTTCCACAAATGTTGGATGTGCTCCGTCAGTTATGCGGCGACACTCGTGTCAGTAGTGACGTAAACATTCTCACACCTGCAAATGGCATTTTGGATATCCGCGCAGAGATTCAATGGAAGTGTCTGAGTCCTCCCGTCTACCTTGACTCATGACGTAAGGCTGTTGTGGTGTGTGACATCATTATGATGCGAAGATTAGGAGTTAGCTGTGTTTATAGATATCATCTTGTTGTGTTTGATGGTGCCGGCTGGTGGTGAATGTTTTTTAAGCTGAGTGTAATGTGCTATACTGGGTTCATTTGAGCCTTGCATATGTGAAGGTTGCATGTTGGTGCATGTTCAGAGTACGGTGCAACGAGTAAGTATGCAGACGATTTCAGAAGTGCTAATGGTGACTGTGTGTTGAAAATAGCTCAGAGAACACATATTGATCACGTTATGACTGGTAGAATGCTAGGACGACTGGAGACTGGTCAAACTCAGCAGGTCGTAGCACGGCCCCTCGGTGTGCCACAAAGTGTGATCTCAAGATTATGGCAACGATTCTAGCAGACAGGATACGTGCCCAGGTGCTACAGTACGGGACGTCCACAGTGTACAACACCACAAGAAACCGATATATCACCATCAGTACCCGCAGAAGGCCACAGGGTTGTGCAGGTAGCCTTTCTCGGGACCTTACCGGAGCCACTGCAACAGTTGTCTCCAGACACACAGTCTACAGGCGACTGAACAGAAATGGTTTATTTGCTCAGAGACCAGCAAGGTGCATTCCACTGACCCCTGGTCACAGCCTGGTGTCAAGAACACATGTACATGGTCATTGGAACAGTGGTCCCAGGTTATGTTCACAGACGAGTCCAGGTATAGTCTGAACAGTGATTCACGTCGGGCTTTCATCTGGTGTGAACCAGGAACCAGATACCAACCCCTTAATGTCCTAGAAAGGGACCTGTATGGAGGTCGTGGTTTGATGGTGTCTTTGACAGAGGAACTGTAACAGGTGAGGTGTATCGGGACGTCATTTTGCACCAGTGTGTCCGCCTTATCAGGGGTGGAGTGGGTCCCACCTTCCTCCTGATGGATGATAACGCACGGCCCCAACGAGCTACCATCGTTGAGGAGTATCTTGAAACAGAGGATATCAGGCGAATGGAGTGGACTGCCTGTTCTCCAGACCTAAACCCCATCGAGCACGTCTGGGATGCTCTCGGTCGACGTACCTCTGGACATCTTCAAACCCCGAGAACACTGCAGGAGCTCAGACAGGCACTGGTGCAAGAATGGGAGGCTATACCTCAGCAGCTACTCGACCACATGATCCAGAGTATGCCAACCTGTAGTGCAACTTGTGTACGTGTGCATAGTGATTATATCCCATACTGATGTTGGGGTATATGCCCAGGAAACAGTGGCGTTTCGCAGCACATGTGTTTAGGGGCAGCTTTCTCAACTTAGCACCAATATTGTGGACGTACAGATCTGTGTCGTGTGTGTTCTCTATGTGTCTATGCTATTAGCGCTAGTTTTGTGTAGTGCCACGTTGCGTTATCCTTAATTTATGAGCATGAGTGTAATATCACTTCATGTACTGAATACACACTGTTGATATAATACAACTTCATGGAATTGGAAACCACTAAAAGGACGTACAATTTTTTTTTCCTGCAGTATATGTCCAAATTTAAAATACGCCAATATTTACTGTCTAACAGAGTCCTTAAGGACTAAAAAGTTGATGAATAGATTAGTATCACATCAATTATATTAATTATGTTTCTACCATCTACGAAAATGATAAAGAACCCAGGAGACATCGGCAGGTGTCAATGTAAATTAATACACGTACAACTCATTAGTCGGTATGCAGATGATTTAAGAGTTATAATTTTCGGTGACAGGTAAAATGACCATCAGAGTGCGTTAGTGCTGTTCGTGTTTAGTGTTGTTATTAGACCTTGAAGAATTTGTAAGCAGTGCTAACAGCGTCAGAAGTCGAGTGACTACTGATAAAAAGAAATGCCACATACTCGTCTGAGACAGACTAACAGAGTGTGAAAGGAATCTTACTCTTGGCCTCCATTTGGCCAGCTCGGCCAATCGTGCAACAACCAGGTTTGTAGGACCTTCTAATGCGACAGTAACCAGGTATTTGATAGCATGGGAACGCAAGGATAAGCATTCTAGTCAGGGTTGCAGTCGATTGCAGTATTGCGCGCCAGGAACATAGTAACAATTCACGTCTGCGCATGTCTTACGATAACATGGAACGGACTCTCGGAAACATTGCGTGCCATCCCACAATATTGGTCTGAGACGAGCAGCAGGGTTAATCGAGCAGTCTGAGGTGCCTTACCAGCGTTGCCTGCCCCTCTCCCACTCTACACCGTCACAGGTTTCAGTCCTCCATCGGGCACTGGTGTGTGTGTGTTGTCCTTAGCGTAAGGTAGTATAAGCTAGATTAAGTAGTGTGCAAGCATAGGGACCGGTGACCTCAGCAGTTTCGTACTGTAGGAACTTACCACAAAAATGTCCAAAGTTACGAACAGCAGCCGGACTATGGAATTTCCGTCCTTTGTACAGGTCACGGTTATCATCATTTTACAAAACGTTGCATCTCGAGTAGATGTGTGACCTGAATACGTGAACTGCGGTGATTGGCGTCGCGCTGTGTTGAACGAAAAATCGGGGCTCTGCACTACCCTTGACAAAAGATCTAGGAAAAACATGAAGTGAAATGAAAATACCAAAGGCGCTAATGGGCCTCATACTCACGAATTTATGTCGTGCCAAGTAACCAATTTCAGGGTAAAATTGTGTTAGCAAATTTGACGTTACGTGCAAGATAGCGAAAATGGCCACAAGATGGATTGGATGGTAGCATAAGGTAGTGCTGAAGGAGTAAAACAGATCAAATACAGATTCAGAGAGAGTTAAAAAAACAAAGCATATTAAAAAGGAAGTTATACATCACTGGCCTTAAAACGCATTATTACAAATGAGACACTGAGAGCAAGAGTGGACTAACCCACATCTGTTGCCGTGTTAAGTTACTTGCATGAAATGATGTCTATGTGAAGTATAAAAACCAGCCGGCCAGGGTGGCCGAGCTGTTCTAGGCGCTATAGTTTGGAACCGCGCGACCGCTACTGTCGCAAATTCGAATCCTGCCTCGTACATGGATGTGTGTGAGGTCCTTAGGATACTTAGGTTTAAGTAGTTCTAAGTTCTAGGAGACTGAGGACCTTAGACGTTAAGACCCATAGTGCTCCGAGCCATTTGAACCATTTTTTATAAAAACCCTGCAAAACGACATATTTAAATTCAGTATGGTAAACGTAGACGACGGGTCAATTACTACTTTTGACGCTGAGCCTTTGCCACATTTGCATAGAGCAATAGTGGACTGTGATTCATTAGTCCACAGCTCCACCGACACCAGTTCCCTGAACCACCTCCAGTGTTGGCTACGCGCAGTCATGCCCAGAGCGATGCGACGATGTTTCCTTGTGTAGTAGTTGCTATGGCAGTATTCGCGTCACTCCGCATTGATTCACGTCGTGGAATCGCGTAGTTCAGTCGTAGTGTGTTGGTTGGGTGACAGTTGTTGAAGTTACAATGATGGATCAAAACGCACAACCTATAACTACAGATGAACATTTACAAGGTATGTTGTTATTGTTTGTGTCTGCTATCGTATTGTGTTACTGTAATACGAAATTATTATTCCTGTACGTTTGACATTGAACTTCACAGATATGTTTCAATCGGAGGAGAAAGGTGACGTGATGTAGAGCGGCTCGATGTTAACGACGGTTTGGAAATGTCCTCAATACAAGGAGTATCTGCATCTTCATCATCCCCTCATGTGAACAGTATGAAAGGCCAAAAGCTTTTGAAGAATGAGAAAGATTGGACACGGAGTACTAGAAAAGAAGAAAAATAAAAGGAATTGAACAACTAGGAGAAGAGAAGCAACTACGTGAAATCTACCGAATGATTAACGGAGGAAAGGCTGGGTTTCAATCCAGAAAAAATATATGTAGAAATAAAGGAGGGGATTTGATAGCGGAGAGTGATAAAATACTTGACAGATAGGCAGAACATTTCCAAGAGTTACGGAAGCTAGAAGTAGATGGATTAGAAGAGGAAGAATTGGTGGAAATAACTTATTGTGGACTAGAGGTATCAACACAATAACCCACACCGGAGGAAGTGATACAAGCCATTAAGATTTTTAAAAATAATAGGGCACCTGGAGAAGATCAGATCAAATATGATGGGGAAGCATTGTGGAAAGCAATACATACAGTAGTAATACTGAACATCTGGCAGGAGGAGAACAAGCCAGTGAATTGGGAAACAGCTATTATGTGCCCCACACATAAAAAAGGAGATAAATTAAACTTCCAGAATTACCGAAGAATACCCCTGGTAAATATTACATACTAAGTGTTCTCCAATATCTTAACAAGGAGGGTTACTCCCTATGTGGAGGAGACTATATGTCCTGCTGCCTGTCTATACCACTGACTCCTGGGAGTGACATGCGGCACGTTTACCTCTCAGTCCTCTTTATGTTTACGTAAATATGTACATAAGTAAATTGAGGACTGGTCTTAACGTTGGTTAAGACCTTTCCTCAGGTTCTGAAACGGGCCGCTGGTGAGACTTGTCTAGAGCTTGATTACCTTTTAATTGAATTAATTAAAGTGATTTTGTTATTACTGAGATACCTTTGACGTAGACCATGGGGCCGTGGTAGTAGCGTTGTAGCTGCTTTATGCCGATGTGTTTCGTACTAGCTTTCATCTGATTTTGTTTATTTATCACAGTGCTGTATTCAAAACTTGGTAAAGGTCTGTCAGCTTAGAGACAGTGTGACATTGTTATAGGACTGTCAGTGATGGACAAAATCGGTTTTTAAATGTGTACTTTTTTTATGTCATCAGTCTTCTGAATGGTTTGACGCGGCGTGCCAGCCTCTTCATCTCAGAGTAGCACTTTCAACTCAAGTCTTCAGTTATTTTCTGTGTATCCCAACCGCTGTCTTCCTCTACAGTTTAACCTCCTGGAGCTCCCTCTACTACAGTGGAACCCATTCACTGTTGTCTTAACAGATGTAGTACCAACCTGCTCTTCTTCTTGTCAGTGTTTTCCATGTATTCCTTCCCTTGCCTACATTCCGGAGAACCTTCTCATTCCTTACCTTAACAACATTGTCTGTAACACTGCATCTTAAATACTTCGATTCTCTTCTTTTCCGGGTTCCCCACAGTTCATATTCCACTATCATACGATGCTTTCATTCGAATGTATATTCTCTGAACTTTCTTGCTCAAATTAAGGCCTATGGTTGATACTGGTAGGCTTCTCTTAGCTTTGTTTTCCTTTGGTAGTCTGCTTTTTATGTCCCCCTTCCTCCGTCCGTCACAGGTCATTTGCTGCCTAGGTAGCAGAGTTTGTTAAGTTCATTTACTTCGTGAACCTCAATCGTAACAACTTTATTGTGGTTATTATTTCTGCTACTTCTCATTATTTTCGTCTTCCTTCGGTTTACTCTAAATTCCAATTCTGTACTCATTAGCCTGTTCATTCCATTCAGCAGATCCTGTAATTTTTCTTCAATTTCACTGAGGATAGCAATGTCATCGACGAATCTTAGCATGTATATCCGTTCACCTTGAATTCCAGTGTTGAACCTTTCTTTTATGAAAGTCATTGCTTCTTCGATGTATACATTGAACAGTAGGGGTGAAATGCTACATTTGCGGACTTACGCCCTTTTTAATACGAGCACTTCGTTCTTCGTCTTCTACTTTTATTGTTCCTTTTTGGGTCTTGCACATATCGTATATTATCCATCATTGCCTACAGCTTACCCACATTTACCTCAAGATTTCGGACATCTTTCAACATATTACACTGTCGAACGCTTTTTCTAGATCGATAAATCCTATGACCTTCCTTTGATTTTTCTTCAGTCTTGTCTCCAATAACAGCAGCAACGTCAGAACAGCGTCTCTTGTGCCTTTACGTTTTCTAAGGCGAAACTGGTCGTCATCTAACTCTTCTTCTATTCTGTTATTCATTCTTTGGCATATAATTCTTATTGGTAAGATGGATTCATGAGTTGTTAATCTGGTTGTGCGATCCCTCTCTCACTTCCCTGCTCTTTGAGGTCTTCGGAATAGTGTGGATGACGTTTTCCCGGTAGTCTCATGGCATTTCGAGTCTCATACGTTGTACACACAAACGTGGATAGTCGATTTGTTGCCAATACAGCCATGATTTTAGAAATTCTGATGGAATATTTTCTATCCCTTGTGCCTTACTCTATTCTAAATCATCCAAAGCTCTTTCAACATCTGATTGTAATAATTAAGCCATTATCTCTTCTATATCGGTTCCTGTTTCTTCTTTTATCACGTCACCAGGTAATTCTTGCCCTTCCTAGAAGTCTTCAGTTCACTCTTCCCACGTATGCGTTCTCTCATCTGCATTTAAAGGTGAAAATACCATTGCGCTCTTAATAGTACTATCCATACTTTTAATTCCAACGAAAGTTGTTTTGTCTTCTCTATAGGCTGAGTCAGGCCTTTCAATATTCATTTCTTTTTCTGTTTCTTCACATTTGTCATGCAGTCACTTCGACGTATCCTCTCTGCACTTCCTCTTTATTTCATTCCTAAGTGACTTGTTTTCCTGTATGCCTGAATTTCCCTAAATGTTTTTGTACTTCGTTCTTTCATCGAGTAATTGAAGTGTTTCTTCTGATGTCCATGGTTTCTTCAAAGTTACCTTCATTGTACCTACGTTTTCCTTCGCAATGGCAGCGATTGCTCTTTTCAAAAATATCCATTCCTCTAAAACTGAAATGCCTCCTCAGATACTCCGTATCGCAGTATATACAGCCTTAGAAAACTTCAAACCCATATCTTCATTTCTTAGTACTTCCGTATCGCATTTTATTGCTCATTGATTCTTCCTGAATAATCTCTTAAACTTCAGCCTACTCTTCATCATTGCTAAACTATGATCTGAGTCTACACCTGCCTTTGGGTACACCTTACTGTACTGTATCTGATTCCGGAATATCTGCTTGACAATAATGTAATCCCACCGAAAGTTGCTGTATCTTTCGGCCTTTTCCAATGTACCTCCTTCTCTTGCGATTCTTGAACACAGTATTGGTTAACACTGAATTTATTGCAGAACTTCATTCCTCTTTCTCCTATCTCATTCCTAGTACTAAATCATATTCTTTCGTAATCCTTTAGGATTCTCTTCCCCCACAGCATCATTCCATTCCCACATTACTTAGATTTTCATCTTCATTCACATACTGAATTACCCGTCCAGTCGCCTCATTTAGTTTCTCTGTCTATACTTTCTCTTCATCGGCCAGTGATGTCGGCATGTATACCTGAACTGTCGTTGTCGGTGATGGTTTGCTGTCGATTCTGATGATAAAAATCCTATCACTGAACTGTTCACAATAACTCAATCTCTTCCCCAACTTTCAATTCAAAACGAATGCTATTCCCGTTATACCGTTTGCTACTGTTGACAGTACCCTGTACTAATGTGACCAACTCTCACGTATTTCCCTGTATCTCCCGTATTTGAACATACGTTTCCACAATTTCCCGGCTGTCGTACTTTTAGGGTCATTGGGCGTTTTTCTCCAGTTTTTAACTTAAATTTTTTTACGATTGTAGAACTATTTATGAACCGTTTAAATTTTGCATGCATGGTCAGAATTCGTTTGAACGTTGGGCACCAGAGACAACTGATTGTATATCGACATTATGTCTATCGTTTATATAGAATTGGTCAACCGGCACTTGACAGTTGGACGTGACTTCATTTCAGTGCCTGTGCGTACTGTGAATCGTTGTCGAAGATAATGTGATGGGCAGTGACGACGAATTTAAAACGCCACCAAAATAAATACAAAGTATATTTGTACATAAGTGAAGCTTTGTATTCCGGGAATGGGACAGCACAGTCAAATGCTTATAAAGCTAACTGCCCAATCTGCTAATGTGAGTTTAGCGTAGCATATAGTGGCAAGAATGGTTGGTAACAGCAGTCAAATAGTTCAGGTGATACATTACTGCTACATAATCTAAAATACACTCCTGGAAATTGAAATAAGAACACCGTGAATTCATTGTCCCAGGAAGGGGAAACTTTATTGACACATTCCTCGGATCAGATACATCACATGATCACACTGACAGAACTACAGGCACATAGACACAGGCAACAGAGCATGCACAATGTCGGCACTAGTACAGTGTATATCCAACTTTCGCAGCAATGCAGGCTGTCATTCTCCCATGGAGACATCTACATCTACATCTACATCTACATGACTACTCTGCAATTCACATTTAAGTGCTTGGCAGAGGGTTCATCGAACCACAATCATACTATCTCTCTACTATTCCACTCCCGAACAGAGAGCGGGAAAAACGAACACCAAAACCTTTCTGTTCGAGCTCTGATTTCTCTTATTTTATTTTGATGATCATTCCTACCTATGTAGGTTGGGCTCAAAAAAATATTTTCGCATTTGGAAGAGAAAGTTGGTGACTGAAATTTCGTAAAAAGGTCTCGCCGCGACGAAAAACGTCTATGCTGTAATGAGTTCCATCCCAACTCGTGTATCATATCTGCCACACTCTCTCCCCTTTAACGTGATAATAGAAAACGAGCTGCCCTTTTTTGCACCCTTTCGATGTCCTCCGTCAATCCCACCTGGTAAGGATCCCACACCGCGCAGCAATATTCTAACAGAGGACGAACGAGTGTAGTGTAAGCTGTCTCTTTAGTGGACTTGTTGCATCTTCTAAGTGTCCTGCCAATGAAACGCAACTTTTGGCTCGCCTTCCCGACAATATTATCTATGTGGTCCTTCCAACTGAAGTTGTTCGTAATTTTAACACCCAGGTACTTAGTTGAATTGACAGCTTTGAGAATTAAACTATTTATCAAATAATCGAATTTCAACGGATTTCTTTTGGAACCCATGTGGATCATCTCACACTTTTCGTTATTTAGCGTCAATTGCCACCTGACACACCATACAGCAATCTTTTCTAAATCGCTTTGCAACTGATACTGGTCTTCGGATGACCTTACTACACAGTAAATTACAGCATCATCTGCGAACAGTCTAAGAGAACTGCTCAGATTGTCACCCAGGTCATTTATATAGATCAGGAACAGTAGAGGTCCCAGGACGCTTCCCTGGGGAACACCTGATATCACTTCTGTTTTACTCGATGATTTGCCGTCTATTACTACGAACTGCGACCTTCCTGATAGGAAATCACGAATCCAGTCGCACAACTGAGACGATACCCCATAGCTCCGCAGCTTGATTAGAAGTCGCTTATGAGGAACGGTGTCAAAAGCTTTCCGGAAATCTAGAAATACGGAATCAACTTGAGATCCCCTGTCGATAGCGGCCATTACTTCGTGCGAATAAAGAGCTAGCTGCGTTGCACAAGAGCGATGTTTTCTGAAGCCATGCTGATTACGTGTCAACAGATCGTTCCCTTCGAGGTAATTCATAATGTTTGAATACAGTATATGCTCCAAAACCCTACTGCAAACCGACGTCAATGATATAGGTCTGTAGTTAAATGAATTACTCCTACTACCCTTCTTGAACACTGGTGCGACCTGCGCAATTTTCCAATCTGTAGGTACAGATCTATCGGTGAGCGAGCGGTTGTATATGAGTGCTTAGTAGGGAGCTATAGAATCAGCGTAATCTGAAAGGAACCTAATCGGTATACAATCTGGACCTGAAGACTTACCCGTATCAAGCGATTTGAGTTGCTTCGCAACCCCTAAGGTATCTACTTCTAAGAAACTCATGCTAGCAGATGTTCGTGTTTCAAATTCTGGAATATTCCATTCGTCTTCCCTGGTGAAGGAATTTCGGAAAACTGCGTTCAATAACTCCGCTTTAGCGGTACAGTCGTCGATAACAGTACCATCGGCACTGCGCAGCGAAGGTATTGACTGCGTCTTGCCGCTTGTGTACTTTACATACGTCCAGAATTTCTTCGGATTTTCTACCAAATTTCGAGACAATGTTTCGTTGTGGAACCTATTAAAGGCATCTCGCATCGAAGTACGTGCCAAATTTCGCGCGTCTGTAAATTTTAGCCCATCTTCGGGATTTCGCGTTCTTCTGAACTTCGCATGCTTTTTCCGTTGCCTCTGCAACAGCGTTCGGACCTTTTTTGTGTACCACGGGGGATCCGTTCCATCTCTTACCAATTTATGAGGTATGAATATCCCAATTGCTGTTGCTACTATATCTTTGAATTTGAGCCACATCTCGTCTACATTCGCATAGTCAGTTCGGAAGGAATGGAAATTGTCTTTTAGGAAGGCTTCTAGTGGCACTTTATCCGCTTTTTTAAATAAAATGATTTTGCGTTTGTTTCTGATGGATTTGGAAGAAATGGTATTGAGCCTAGCTACAATGACCTTGTGATCACTAATCCCTGTATCAGTCATGATGCTCTCTGTCAGCTCTGGATTGTTTGTGGCTAAGAGGTCAAGTGTGTTTTCGCAACGATTTACAATTCGCGTGGGTTCGTGGACTAACTGCTCGAAATAATTTTCGGAGAATGCATTTAGGACAATCTCGGAAGACATTTTCTGCCTACCACCGGTTTTGAACAAGTATTTTTGCCAACATACCGAGGGTAGGTTGAAGTCCCCACCAACTATAACCGTATGAGTGGGGTATTTATTTGTTACGAGAGACACAAACTTTCTCTGAACTGTTCCGCAACTGTATCATCGGAGTCTGGGGGTCGGTAGAAGGAGCCAATTATTAACTTAATTCGGCTGTTAAGTATAACCTCCACCCACACCAATTCGCACGGAGTATCTACTTCGACTTCACTACAAGATAAACCACTACTGACAGACACAAACACTCCACCACCAATTCTGCCTAATCTATCTTTCCTGAACACCGTCTGAGACTTCGTAAAAATTTCTGCAGAACTTATTTCAGGCTTTAGCCAGCTTTCTGTACCTATAACGATATCAGCTTCTGTGCTTTCTATTAGCGCTTGAAGCTCAGGGACTTTTCCAGCGCAACTACAACAATTTACAACTATAATTCCGACTGTTCCTTGATCCAAGCACGTCCTGTAATTGCCAAGCACCCTTTGACATTGTATCCCATCCCGCAATTTCCCGAGGCCTTCTAACCTAAAAGACCGCCCAGTCCACAACACACAGCCTCCGCTACCCGTGTAGCCGCCAGCTGAGTGTAGTGAACTCCTGACCTATTCAGCGGAACCCGAAACCCCACCACCCTAGGGCGCAAGTGAAGGAATCTGCAGCCAATACGGTCGCAAAACCGTCTGAGCCTCTGATTCAGACCCTCCACCCGGCTCTGCACCAAAGGTCCGCAGTCGGTTCTGTCAACGATGCTGCAGATGGTGAGCTCTGCCTTCATCTCGTAAGCAAGACCGGCAGCCTTCACCAAATCAGATAGCCGCTGGAATCCAGAGAGAATTTCCTCAGATCCAAAGCGACACACGTCATTAGTGCCGACATGTGCCACAACCTGCAGCTGGCTGCACCCTGTGCTCTTCATGGCATCCGGAAGGACCCTTTCCACATCAGGAATGACTCCTCCCGGAATGCACACGGAGTGCACACTGGATTTCTTCCCTTCCTTAGCCGCCGTATCCCTAAGGGGCCCCATTACGCGCCTATCATTGGAGCTCCCAACTACCAGTAAGCCCACCCTCTGCGATTGCCCGGACCTTGAAGGCTGAGAATGATCCTCTGAAACAGGGCAGGCAGCTGCATCTGGCTCAGCCAGAGACAGTGCCTGAAACCGGATTGTCAGACGCACCGGGGAGGCTTTCTGATCAGCCTCCGGGGACGCCTTTGGCTGCCTGCCACGCCTTGGAACGACCTCCCAATCAACCACAGGCGAGGGCTCAGCCCCACTGCGGGCAGCAACCGGGGCAACCACAGCGGCAGACCGATCTGGGGACAGAGGGGACGAGGTTGACATCCCCGTGATACCCAAGTCCGGCTCCCCACAGTGGTGCCCATTGGCAACAGCCTCAAGCTGCGAGACCGAAGTCAGCGCCGATTGCAGCTGTGAGCTGTGACGATAGTAGAGATGCTGGATGTAGTCCTGTGGAACGGCTTGCCATACCATTTCCACCTGGCGCCTCAGTTGGACCAGCGTTCGTGCTGGACGTGCAGACCGCGTGAGACGACGCTTCATACTTTCCCAAACATGCTCAATGGGGGACAGATCCGGAGATCATGCTGGCCAGGGTAGTTGATTTACACCTTCTAGAGCACGTTGGGTGGCACGGGATACATGCGGACATGCATAGTCCTGTTGGAACAGCAAGTTCCCTTGCCGGTCTAGGAATGGTAGAACGATGGGTTCGATGACGGTTTGGATGTACCGTGCACTATTCAGTGTCCCCTCGACGATTACCAGAGGTGTACGGCCAGTGTAGGAGATCGCTCCCCACACCATGATGCCGGGTGTAGGCCCTGTGTGCCTCGGTCGTATGCAGTCCTGATTGTGGCGCTCACCTGCACGGCGCCAAACACGCATACGACCATCATTGGCACCAAGGCAGAAGCGACTCTCATCGCTGAAGACGACACGTCTCCATTCGTCCCTCCATTCACGCCTGTCGCGACACCACTGGAGGCGGGCTACACGATGTTGGGGCGTGAGCGGAAGACGGGCTAACGGTGTGCGGGACCGTAGCCCAGCTTCATGGAGACGGTTGCGAATGGTCCTCGCCGATACCCCAGAAGCAACAGTGTCCCTAATTTGCTGGGAAGTGGCGGTGCGGTCCCCTACGGCACTGCGTAGAATCCTACGGTCTTGGCGTGCATCTTTGCGTCGCTGCGGTCCGGTCCCAGGTCGACGGGCACGTGCATCTTCCGCCGACCACTGGCGACAACATCGATGTACTGTGGAGACCTCACGCCCCACGTGTTGAGCACTTCGGCGGTACGTCCACCCACCCTCCCGCATGCCCACTATACGCCTTCGCTCAAAGTCCGTCAACTGCACATACGGTTCACGTCCACGCTGTCGCGGCATGCTACCAGGCTTAAAGAGTGCGATGGAGCTCAGTTTGCCACAGCAAACTGGCTGACACTGACGGCGGCGGTGCACAAATGCTGCGCAGCTAGCGCCATTCGACGGCCAACACCGCGGTTCCTGGTGTGTCCGCTGTGCCGTGCGTGTGATCATTGCTTGTACAGCCCTCTCGCAGTGTCCGGAGCAAGTATGGTGGGTCTGACACACCGGTGTCAATGTGTTTTTTTTCCATTTCCAGTAGTGTATGTGTGTTTGCGGTATGTAATTAAACAGTAATGTTTTACAGATATTGCTTTGATTTTTAATGAAATTTCACCATGTTCTTACTCTCCCCTATTTCTTCTCAAGGATATAAGTATCTCCCTGATTTTCTTTTCAAAAATTTGATCATCATACCCTACATTCATCTGACCACAAATCCTGGCCTTCTTTCAATTTCAGTTCACTGACCTTCACTATATCTAGACTGACTTAGGGTTCTCTTTTCCAGCTTCCACTAACACCTTCTGACTCCTGACATTCCACGCCCCAACTCATGGAATGGTATCCTTTTGTTGTTTACGCACTCTTTTCCTCGTGGTCACCTCCCCCTTGGCCTTCCCCTTCCTTTTCGCCGTCCCCTCCTGGATATCCGAATGGGGGGACCAGTTCGAAATCTTCTGCCAATGGATCATCATGACACATTTACAATTACAGGTCACATGTCCTGTGGGTAAACATTATGTGTCTTTAATGCAGTGGTTTCCATTGTCATGTACATCTTCCTACTGTTGATCATATGCTGATTGTCCCGCCTTTGTTTTCAGTTTCCCACCCCCAGGGGAAGAGAATGCCTCAGACTTGTGACCATCCTTCGCCCTCTTTCACAAAACCGTTGGCAGAAGTAAGGCGTCTTTTTATGCCGGCAGTTTACAGCCACCATGGCTGATGACTTTTATTCAAGATTTTTGCGGTAGTGGGTTTCGAACCCAGGACCGAGAAGGTATGGTTTACTAATAAAAGACGCTACCCCTAGACCACGAGAACCTTAACACTGTAATTAACCATGTTGCCTAAAGTGTTATTAGTAATTGCTTCCAAGATTTCAGTATTGATTTGGCTATGTAGTAGTTGCTTTATTTTTTCCATTTTCATTAATATTACATCGTTCTGGTTCAAGTGCACTTTATAAATGAATGAATATTGAAAAAGCTAATTTTGTTGCCTTACGCCATTTTGGTCCCTCCTCTGATAAAATAGGCTGTGGCTTTAAGAAGGCCAACATAAAAAATAGGTTTCCGTTCTCAAAAATCTACCGTTGTTTTACACCAAAGCACTGATGGCAGGACAGACAAATTAAAAAAAATTCTCGAGTATACTAACGTAACTCTAGATAGTGTGATAGTGTTCACATAACGCAGACGGAAAGGGATTTTGACGCATGTTTTAGGGAACGCACTTGCCCAGTTCACATTTGAAAACGCAGATCAAGTAGTATCATTGATAATTGACGAGACCGAAATTTTACATATCGATCCTAAAGCACGTGGTTTTAACATTATTGAGGAGCTTCAAACTTATATTCATCGTTCTAATAGCCCTACAGATGTGGTTTTTAAATTTACTTGATGGCCTGTTGTTTACATTGAATTAATTCCGACGCTTGCATGTTATGTGCTCCCTTTCAGGTTGACTATATTCGCCAGTTATTAACTGGGTAATTGTACGACACGTCGACACGTGCTAAACTGGAAAATAAATTGTAAAGCTGAAATTGGCCAGTTATGCAGGTTATAATAAACTGAATACTTGTGAAAACAACCGAGGTGGTATAGTTCAAAATGCCCTTTAACACATACACAGAAGTCGTGCTCCACGAAAAGAAATTGATATTATAAAAACAATAGTGTTTATCTTAATTATGTTCTACATTACTCTACCCACTCTTCGTGAGTACACTTAATATATAAAGTTTGTGAAGGTGAAGTTTCGTTTCCCATCTTACCCTACTCTTGATTTGAACTATGTGTACTTTATTTAATGAGACTGATTTTTAAATATTCTTTCTCAGCTAAAATGTAATGCGTATTAATTTTCAGGGTTTATGTAATACACTAAGCAGATTCAGAAGGATGTAGGTTGCAGTAAGTACTGGGAGATGTAGAAGCTTTCACAGGATAGAGTAGCATGGAGCGGTGCATGAAACCAGTCTCAGGACTGAAGACAACAACAAAAACATGTAATACGACGTAAGACTACAGTACTTCCCAGCTTCTACTGATTTCGGTTTTATATTCATGGTAATTCTCTTGTTTTGGCAAATTTGTAATCAAGTGTTTTAAGGGTATTTTTATAACTTTCTTTTTAACATACAATGTTTTTTAACATTTTCATATCTATATCTGATCTGTCGAACGCCTTCCTCACTACAGTCTTCTGCAATTCACTTCGTGCTCATTTTTGTTATCTTGCACGTAACGTCAGATTGTGTTAGTTCGAAATTGATTACTAGCACATCACTCCACACAGTGTGTGTGAAGCCCCGTACCTCCTTTGGTATGTTCATTTTAATTCATATTCTGTTAAACATTTGTCAATTTATTGTTTGTTAACTATAGTAAACAGTCGTGTTATTCATGACTTTTATAACCTTTCTGAAGATATACTGAGGATGAGTTTATTCGAAACGTGTAAATAAAGTTGAGCTACTGTACATCAAGTGACTAAATTTTTCAGCATCTGCCATTACAGCAGTGTATAAAAGATTTGAAAAGTGTTCAGGATATGAAGGGATCGTTACCAAAGCTATGGGCCATTATGCATCAGAAGAGGGTCTAACGGTGTTATGACATCCTTCCCAACCGCATTATTGCTAGCAGCCAGACCAGAGGTGGCAGAACGTCGTTCTATTAAGTGAGTACAGACCGCCAAGTTCTTTGCAAATTTTATACTAGTTTGTAATCATTGAAATAGAATCACTTTCCGTCCAAACCCTTGAACTATCATTTTGTTTACTCCTTCCCATCTGTATTCTTCGCAGTTTTTTGTCAGGCAGTGTATTTTCCCTAACCTTTCAACAAATGTAGACAATTTATCAAAATCACCAGTTTTTTCATCCTCTGCATAAGATTTAGTAAAAACAGTTTGTTTATTACATTTGAACTGCATAGTAGTGAAATATATCATACTGGCTGACATTTAGCAGGGGTTCTGTAATTTTGTAGTTATTATCAGGTGAGCTACAGGTGATAAAGCAAGTAGTAGTCAAAATTTAAAATTTCTCTTCTAACAGCACTGTTGAGATCGTGGACACGTTCTAACACTAAGAAAAATCATATGGCGCATGCCGAGAAACTTCCTAATGCGCTCGACATCACGTTCATGGAAAATTCATCATACAACGCTACTAAGTGAAAACAAGTGATGAATATCGAACGAGAACCTGCAAAAGGTTTCTGCCACGACAGGGACGAGACAATGTAGCTCCACATATGTAAATTTCTCGAGCCAAGCGTAATGTGCGACTGCTATTTTATGTACTTTTTTTATCACTGTGCCTTCTGTCTTTAGTTTGATGAACCCCGTGACGATTTTCCCTCCTGCGCGAATCTGTTTATCTCAGGATTAGCATCCTTTCTTCTTGTCAATGTTTTCTATGTATTCCTTTACTCACCTACTCTCTGACGGACTTGCTGAATTCTTATTTCATCAGTACACTTATTTTCTGCATCCTTCTATAACAAGGGATTTAAAACGAATCGTTTCAGATATTACCCTGACCCATGATTCTGTTACATCCACTTTCGCATTCCAAAAATACATTTTCAAAATTTAGTCGTCCAATTAAAGGTTATATTTTACACCTCTAATATTCATTCAGTGAAGAATGCTCTCCCTGCCTCTACTACTCTGCTTATTACATTCTACTGTCTTCATTCCGCATTGGATAAGCGTGTAAAGTTACCACATTAATCTGTAACCGCTACTGACCAGAAAAGGGTCAAATTAGTATGAAAATCGTAATGTAATTGCGTGAAACGACGTGCAAAGTAGCCTTATCTGCGCTTAGTCATCAAATACTATCACCGACCCCATGTAACTTAAAACTGGGTTGTTCATCCTCCACATTTTTAGCCTACTGCTAGCTGATGGTATTTTGTCTGTCCTGCGTGCATGCGTTGTGACCATCCATGGAGTTTACTGTCCCACATACACTCCTGAAAATTGAAGTAAGAACACCGTGAATTCATTGTCCCAGGAAGGGGAAACTTTATTGACACATTCCTGGGGTCAGATACATCACATGATCACACTGACAGAACCACAGGCACATAGACACAGGCAACAGAGCATGCACAATGTCGGCACTAGTACAGTGTATATCCACCTTTCGCAGGAATGCAGGCTGCTATTCTCCCATGGAGAAGATCGTAGAGATGCTGGATGTAGTCGTGTGGAACGGCTTGCCATACCATTTCCACCTGGCGCCTCAGTTGGACCAGCGTTCGTGCTGGACGTGCAGACCACGTGAGACGATGCTTCATCCAGTCCCAAACATGCTCAATGGGGGACAGATCCGGAGATCTTGCTGGCCAGGGTAGTTGACTTACACCTTCTAGAGCACGTTGGGTGGCACGGGATACATGCGGACGTGCATTGTCCTGTTGGAACAGCAAGTTCCCTTGCCGGTTTAGGAATGGTAGAACGATGGTTTCGATGACGGTTCGGATGTACCGTGCATTATTCAGTGTCCCCTCGACGATCACCAGAGGTGTACGGCCAGTGTAGGAGATCGCTCCCCGCGCCATGATGCCGGGTGTTGGCCCTGTGAACCTCAGTAATATGCAGTCCTGATTGTGGCGCTCACCTGCACGGCGCCAAACACGCATACGACCGTCATTGGCACCAAGGCAGAAGCGACTCTCATCGCTGAAGACGACACGTCTCCATTCGTCCCTCCATTCACGCCTGTCACGACACCACTGGAGGCGGGCTGCACGATGTTGGGGCGTGAGCGGAAGACGGCCTAATGGTGTGCGGGACAGTAGCCCAGCTACATAGAGACGGTTGCGAATGGTCCTCGCCGATACCCCAGGAGCAACAGTGTCCCTAATTTGCTGGGAAATGGCGGTGCGGTCCCCTACGGCACTGCGTAAAATCCTACGGTCTTGGCGTGCATCTTTGCGTCGCTGCGGTCCGATCCCAGGTCGACGGGCACGTGCACCTTCCGCCGACCACTGGCGACAACATCGATGTACTGTGGAGACCTCACGCCCCACGTGTTGAGCAATTCGGCGGTACGTCCACCCGGCCTCCCGCATGCCCACTATACGCCCTCGCTCAAAGTCCGTCAACTGCACATACGGTTCACGTCCACGCTGTCGCGGCATGCTACCAGTGTTAAAGACTGCGATGGAGCTCAGTTTGCCACGGCAAACTGGCTGACACTGACGGCGACGGTGCACAAATGCTGCGCAGCTAGCGCCATTCGACGGCCAACACCGCGGTTCCTGGTGTGTCCGCTGTGCCGTGCGTGTGATCATGCTTGTACAGCCCTCTCGCAGTGTCCGGAGCAAGTATGGTGGGTCTGACACACCGGTGTCAATGTGTTTTTTTTTTCCATTTCCAGTAGTGTATGTGTGTTTGCGGTATGTAATTAAACAGTAATGTTTTACAGATATTGCTTTGATTTTTAATGAAATTTCACCATGTTCTTACTCTCCCCTATTTCTTCTCAAGGATATAAGTATCTCCCTGATTTTCTTTTCAAAAATTTGATCATCATACCCTACATTCATCTGACCACAAATCCTAGCCTTCTTTCAATTTCAGTTCACTGACCTTCACTATATCTAGACTGACTTAGGGTTCTCTTTTCCAGCTTCCCCTAACACATTCTGACTCCTGACATTCCACGCCCCAACTCATGGAATGGTATCCTTTTGTTGTTTACGCACTCTTTTCCTCGTGGTCACCTCCCCCTTGGCCTTCCCCTTCCTTTTCGCCGTCCCCTCCTGGATATCCGAATGGGGGGACCAGTTCGAAATCTTCTGCCAATGGATCATCATGACACATTTACAATTACAGGTCACATGTCCTGTGGGTAAACATTATGTGTCTTTAATGCAGTGGTTTCCATTGTCATGTACATCTTCCTACTGTTGATCATATGCTGATTGTCCCGCCTTTGTTTTCAGTTTCCCACCCCCAGGGGAAGAGAATGCCTCAGACTTGTGACCATCCTTCGCCCTCTTTCACAAAACCGTTGGCAGAAGTAAGGCGTCTTTTTATGCCGGCAGTTTACAGCCACCATGGCTGATGACTTTTATTCAAGATTTTTGCGGTAGTGGGTTTCGAACCCAGGACCGAGAAGGTATGGTTTACTAATAAAAGACGCTACCCCTAGACCACAAGAACCTTAACACTGTAATTAACCATGTTGCCTAAAGTGTTATTAGTAATTGCTTCCAAGATTTCAGTATTGATTTGGCTATGTAGTAGTTGCTTTATTTTTTCCATTTTCATTAATATTACATCGTTCTGGTTCAAGTGCACTTTATAAATGAATGAATATTGAAAAAGCTAATTTTGTTGCCTTACGCCATTTTGGTCCCTCCTCTGATAAAATAGGCTGTGGCTTTAAGAAGGCCAACATAAAAAATAGGTTTCCGTTCTCAAAAATCTACCGTTGTTTTACACCAAAGCACTGATGGCAGGACAGACAAATTAAAAAAAATTCTCGAGTATACTAACGTAACTCTAGATAGTGTGATAGTGTTCACATAACGCAGACGGAAAGGGATTTTGACGCATGTTTTAGGGAACGCACTTGCCCAGTTCACATTTGAAAACGCAGATCAAGTAGTATCATTGATAATTGACGAGACCGAAATTTTACATATCGATCCTAAAGCACGTGGTTTTAACATTATTGAGGAGCTTCAAACTTATATTCATCGTTCTAATAGCCCTACAGATGTGGTTTTTAAATTTACTTGATGGCCTGTTGTTTACATTGAATTAATTCCGACGCTTGCATGTTATGTGCTCCCTTTCAGGTTGACTATATTCGCCAGTTATTAACTGGGTAATTGTACGACACGTCGACACGTGCTAAACTGGAAAATAAATTGTAAAGCTGAAATTGGCCAGTTATGCAGGTTATAATAAACTGAATACTTGTGAAAACAACCGAGGTGGTATAGTTCAAAATGCCCTTTAACACATACACAGAAGTCGTGCTCCACGAAAAGAAATTGATATTATAAAAACAATAGTGTTTATCTTAATTATGTTCTACATTACTCTACCCACTCTTCGTGAGTACACTTAATATATAAAGTTTGTGAAGGTGAAGTTTCGTTTCCCATCTTACCCTACTCTTGATTTGAACTATGTGTACTTTATTTAATGAGACTGATTTTTAAATATTCTTTCTCAGCTAAAATGTAATGCGTATTAATTTTCAGGGTTTATGTAATACACTAAGCAGATTCAGAAGGATGTAGGTTGCAGTAAGTACTGGGAGATGTAGAAGCTTTCACAGGATAGAGTAGCATGGAGCGGTGCATGAAACCAGTCTCAGGACTGAAGACAACAACAAAAACATGTAATACGACGTAAGACTACAGTACTTCCCAGCTTCTACTGATTTCGGTTTTATATTCATGGTAATTCTCTTGTTTTGGCAAATTTGTAATCAAGTGTTTTAAGGGTATTTTTATAACTTTCTTTTTAACATACAATGTTTTTTAACATTTTCATATCTATATCTGATCTGTCGAACGCCTTCCTCACTACAGTCTTCTGCAATTCACTTCGTGCTCATTTTTGTTATCTTGCACGTAACGTCAGATTGTGTTAGTTCGAAATTGATTACTAGCACATCACTCCACACAGTGTGTGTGAAGCCCCGTACCTCCTTTGGTATGTTCATTTTAATTCATATTCTGTTAAACATTTGTCAATTTATTGTTTGTTAACTATAGTAAACAGTCGTGTTATTCATGACTTTTATAACCTTTCTGAAGATATACTGAGGATGAGTTTATTCGAAACGTGTAAATAAAGTTGAGCTACTGTACATCAAGTGACTAAATTTTTCAGCATCTGCCATTACAGCAGTGTATAAAAGATTTGAAAAGTGTTCAGGATATGAAGGGATCGTTACCAAAGCTATGGGCCATTATGCATCAGAAGAGGGTCTAACGGTGTTATGACATCCTTCCCAACCGCATTATTGCTAGCAGCCAGACCAGAGGTGGCAGAACGTCGTTCTATTAAGTGAGTACAGACCGCCAAGTTCTTTGCAAATTTTATACTAGTTTGTAATCATTGAAATAGAATCACTTTCCGTCCAAACCCTTGAACTATCATTTTGTTTACTCCTTCCCATCTGTATTCTTCGCAGTTTTTTGTCAGGCAGTGTATTTTCCCTAACCTTTCAACAAATGTAGACAATTTATCAAAATCACCAGTTTTTTCATCCTCTGCATAAGATTTAGTAAAAACAGTTTGTTTATTACATTTGAACTGCATAGTAGTGAAATATATCATACTGGCTGACATTTAGCAGGGGTTCTGTAATTTTGTAGTTATTATCAGGTGAGCTACAGGTGATAAAGCAAGTAGTAGTCAAAATTTAAAATTTCTCTTCTAACAGCACTGTTGAGATCGTGGACACGTTCTAACACTAAGAAAAATCATATGGCGCATGCCGAGAAACTTCCTAATGCGCTCGACATCACGTTCATGGAAAATTCATCATACAACGCTACTAAGTGAAAACAAGTGATGAATATCGAACGAGAACCTGCAAAAGGTTTCTGCCACGACAGGGACGAGACAATGTAGCTCCACATATGTAAATTTCTCGAGCCAAGCGTAATGTGCGACTGCTATTTTATGTACTTTTTTTATCACTGTGCCTTCTGTCTTTAGTTTGATGAACCCCGTGACGATTTTCCCTCCTGCGCGAATCTGTTTATCTCAGGATTAGCATCCTTTCTTCTTGTCAATGTTTTCTATGTATTCCTTTACTCACCTACTCTCTGACGGACTTGCTGAATTCTTATTTCATCAGTACACTTATTTTCTGCATCCTTCTATAACAAGGGATTTAAAACGAATCGTTTCAGATATTACCCTGACCCATGATTCTGTTACATCCACTTTCGTATTCCAAAAATACATTTTCAAAATTTAGTCGTCCAATTAAAGGTTATATTTTACACCTCTAATATTCATTCAGTGAAGAATGCTCTCCCTGCCTCTACTACTCTGCTTATTACATTCTACTGTCTTCATTCCGCATTGGATAAGCGTGTAAAGTTACCACATTAATCTGTAACCGCTACTGACCAGAAAAGGGTCAAATTAGTATGAAAATCGTAATGTAATTGCGTGAAACGACGTGCAAAGTAGCCTTATCTGCGCTTAGTCATCAAATACTATCACCGACCCCATGTAACTTAAAACTGGGTTGTTCATCCTCCACATTTTTAGCCTACTGCTAGCTGATGGTATTTTGTCTGTCCTGCGTGCATGCGTTGTGACCATCCATGGAGTTTACTGTCCCACATACACTCCTGAAAATTGAAGTAAGAACACCGTGAATTCATTGTCCCAGGAAGGGGAAACTTTATTGACACATTCCTGGGGTCAGATACATCACATGATCACACTGACAGAACCACAGGCACATAGACACAGGCAACAGAGCATGCACAATGTCGGCACTAGTACAGTGTATATCCACCTTTCGCAGGAATGCAGGCTGCTATTCTCCCATGGAGAAGATCGTAGAGATGCTGGATGTAGTCGTGTGGAACGGCTTGCCATACCATTTCCACCTGGCGCCTCAGTTGGACCAGCGTTCGTGCTGGACGTGCAGACCACGTGAGACGATGCTTCATCCAGTCCCAAACATGCTCAATGGGGGACAGATCCGGAGATCTTGCTGGCCAGGGTAGTTGACTTACACCTTCTAGAGCACGTTGGGTGGCACGGGATACATGCGGACGTGCATTGTCCTGTTGGAACAGCAAGTTCCCTTGCCGGTTTAGGAATGGTAGAACGATGGTTTCGATGACGGTTCGGATGTACCGTGCATTATTCAGTGTCCCCTCGACGATCACCAGAGGTGTACGGCCAGTGTAGGAGATCGCTCCCCGCGCCATGATGCCGGGTGTTGGCCCTGTGAACCTCAGTAATATGCAGTCCTGATTGTGGCGCTCACCTGCACGGCGCCAAACACGCATACGACCATCATTGGCACCAAGGCAGAAGCGACTCTCATCGCTGAAGACGACACGTCTCCATTCGTCCCTCCATTCACGCCTGTCACGACACCACTGGAGGCGGGCTGCACGATGTTGGGGCGTGAGCGGAAGACGGCCTAACGGTGTGCGGGACTGTAGCCCAGCTTCATGGAGACGGTTGCGAATGGTCCTCGCCGATACCCCAGGAGCAACAGTGTCCCTAATTTGCTGGGAAATGGCGGTGCGGTCCCCTACGGCACTGCGTAGGATCCTACGGTCTTGGCGTGCATCTTTGCGTCGCTGCGGTCCGATCCCAGGTCGACGGGCACGTGCACCTTCCGCCGACCACTGGCGACAACATCGATGTACTGTGGAGACCTCACGCTCCACGTGTTGAGCAATTCGGCGGTACGTCCACCCGGCCTCCCGCATGCCCACTATACGCCCTCGCTCAAAGTCCGTCAACTGCACATACGGTTCACGTCCACGCTGTCGCGGCATGCTACCAGTGTTAAAGACTGCGATGGAGCTCCGTATGCCACGGTAAACTGGCTGACACTAACGGCGGCGGTGCACAAATTCTGCGCAGCTAGCGCCATTCGACGGCCAACACCGCGGTTCCTGGTGTGTCCGCTGTGCCGTGCGTGTGATCATTACTTGTACAGCCCTCTCTCAGTGTCCGGAGCAAGTATGGTGGGTCTGACACACCGGTGTCAATGTGTTCTTTTTTCCACTTCCAGGAGTGAATATAGTTTCAGCCTATCCACCTTCTATAGTTCTATAAAATCGCCTACGAGTTAATACGTTATTCATAAACACGCATTGGCTTTCTGCGCCTTTAACCCGGTCATCGGATCACTTTCGTAACACAATTTATGCCATTCACATGGAAGAAGACGATTTCTCAATTTGCGGATGCGCGTTCCTTTCTGACATTCTCACAGCCTAGCTGCCGGCGCCCACTCAGTTTACCTGAGAGCCCGCGGCCCACCGAACGTTGGCTGGGTTGAGGGAGCACACTTATGACGTTTGAGCTCAGTGCAGCTATTGACATGGTACACTTAATTTTTTTTTCTTGGGTCATCACTCTACTGACTTGTTTGATGCGGCCCGCCACGAATTCCTCCCCTAGGCTAACCTCTTCATCTCAGAGTAGCACTTGCAACCTACGTCCTCAATTATTTGCTTGAGGTATTCCAATCTCTGTCTTCCTCTACAGTTTTTGCCCTCTACAGCTCCCTGTAGTACCATGGAAGTCATTCTCTCATGTCTTAGCAGATGTCCTATCATCGCGTCCCTTCTGCTTATCAGTGTTTTCCACATATTCCTTTCCTCTCCGATTCTGCGTAGAACCGCCTCATACCTTACCTTATCAGTCCACCTAATTTTCAACATTCGTCTATAGCGCCACATCTAAAATGCTTCGATTCTCTTCTGTTCCGGTTTTCCCACAGTCCATGTTTTGCTACCATACAATGCTGTACTCCAGACGTACATCCTCAGAAATTTCTTCGTCAAATTAAGGCCGGTATTTGATATTAGTAGACTTCTCTTGGCCAGAAATGCCTTTTTCTGCCATAGCGAGTCTGCTTTTGATGTCCTCCTTGCTCCGTCCGTCATTGGTTATTTTACTGCCTAGGTAGCAGAATTCCTTAACTTAATTGACTTCGTGACCATCAATCCTGATGTTAAGTTTCTCGCTGTTCTCATTTCTACTACTTCTCATTACCTTCGTCCTTCTCCGATTTGCTCTCTAACCATACTGTGTACTCATTAGACTGTTCATTCCGTTCAGCAGATCATTTAATTCTTCTTCGCTTTCACTCAGGATAGCAATGTCATCATCGAATCGTATCATTTATATCCTTTCACTTTGTATTTTAATTCCACTCCTGAACCTTTCTTTTATTTCCATCATTGCTTCCTCGATGTACAGATTGAAGAATAGGGACGAAAGGCTACAGCCTTGTCTTACACCCTTCTTAATACGAGCACTTCGTTCTTGATCGTTCACTCTTATTATTCCCTCTTGGGTGTTGTACATATTGTATATGACCCGTCTCTCCCTATAGCTTACCCCTACTTTTTCAGAATCTCGAACAGCTTGCACCATTTTATATCGTCGAACGCTTTTTCCAGGTCGACAAATCCTACGAACGTGTCTTGATTTTTCTCCAGCCTTGCATCCATTATTAGCAGCAACGTCAGAATTGCCTCTCTCGTGCCTTTACATTTCCTAAAACCAAACTGATCGTCACCTAGCGCATTCTCAATTTTGTTTTCCATTCTTCTGTATATTATTCTTGTAAGCAGCTTCGATGCATGAGCTGTTAAGCTGATTGTGCGATAATTCTCGCACTTGTCACCTCATGCCGTCTTCGGAATTGTGTGGATGATGCTTTTCCGAAAGTCAGAAGGTATGTCGCCAGACTCATATATTCTACACACCAACGTGAATAGTCGTTTTGTTGCCACTTCCCCTGATGATTTTAGAAATTCTGATGGAATGTTATCTATCCCTTCTGCCTTATTTGACCGTAAGTCCTCCAAAGCTCTTTTAAATTCCGATTCTAATACTGGATCCCCTATCTCTTCTAAATCGACTCCTGTTTCTTCTTCTATCACATCAGACAGATCTTCACCCTTATAGAGGCTTCCAATGTATTCTTTCCACCTATCTGCTCTCTCCTCTGCATTTAACAGTGGAATTCCCGTTGCCCTCTTAATGTTACCACCGTTGCTTTTAATGTCACCAAAGGTTGTTTTGACTTTCCTGTATGCTGAGTCTGTCCTTCCGACTATAATATCTTTTTCGATGTCTTCACATTTTTCCTGCAGCCATTTCGTCATAGCTTCCCTGCACTTCCTATTTATTTCATTTCTCAGCGACTTGTAATTCTGTATTCCTGATTTTCCCGGAACATGTTTGTACTTCCTCCTTTCATCAATCAACTGAAGTATTTCTTCTGTTACCCACGGTTTCTTCGCAGCTACCTTCTTTGTACCTATGTTTTCCATCCCAACTTCTGTGATAACCAATTTTAGATATGTCCATTCCTCTTCAAATGTGCTGCCTACTGCGCTATTCCTTATTGCTCTATCTATAGCGTTAGAGAACTTCAAACGTATCTCCTCATTCCTTTGATCTTCCGTATCCCACTTCTTTGCGTATTGATTCTTCCTGACTAATGTCTTGAACTTCAGCCTACTCTTCATCACTACTATATTGTCATCTGAGTCCATATCTGCACCTGGGTACGCCTTACAATCCGGTATCTGATTTCGGAACCTCTGTCTGACCTCTGTCTGCCTAATTGAAATCTTCCCGTATCTCCCGGCCATTTCAAAGTATACCTCCTCCACTTGTGATTCTTGAACAGGGTATTCGCTATTACTAGCTGAAACTTGTTACAGAACTCAATTAGTCTTTCTCCTCTTTCATTCCTTGTCCCAAGCCCATATTCTCCTGTAACCTTTTCTTCTACTCCTTCCCCTACAACTGCATTCTAGTCGCCCACGACTATTTGATTTTCGTCCCCCTTTACATACTGCATTACCCTTTCAATATCCTCATACACTTTCTCTATCTGTTCATCCTCAGCTTGCGACGTCGGCATGTATACCTAAACTATCGTTGTCGGTGTTGGTCTACTGTCTATTCTGATTAGAACAACCCGGTCACTGAACTGTTCACAGTAACCCACCCACTGCCCTACCTTCCTATTCATAACGAATCCTACACTTGTTATACCATTTTCTGCTGCTGTTGATATTACCCGATACTCATCTGACCTGAAATCCTTGTCTTCCTTCCACTTCACTTCACTAACCCCTACTATATCTAGATTGAGCCTTTGCATTTCCATTTTTAAGATATTCTAGTTCCCTACCACGTTCAAGCTTCTGACATTCCACGCTCCGACTCGTAGAACATTATCCATTCGTTGATTATTCAATATTTTTCTCATGGTAACCTTCCCCTTGGCAGTCCCCTCCCGGCGATCCGAATGGGGGACTATTCCGGAATCTTTTGCCAATGGAGAGATCATCATGACACTTCTTCAACTATAGGCCACATGTCTTTTGAATACACGTTACGTGTCTTTAAAGCAGTGGTTTCATTGCCTTCTGCATCCTCATGTCGTTGATCATTGCTGATTCTTCCGCCTTTAGGGACAATTTCACACCCCTAGGACAAGAGAGTGCGCTGAACCTCTATCCGCTCCTCCACCCTCTTTGACAAGGCCGTTGGTAGAATGAGGCTGACTTCTTATGCCAGAAGTCTTCGGCCGCCAATGCCGATTATTTATCAAAATTTAGGGAGTGGCGTGGATCGAACCCGGGACCGAATACGTTTTGATTATTGATCAAAGACGCTACCCCTAGACCATGGCGTACACACGTATCGATTATTTTGCATTTTATGGGAATCTTTTGCTCTTTTGGGCTTTCTGTATCAATTTTGGACCATGCCTCCTTAGGCAGCTTGTAGTTTTAGTGTGTTCCGTAGAAGGCGTAGTTGTCCACGCCGAAACCTAGGTCAACATGCGTTTTCTATTTGCAATTGAGGCGGCGCCTTTATAATCATTAAATTATTCACGATTGCTGACGTGCTGCAGTGTTAAAAGTTCTCAAGTATCTTGTTTTGCTTACAACATAATAGAATTCTTCGACTTCGTGTACTAAGAGGTACACAATTTTTATATTGCGTTGATCGCTATTTTTATCCATAATAGTTGGGGCTATTGTGTTTCCTTGATTTACATACGTCCCATATTCTGTGCTCTTTACACTTTTCGTTGAATACAGCAGATTCTGTACGTTTCACTTAGGTCAGCAATTTGCCGCTAATGGCAATCAAATGGGTCCTGCTATTAAAAGAAATGACACCCCAGACTGGTTGTCGGGCCACATGGCTGGCAGGCGACAGACAGGTTGCTATCACACCACCTGCCGGGAAGCCTCCAGACACATCTTTGCTCTGGATTCTCACTGAATGGAGGTGAACTGCCTTCAGTGACACATCCTGCACCGAACTGTGCCCCGATAACCGCTAAAAGGTAACTGGAGATAACCTGGGGTGGGCTGACGCCCACCACACAGCCCATCATCACTAGGACTAAGTGTCTAAGGTGCCATTCTTTTCTTTTTTCTTTTTTTTTCTTTTAGCTGTACCCGCTTCGTTCTCATCCGCGGTAAACTTGGAGCACAGTGGTACATCGACGATATTCTACCTCCCGTTTTGTTGCCCAGCTTTATCTTGCTGATGAGCAAGCCCATCCTGGGCTTGCTTATTAGCAAGATAATTCCTTCCCGCTCAAGGCGAGAGGTTCTACTACATGTCTTCGTGCATGCGAAACCCTATTTTGGTCAGCAAGGCCGCCGGCTCTATCATCTATTTAGGACGTGTGAAGTATTATGGGCAGTGCTCTCCAATCATCTCGTCATTTTGATGATATAAAGCTCCAGCAGGAAAGAATTTTGCAGGATATCTGTTTGAAAGACATGCAACAAATTTATCAGTCAGTGCCAAGCTGAAGAAGTGCTTGCATAAGGGCCAGAAGTAGACCGAGAGATTATTGACTTGTTCAATTTGTGAAGCTCTTTCTCTTGAATAAATCATCCTGGTTTTTCCAGAAATTGTAATCTCCCGTTTTTCAGTATACGTATATCACGACCATTCCGACAATCCTTTTGTGTTGCGCCTTCCTTCATCCTTTGTGTCTCAGTGGATATAACAGGTCCTCAGGCACTAAACATAGATTCTACAACTTCCTACAATAATCTTTCGGTTGCCACGTCCCCCAAGTTTAGAATTTCCGAAGGAGTGCTCTCCACTACTGCTGCGTTGTTCAGTCGCAGGTCACCCAAAACTCTGTCAAACTGTGACCCTAATGACGAGTCGCCGTTGTTTGTAGATCGACACCGATTGCTTCTTCTATCACATGAGCATTAGTCCTTTCACCCAGTGTAAGCCCTTAGGGAACACTCTCCACCCATTCTTTGACCCCTCTGATTTTAGCAAATGGTTCAACTGGCTACATCTACATTTATACTGAGCAATCCGCAAAACAGTGCGTGGCGGAGGGCACTCTACGTCCCACTGCCATTGCCTCCGTTTCCTGTCCCAGCTGTGTATGGTTCGCGGGAAAAACGACCGCCGGAATGCCTCGATGCGAACTCGAAACTCTCTAATTTTACATTCGTGCTCTCCTCGGGAGATATAAGTAGGGGGAAGAAATATATTCGATATCTCATCCAGAAATGCACCCTCTCGAAACCTGGACACAAGCTACACCGCGATGCTGAGCGCCTCACTCGCAGAGTCTGCCACTTGAGTTTGCTAAACATCTCCGTAACGCTATCACGCTTACCAAATAACCCTGTGACGAAACGAGCCGCTCTTCTTTGGATCTTCTCTATCTCATCTGTCAACCCGACCTCTTACGGATCCCACACTGATGAGGAATACTCAAGTACAGGTCGAACGAGCGTTTAGTAAGCAACCTCCTTTGTTGATGGACTACATTTTCTAACGAATGTCCCATTGAATCTCAACCTGGCACCCGCCTTACCAACAATTAATTTTATATGATCATTCCACGTCAAATTGTTCCGTAAGCATACTCCCAGATATTTTACAGAAGTAATTGCTACCAGTGTTTGTTCCGCTATCATAAAATCATACAGTAAAGAATCCTTCTTTCTCTGAGCATTATGGGACTTAACTTCTGAGGTCATCAGTCCCCTATAACTTACAACTACTTAAAGCTAGCTAACCTAAGGACATCACACACATTCATGCCCGAAGTAGAATTCGAACCTGTGACTGTAGCGGTCGCGTGGTTCCGGACTGTAGCGCCTAGAATCGCTCGGCCACTCCGGCCGGCTGAATTTAGCAGTGGTGACGAATATTCTACGAACGTCTTCCGAATTTCCATTATTCCCGTCAAAGACAAGAAAATTACAACCCATTGCTTGCTGCCTTTTCGAGCCAAACGTGAAGTGCATAAACTACTTACTGCTTCAATTAAAACTTGGATTGAATAATAAGGCAGACAGCAGTTTGTTTCCCCACAAACTCGACAACGGAGTGTCACGTTCCAAATGAACATTCGCAGAGGCTATGCAAGGTCTGGCGGACCGCTTGCGTAACACGTAGAGGTGAATTGTTGCATGCAGGTGGTGTGAGGGACCTACCGTACGCGAACCACCGGGGACGGGCCGCTCCGTCGCGTTCCCCGGCAGCAGTAGGCCGCCGCAAGCGCTCAAACGACGCCTGGCCCCGGTTAATTAGACGGCATTCTGGCGGCCCCCTGTCCCTGCGGTCTGCGCGCTATCTACGTTCATTAGCAGCGCCGCTATGGCCCGCTGGTGATTAATGAACGCCGCCAGGAAGCTACGAGTGGTGCAAGGTGTCACGGCACTCGGCATACCTGTCTCCTTGGCCATAAACAACTCTGAAGGGGGCATCCGACATCGAAAGTAACAAATATTTACAAAGTTGAAAGAAAGATTAGATGATGAGTGTGTGTTGTAGCTTCAGTGGTCGAAGTCTACAGTTTACAAAAAAACTGAATTTGTGACACACAGTGATATTTATCTATCATTTCCGTAACGCTTTCGCGATTACTAAATGATCCTGTAACGAAGCGCGATGCTCTCCGTTGGATCTTCTCTATCTCTTCTATCAAACCCACACTGCTGGGCAGTATTCAAGCAGTGGGCGAACAAGCTTACTGTAACCTACTTCCTTTGTTGTCGGATAGCATTTCCTTAGGATTCTTCCAATGAATCTCAGTCTTTCATCTGCTTTACCGACGATCAACTTTATATGATCATTCTATTTTAAATCACTCCTAATGCGTACTCCCAGATAATTTATGCAATTAACTGCTTCCAGTTGCTGACCTGCTATTTTGTAGCTAAATGATAAGGGACCTATCTTTCTACGTATTCGCATCACATTACACTTGTCTACATTGAGATTCAGTTGCCATTCCGTGCACCATGCGTCAAATCGCTGCAGATCCTCCTGCATTTCAGTACAATTTTCCATTGTTTCAACCTCTCGATACACCACAGCATCATCTGCGAAAAGCCTCAGTGAACTTCCGATGTCATCCACCAGGTCATTTATGTATATTGTGAATAGCAACGGTCCTATGACACTCCCCTGCGGCACACCTGAAATCACTCTTACTTCGGAAGACTTCTCTGCATTGAGAATGACGTGCTGCGTTCTGTTATCTAGGAACTCCTCAATCCAATCACACAATTGATCTGATAGTCCGTATGCTCTTACTTTGTTCATTAAACGACTGTGGTTAACTGTGTCAAACGCCTTGCGGAAGTCAAGAAACACGGCATCTACCTGTGAACCCGTCTCTAAGGCCCTCTGAGTCTCGTGGACGAATACCGATAGCTGGGTTTCACACGACCGTCTTTTTCGAAACCCATGCTGATTCCTACAGAGTAGATTTCTAGTCTCCAGAAAAGACATTATACTCGAACATAATACGTGTTCCAAAATTCTACAACTGATCGACGTTAGGGATATAGGTCTATAGTTCTGCACATCTGTTCGACGTCCCTTCTTGAAAACGGGGATGACCTGTGCCCTTTTCCAATCCTTTGGAACGCTTCGCTCTTCTAGAGGCCTACGGTACACCGCTGCCAGAAGGGGGGCAAGTTCCTTCGCGTACTCTGTGTAAAATCGAACTGGTATCCCATCAGGACCAGCGGTCTTTCCTCTTTTGAGGGATTTTAATTGTTTCTCTGTCGTCTATTTCGATATCTACCATTTTGTCAACTGTGCGACAACCTAGAGAAGGAAGCACAGTGCAGCCTTCCTCTGTGAAACAGCTTTGGAAGAAGACAATTAGTATTTCGGCCTTTAGTCTGTCATCCTCTGTTTCGGTACCATTTTCGTCACAGAGTGTCTGGACATTTTGTTTTGATCCACCAACCGCTTTGACATAGGACCAAAATTTCTTAGGATTTCCTGCCAAGTCAGTACATAGAACTTTACTTTCATATTCATTGAAAGCCTCTCGCATAGCCCTCCTCACACTACATTTCGCTTCGCGTAATTTTTGTTTGTCTGCATGGCTTTGGCTATGTTTATGTTTGCTGTGAAGTTCCCTTTGCTTCCGCAGCACTTTTATAACTCGGTTGTTGTACCATGGCGGGTCTTTTCCATCTCTTAAGTTCTTGCTTGGCACATACTCAACTAACGCATATTGTACGATGGTTTTGAACTTTGTCCACTGATCCTCAACACTATCTGCACTTGAGACAAAACTTTTGTGTTGAGCCATCAAGTACTCTGAAATCTGTTTTTTGTCACTTTTGCTAAACAGAAAAATCTTCCTGCCTTTTTTAATATATCTATTTACGGCTGAAATCATCGATGCAGTAACCGCTTTATGATCGCTGATTCCCTGTTCTGCATTAACTGATTCAAATAGTTCGGGTCTGTTTGTCACCAGAAGGTCTAATATGTTATCGCCACGAGTCGGTTCTCTGTTTAACTGCACAAGGTAGTTTTCAGATAAAGCACTTAAAAATATTTCACTGGATTCTTTGTCCCTGCCAGCCGTTATGAACGTTTGAGTCTCACAGTCTATATCCGGCAAATTAAAATCTCCACCCAGAACTATAACATGGTGGGGAAATCTACTCGAAATATTTTCCAAATTATTTTTCAGGTGCTGAGCCACAACAGCTGATGAGCCCGGGGGCCTATAGAGACATCCAATTACTATGTCTGAGCCTGCTTTAACCGTGACGTTCACCGAAATCGTTTCACAATTCGAATCTCCGGCAGTTTCCTTCGATACTATTGCACTTCTTATCGCTATAAACACGCCTCCCCCTTCACTGTCCAGCCTGTCTCTGCGGTAGAGATTCCAATCTGAGTTAAGGATTTAATTACTGTTTACACGTGGTTTCAGCTAACTTTCTGTCCCTAGTACTATAAGGGCGTTGTGACCGTTTATTAATGAGAGCAGTTCTGGGAACTTTCTATAGACGCTCCTGCAGTTTACTATTAGCACATTGATATTGTTATTCCCTTCCACACTCTGCCCCCTATAACGTGATAATACAAAACGAGCTGCCCTTTTTTGCACCCTTTCGATGTCCTCCGTCAATCCCACCTGGTAAGGATCCCACACCGCGCAGCAATATTCTAACAGAGGACGAACGAGTGTAGTGTAAGCTGTCTCTTTAGTGGACTTCTTGCATCTTCTAAGTGTCCTGCCAATGAAACGCAACCTTTGGCTTGCCTTCCCGACAATATTATCTATGTGGTCCTTCCAACTGAAGTGGTTCGTAATTTTAACACCCAGGTACTTAGTTGAATTGACAGCCTTGAGAATTGTACTGTTTATCGAGTAATCGAATTCCAACGGATTTCTTTTGGAACTCATGTGGATCATCTCACACTTTTCGTTATTTAGCGTCAACTGCCACCTGACACACCATACAGCAATCTTTTCTAAATCGCTTTGCAACTGATACTGGTCTTCGGATGACCTTACTAGACGGTAAATTACAGCATCATCTGCGAACAATCTAAGAGAACTGCTCAGATTGTCACCCAGGTCATTTATATAGATCAGGAACAGTAGAGGTCCCAGGACGCTTCCCTGGGGAACACCTGATATCACTTCAGTTTTACTCGATGATTTGCCGTCTATTACTACGAACTGCGACCTTCCTGACAGGAAATCACGAATCCAGTCGCACAACTGAGACGATACCCCATAGCTCCGCAGCTTGATTAGAAGTCACTTATGAGGAACGGTGTCAAAAGCTTTCGGGAAATCTAGAAATACGGAATCAACTTGAGATCCACTGTCGATAGCGGCCATTACTTCGTGCGAATAAAGAGCTAGCTGCGTTGCACAAGATCGATGTTTTCTGAAGCCATGCTGATTACGTGTCAACAGATCGTTCCCTTCGAGGTGATTCATAATGTTTGAATACAGTATATGCTCCAAACCCCTACTGCAAACCGACGTCAATGATATAGGTCTGTAGTTAAATGGATTACTCCTACTACCCTTCTTGAACACTGGTGCGACCTGCGCAATTTTCCAATCTGTAGGTACAGATCTATTGGTGAGCGAGCGGTTGTATATGAGTGCTAAGTAGGGAGCTATAGTATCAGCGTAATCTGAAAGGAACCTAATCAGTATACAATCTGGACCTGAAGACTTGCCCGTATCAAGCGATTTGAGTTGCTTCGCAACCCCTAAGGTATCTACTTCTAAGAAACTCATGCTCGCAGATGTTCGTGTTTCAAATTCTGGAATATTCCATTCGTCTTCCCTGGTGAAGGAATTTCGGAAAACTGCGTTCAATAACTCCGCTTTAGTGGCACAGTCGTCGATAACAGTACCATCGGCACTGCGCAGCGAAGGTATTGACTGCGTCTTGCCGCTTGTGTACTTTACATACGACCAGAATTTCTTCGGATTTTCTACCAAATTTCGAGACAATGTTTCGATGTGGAACCTATTAAAGGCATCTCGCATCGAAGTACGTGCCAAATTTCGCGCGTCTGTAAATTTTAGCCCATCTTCCGAATTTCGCGTTCTTCTAAACTTCGCATGCTTTTTCCGTTGCCTCTGCAACAGCGTTCGGGCCTTTTTTGTGTACCACGGGGGATCCGTTCCATCTCTTACCAGTTTATGATGTATGAATATCTCAATTGCTGTTGCTACTATATCTTTGAATTTGAGCCACATCTCGTCTACATTCGCATAGTCAGTTCGGAAGGAATGGAAATTGTCTTTTAGGAAGGTTTCTAGTGACACTTTATCCGCTTTTTTAAATAAAATTATTTTGCGTTTGTTTCTGATGGATTTGGAAGAAATGGTATTGAGCCTATCTACTGAAACGTCCCCTTAGAACAATTATACACGACTGTGCTTATGTGAAAAGTCCTCTTTGAACAATTATACACGAATGTGCTTAAACCGACACACAATATCTTTAGCTCAACGCAATCTGACTTTCAAAAATTCCTACGAAAGAATGGCCCTGACTAACAATAACCTATACGTTTCACAAATCACTTACCTCACAAAAATCTTCGTTACTCAAGCTACTGCAATACAGCGAGCGCCACTACTGCCAGCTAAATAAAAGATTCAAACTACTGAAGGCACTAACTACTGATAGGCATAGTTAGCAAATGAAAGATTTTAATAGAGAACAAACAATGTATTTACCTCACTAGTCATAATATATACAGCAGTTCATGACACCAATTCTTACAAATTTCAAAACTCCGCCATCTCTCTCCCAACGTCCACCACTGCTGGCGGCTCACCTCCAACTGCGCAACACGCTACGCGCTGTTAGCATCCAGCTGCCGCTGCCCGACACTACAATGGCAGACAACATTGCAAACTAGCCACGGACTGCGCACAGCACAGCCAGTGATTTTTCATACAGAGCGCTACGTGGCGTTACCAATAAGAAAACGTAAACAGCCTACTTACATAGCCCCCATGCTCCCCACAAAAAATTTACAAATTGTTTTGGGCAGTGGCCAATACAGATTTGAAAAATTTTTCATAATTACAATAACAAAGAAATGAAATGCACACACTTATCGATACAATGTTGGTCAAAAGCTAAAATTTTCTCACAGTCCATAAAGACAGTCATGATCATTCATCACAGTAAAATTGCAGTGTTTTTTTCAAAGTCTGAGCCGTAAAAGAAATTGCACTTGGAAGTAGTGGATTTCTAAGCAGTCTTGAAGAAGTAGTGTTGTCCTTCCAACGAAAGACAGTGCTGACTCTTGACATGCAGACAGGTAATGGGCCACAACAGAGCAAACCCACAGCAGAGTCAGTCGAAGTTTTGAAGAATATTGGTAGGTAGGTCATCACAGAGTAGACCCCTTGTAGCCCTGGTAGAGATTACGGTATTGGTGGACCACCAGAGGTGCAGACCCATGGCAGTCCTTGTAGAAATAATGGTACCGGTGGGTCATCAAAGGTGTAGACCCACTGTAGTCCTTGTAGAGATGGCCAGCAGCCATCTGTTTAACTGTGCAGGCGCACAATCACCAATGAAGAGTCTTGCGGATAACATAGCAAGTCCATAACCCACCACTTGTCCACTCACAAAGTTTTTGGAATTGTCCTTAGAACCAGCAATGCTGTTAACCAGTCCCTTGCTGAGTTATTAACACATATGCAAACACTATCAGTCCCGACTTCTCACATATTGTCCATATACTATGACCAACAGAAACGTGTGCAGTGAAATGTAATTTACAAGTTACTTAATTTGATGAACTGGTGTCAATTACAATTTTATAACATGAGAATACAATAACAAAGGTACAAAAAATATCATTAAAGAACATAATAGTACAGATAACATTTGCAGTGATACAGGCTTTACAAAAGAATCGAAATAACATATACATCAGTGTTACAAAAATTATGACATAAGTACATACATAAAAGATCAGAATAACTTTTTAAACATCAACTTCACAAATGAGCATTAGAACAAAACAGAATAAATAATGTTGAAACATCTTTACGAAGTAAATAGCATGTTATAAATGCAAATTATATTTGAGGATAACAGTATTTCTCATAATAGTGAATGTAGCTTAGTATTAGAAGAGAAAATATTCTATGAAACAGCACACAGAGACAGGAAGAAAATAAATACACAAGGGTACACAAACACATAGTGGGATACACAAAAGGAAAGGACAGGGTTTGTTTTCAGGGTAACATTTGGTACTGGAGTCCAACCGAAAACGTCATTCCATAGATCGCCCCTCTTATTTCAACATTTGCTCCAGCCACAAAAAATCCTATCCAAGCATGCTTTCTGCATTCTGTTCTCATCCTCTTTCAAAAATAGTTTTCCTCCACTGTACACTACTTTTTTGGCCAAATCATTTTCTTATAGCTTCTCAATGCTTTTCTTCCAATTCATCATAGTTAGTTTCTTATGTAGTCTACCCCCTCTTAAGCTAACTTAAAGCTACTGAGCTCAGATGCTAAACTAGGGGACGTCGCAATGCAGCAGCACAAAACAATTAACACAAACAACAATGACAAAAAAAGTGCAAGTAACCAAAGCAAGCAGCAATAAATGTAATAACTTATACCTAAACATGACAAACCCACAAGCAGAAAAAATAGTACACTAAAGACAACAATGCAGATAAGACAAATGTATATTCACATCTTAATGTCTATGCAATTAAAGTGGTGCACCACAAAAACTTATTGTAAAAAAAATATTACCAAGTAGTTTAAAAGAAAATTAAGTATGCAGTAACTGTTATTAATCCCTTCTTATTGTTCTTTCCATTCCAAGTGCTCCTTTTCCGAAGAACGTGGATCATAAAATGACTATTTAATAGATCTGTTGACAGAAAGTTTTAACATTAGCAAATGCATTTAATTTTATTTTATAAAACCAATGCTGTAACACAGCTGGAAAACAGATATCAAATGAAATAAGCAATTATGCAAAGTAAAGAATAAAAACATCATTCAACAGCTATGTGGCATATCATAAGTCAGTAGAAGTTCTCTCAACTCTCGCAGAAAGACACTTGTCATAATCAGGTATGTAGATGTAAGAATGTTTCCAAGAAATGAGCGTGTCGTATTTGCGCTGCTTTCTACAAAGGAATGTAAATACCGAGGATAATGGCCTCTTTTTTTTTCACCTGTGCCTCTGAAAGGCACACACTAATGGCTTGTTTCCAGGTGGCTGTCGCCCAGCTGGGTGCCCATGACACATTACGTGCAGGTGATAACTTAAGAATTTGCTTTACAAATCTGTAGAAATAAAATCATTTAAATATAATTGTGTCCAAAAAAATTTCGCCAGCATAGTGATACATTCACGCATATACACTCATTTCATAACTCTTAAAGTACGATTCTAGGTTTCCAACATCCTTTTTCACAAATCAGAGTCCCTAACCATTACTCTTTATTCCTTACCTTATTCGTCGACACTTCTTCAATATTTCATCATAACAGATACATAGCATAGTCAAATAATTCATATAGCATCAGCTTATTGACCATAAACATACCACAACAGCATAATACACATAGTCATCGTAATAATCTCATAACATCTCAGTCAATTCTCAAAAACGTTGTAGCTTCCTCAAATAATTTAAAAACCTAAAAAAAATTCTCTGCTCATGTCAAGTGTCATCTGCCTCAAATGTACTTTAAAAATCATGATCCCATACCAAATATGTCATTCAAAGCTCTCATAGTATCACAATGGTTCTGAAAAAATATGAACAGTTCACAAAGTACAGAAGAAATACAAGCTCGTAAGTGTGAAATTATCCAACTGTGTAATTACGTAAACATCTGTCACTGATGTAGTAAAATAAATGTTTGTTTCTCTCAGTTAAATGATCAGATAGCTGTGTAATTTATGTGTTAGAGAAATATGGTACCGATGTGTAAAGTTGTATAAGCAAATACCATATTAGCTAGGGCTCCTTGTGCTTGCCATACACATGGTACACAAAGTAAGCGTGTACCCCCCTGAGGATTAATGTAATTATATCCTCAGGTGTTACAGATTACAGCAATGGAATGAAATGTATCACGGAAAACTTTCTTTGTAATTCAAATATGTTGAAAAATAAATAGTTTAAAGCGTGTCCTGTAGCGCTAAATGTGCGTCTTGCTGTAAGACAATCTCTGTGGAAGTGTCGTAATTATTGTCCTCCGAAAGCTAAGTTCTGCAGAAGTCAATGTACTTACCTCATGATAAACGAAATTGAAATGCTTTGCATATAGATATCTTAGTTATTACGCTTATTGCCATGATGAAGTAAGTACTGTACTGTACGTATTGTTGTGCTACAGAAAAGGCTGTCTCATTGTAGCTATACCACAAACGTTACTACTAAAACATGTTTTACTTTCCAGAATAATACAGAAAAACTGTGCAGATATAAAACAGATACAGTGCAAAAGCAATAATATAAATTGTGTCACTCATTAGTAGCGTCGTGATAAAATCGTGTAGGTGTCACATAAAGTAACCACTGAGTCATCTGGTATCTCACAGAAAGTACTTCAAATCCAGAATGTATTTTCAAGTAAACCGAAATGTTGCATTAAAATCTCATTAACAGTACTGGTAAATGTTCTAAGTATGTCAGCCTTATAGTCGTTACGTAATCGTGCAACTAACAAGCAAGAATGTACAAATAACAACACTGTGTCGTCTGTTCACTATAACAATGCATTCGTAATTTCTGTTTAAAAATGTTCCCTAGGTTCTAGACTGGATATTTAACTTCAAAACATTGTTGCATGTTAACAGTTTCTCAGTGTGACAAAGCATACTAGAAATGTGAAGTGAAATGTTTTATGGCAAAGACAAAGTTAAAAAGCAGATTAGATTTCAATAAACGGTTTTACATGTGAAATGTGGTGTAAACCTTTACTCTTCCTAGTACGCAGAGTTTCAACTGAAAAGCAATTATCATGTGATTACGTCGGTAGGAACACTGGAATTTTGCTCAAGGTTAGCTTATGTTATTTTTCTCTGAGCCAGCCGGCGCACGCGGCTGCCTGCGGTGCGAGTCATTGTCTGTTTCTTTGTTGACGCGCGTCGTTATTGGGATTAGGAGACCTAACTTCTACAAATTCACCTTGCCGAGAGGGCACTACCCTGTTTGAGGCTCGCCAGTTCTGATGGATTTCCGGTCTGTCATTATGATTATATCGTCTGTCGTCATGTCGGTAGTTCCTGTAATTTCTTGTTTGTCGGTCATGTGGTGGAGAATTTCTCCCTGAATTATCATTGCGCGGTGGACCCTTGCGTCTGAAGTTATTCCGTCTCCCTTGATAATAATTATTTTGGTTCCCATATTGTCTGTTTCTCTGATTGTCTCTGTGATAGTCATTGCCGCGGAGAGGTGATCTTTCCCTGTAATAATTACTACTCTGCCAGCGGTTGTCATACGGGTGGTGTCCGTTTTGGTCACGATTTACGTTGTACGAATAGCCTTGTCGCGTATTATTTCTGTCATCGCGGAATTGTGACAGGTGTGACCTGTAATTGTTGTGTTCCTGTTTTCGCGTTCCGCGATTGTCAGTGTCAATTTCCAGTTCTTGTAACAGTCCCTGAAAAGCTTCAATGTCGTCTTTGCATCGTCCTGCTAAAATAATCTGTCGTAAATGTTCAGGTAATTTGATTAAGCAAATGCGGATGAGTTCTGAGGGGCTGCATGGGTTTGAAAGATACTGATTCTTATGTAACATGTCTTCAAATTATTTGACAAGACTGAAAAATTCAGATTGTTCGAAATGTTTCATCATTATGATGCTATGTTTTACTCGGTCTTGTGTAGCTTGAGACCAATATGCTGAGAGGAAGGCATGATAAAATTCTCCTTCACTGTGACAATCGTGAATGACCGATCACATTCTTACAGCTGGTTCATTCTCCAAGTAGCCACACATAAATTCTAATCTGTGCTCTAATGACCAGTTGGGAGGAAAACAAAGAGAGAATTGGTGGAGCCACGCTTGTGGATGAATGTCGTTGCCAGAATTCTTAAACGTTTTGAATTTACGTGCAGTAATGAACAGTTTATAGTCAAAATCATCGTGTCGGCGGTTAGCATATCGGTCATTGTTACGTCGTGTCGGCGGTTCCATCTCAAAATTCGGTGCACCTTGCCAATTTCTGTCATAATTTCCGAAATGCCCTGTGTTATTATTTTGTGGCTTTTCCGTATTTCTATGTCCCTCTTCCCGTGTTGGAGCGCGAGTGTCCTCTGAAATACGTAATTCTTGTATTACCTGTGTCAGCTGATCTTGCACTTCCCGGATTTCTCTTTGGTGTTGCGTATTAATTTGATTCTGATTTTGTTTGAATTTCCTAATTTGTTCGAACTCTTCTGTGTCATTAAAGACTACCGGTTTTGTGTCATTCAGATTATCATCTACCTTCGTAGATAAATTATTTAGCTGATCCGAAAGTTCAACTACTTTCTCTGATAATGAACTAATGTCCTCCGTGTGTCTTTCTGAACCAATTTTCAGAGTATCTACTGTGTCCTTTAAGTTTTCTTGAGTTTTTGCAAGTTGCATAACCGAATCGGTAGATGCAACTGAGTCAATTTTAGCTTGCAAGGTCTCATGATTTTCATGAATAATTGCTTGCAGTTCTTTTATGGCTGCTTCGTGATTCTGTAATGCATTTTCATGCCGCGAATAAATAGGTTGGAAATGCTCACAAATTTGTGTTTTTACATCATTGCAGACTTTTTGACATTTCGATTCGATGTTATGTAACTCATTAGTTAAATCTTCACGTGTTTGTTCAAGTGTGGTGTCTAACTTTTGAAGCTTTTGTTCCATTGTGTCTAACTTTTGAAGATTTTGTTCCATTGTGTCTAACTTTTGAAGATTTTGTTCCATTGTGTCTAACGTTTGAAGCTTTTGCTGTGTTTGTATCTGATTTTGTTCCATTGTGTCTAACTGTTGCTGTGTTTGTCTCTGATTTTGTTTCATTTGCTGCATTAATTGCAATAATAATGTATTAGTGTCTGGAATCTGTTCCTCTATGCTTTTCGGCCGTGCATTTGCACCGGCAACATTCACATTTTGACAAGCAGAAAATGTGTCTTGATTTATTTGAGAAAACGGTGAGGACGCAATACCTGAATGTACACTATTTCCTAGATTGTGTCCTGTCGTTTCGGATTCCTGACGCGAGCTGTTGCTGACCGATCGATCGATAATGCTTCCCTGTTCACTAATTGTTTCACTGACTACACCATTGTTTGCAGCCCGTTCCATTTCCCTATGTACAATTACCAAATTACTACTTTGAACATTAGTTAATTCATTACATGGTGGCGCTAACACACTGCTTTCGTCTTCACTGTCATTTCTCAATTTACTTTGGAGCCTAGCATTACGTTTTTCACACGCCATTATTGTCACAATATTTCACACGACAACACAAAAAAAGCACAATTTGAAAAGCAAAAATAAGAGAACACATTAACATATCACTGAAAATAATATCTAGTTAATTGCAAGCGCAGCTGCGAAATACTTTGTGCAAAACTAAATGCATGCCACAACTGTTTTACTGTACAACAATGAAAGACTGCAACTACAAAGGAAATTCTATGATTACGCGCTAGCAATAAACAAAAGCTACACTAATTACACAAACTACAAGAAAAAATCAGAAGATTCCAGTGAGGTATCCTCGGCTAAGGGTCGACATATGAAACGTCCCCTTAGAAAAATTTATACACGACTGTGCTTATGTGAAAAGTCTCTTACCAGTTTATGATGTATGAATATCTCAATTGCTGTTGCTACTATATCTTTGAATTTGAGCCACATCTCGTCTACATTCGCATAGTCAGTTCGGAAGGAATGGAAATTGTCTTTTAGGAAGGTTTCTAGTGACACTTTATCCGCTTTTTTAAATAAAATTATTTTGCGTTTGTTTCTGATGGATTTGGAAGAAATGGTATTGAGCCTATCTACTGAAACGTCCCCTTAGAACAATTATACACGACTGTGCTTATGTGAAAAGTCCTCTTTGAACAATTATACACGAATGTGCTTAAACCGACACACAATATCTTTAGCTCAACGCAATCTGACTTTCAAAAATTCCTACGAAAGAATGGCCCTGACTAACAATAACCTATACGTTTCACAAATCACTTACCTCACAAAAATCTTCGTTACTCAAGCTACTGCAATACAGCGAGCGCCACTACTGCCAGCTAAATAAAAGATTCAAACTACTGAAGGCACTAACTACTGATAGGCATAGTTAGCAAATGAAAGATTTTAATAGAGAACAAACAATGTATTTACCTCACTAGTCATAATATATATAGCAGTTCATGACACCAATTCTTACAAATTTCAAAACTCCGCCATCTCTCTCCCCACGTCCACCACTGCTGGCGGCTCACCTCCAACTGCGCAACACGCTACGCGGTGTTAGCATCCAGCTGCCGCTGCCCGACACTACAATGGCAGACAACATTGCAAACTAGCCACAGACTGCGCACAGCACAGCCAGTGATTTTTCATACAGAGCGCTACGTGGCGTTACCAATAAGAAAACGTAAACAGCCTACTTACACTACAACGACCTTGTGATCACTAATCCCTGTATCAGTCATGATGCTCTCTATCAGCTCTGGATTGTTTGTGGATAATGAACGAGTATTTCGGTATTTAATGGGAGAAGAGAATCTGAGTCATGGGGGATTGGACTGTCATACTAATGGGGAAGAACTAGAAGGAAGGATTAAAGGAGAATAGCAGCTTGGTATTAGGAATGAAAGAAGAAATAGAGTACTTGAGTGCTCAAATAAATTTCAGCTAGTAATAGCTGTTCAAGAATCAAAAGAGAATGTGGTATACATGGAAAATAATAGTTTCTGGCTAGTCTTCTAATTCAAATTATTCTTTGTTAGGTACTTTACGTTCTGTTGCTCAAACAATTTTATATGACGGTAAGATTTCAGCCAAAAATTCCGAAATCAGATACTGTATTGTAAGATGAACCCACGAGCAGATATATACTCAGATCATAATTTAACAGTGAAGCTGAAGGACTAGCCAGTAAGAATAAGTGTGCAAAGAAGAGGGATACGAAAAGAAGAGATACGCTTGAAATTCTCTGGGGCTATAGACATTGCGATAAGGAGTAGTTTAGTATGCAGTTCAGTTGAAAAATAATAGACCTCTTTAAAAAGGGAATTCACGGAAGTTGGAAAGGAAAACATATGTAGGAAGAAAGTGACTGCAAAGAAAGAACGAGGTAACAGAAGAAACACTTCAAATGATCGACGAAAGAAAGAAGTAGAAAAATGTTCAGGGAATTCAGAAATACAGAAATACAAGTCGCTGAGGAATGAATTAAATAGAAAGTGCCCGGAAGCTATGTCGAAATGGCTGCTTCAAAAATGTGCAGAATCGAAAAAGATATGATTGTCAGAAGTACTGACTCATCATATACAAAAGTCAAAACAATTTTCGTTGAAATAAAAAGCAAGGGTAGTAACATTAAGAGTGCATTGATAATTCCATTGTTAAATTCAGAGGAGAGAACCTATACCTGGGAAGAGTACACTGAAAGCCCCTATGATGGGGAGGACTTGCGTGATGACTTGAAAGAAGAAGGGACACAAGGCGGTATAGAAGAAACAGTGAATTAGGTAAGAGAACCAGAGTCTGACAGAGCTTTAGAACATCAAATAAGACAGAAACCATACATAAAATTCCACCAGTACTTCTAAAATCATTGTGGAATCCTACTTTCTGACATTAATAATTTACAGAAGAACAGAAAAAAATTTAACATGTGCTTGATGACGATCAGTTTGGCTTTAGAAAAATGTAAACGTACCGGAGAGGCAAGTCTGACTTTGCTGTTGATAATAGAAGCAGGATTATAGAAAACAGGACAAGTTCGTAAAATTAGTCGACCTGGAAAGATGGAGCAAGATGTTCTGAATTCTGAGAAAAATTTGGGTAAGTTATAGGGAAACTGGAATAATATAGTGTGTCTACAAGAGCCAAGAGAAAACAATAAGAGTGCAAGACCATGAACGATGTGCTCTGGTTAAAAGAGGAGTAAGGTAAGGACGAATTCTTTCGATCCTATTTTCCAGGCTCTATTTCGAATAAGCAATGACGGATATAAAGGAAATTTTCAAGAGTGGAATATTTAAAAAATGGCTCTGAACACTATGGGACTTAACATCTAAGGCCATCAGTCCCCTAGAACTTATAACTACTTAAACCTAACTAACCTAAGGACATCAAACAAATCCATTCTCGAGGCAGGATTCGAACCTGCGACCGTAGCGGTCGCGCGGTTCCAGATTGATGGCCCTAGAACCGCTCGGTCACACCAGCCGGCAGTGGAATCTTAATTTAAGATGAAAGGATATCAATCATAAGCTATCGTCAGTGAAAATGTAGAATAATTACAAGATTTGCTGAATGGAATGAAATCTAATGAGTAGATAGTAAACCGAAGGAAGACGAAGGTAAATAGACATAACAGAAATCAGAAACCGCGAGAAATTTAACATCATAATTGTTGATCACGAAGTGGACGAAGTCAAGGAATTATATAACCTATGCAGCAAGATGCCCATTACAGATGGAACAAGGTGAATATAAAAAACAGGCTAGTACTGGCAGAAAGTGGATTGCTGATGAAGAAAGTGTACTAATATTAGAAGTAGGAAGTAATTTGAGGCAGAGATTTATGAGATTGTGCGTTTGGAGCACTGAATTCTATCGTAGTGAAACAGGAACAATAGGAAAAAAAGAAAAGAAGAGAATCTGAGCATTTGAGATGTGATGCTACAGAAGAATACTGAAAATCTGTTTGGCTGATAAAGATAGAAATGGCGAGGTTCCCCAGAGAATCGGCGAGGATAGCAGTGCATGGAAAGTAGTGACATGTAGAAGGGACAGGATGGTGGGACATGTGTGAAGACATCACAGAATAACTGCCACGATATGAAAGGGCGTTAAAGAGGTTAAAATCTCTAAACAGAGACTGGAATACATCTAAATATAATTGAGGAGAAAACTGCAAGCGCTAGTAAGAAATAAAGAGGTTAACATAGGAAGCGATTTCGTGGCGCGCCACATCAAAACTGGCAGAAAATTGAAAACTCTCTTGGTCTCTTGGCCATATCGGTTTGACACTAGACGATTGAAAAACCGTGATCTGGTCACATGGGTCCAGATTTCAGCTGGTAAGAGCTGGTGGTAAGTTTCGTGAGTGTAGAAAATCCCACAAAACCATGGATCAAAGTCGTCAACAAAGGAATGTGTAGAAAGAGATATTCACTCTGAAGCGGAGTGGGCGCTGATGTGAAACATTCTGGCAGATTAAAACTGTGTGCCGGGCCGAGCCTCGAGCTCGGGACCTTTGCCTTTCGTGGGGAAGTGCTCTACCATCGTTGCTACCCAAGCACGACTCACCACCCGTCCTCTCAGCTTCAACTCTGCCAGTGCATCGTCTCCTACATTCCAAACTTCACAGAAGCTCTTCTGCGAAACTTGCAGAACTATCACTTCTGAAAGAAAGGACATTGCGTTGACATAGCTTAGGCACAGCCTACGGGATGTTTCCAGAATCTCATTGTAGCTCTGCAAGGTTCGCAGAAGAAATTGTGTGAAGTTTGTAAGGTAGGAGAACAGGTACTGGTAGAGGTGAAGCTGTGATGACGGGTCGTGAGTCGTGCTTGGGTAGCTCAGATGGTAGAGCACTTGCCCGCGAAAGGCAAAGGTTCTGAGTTCGAACCTCGGTCCAGCACACAGTTTTAATCTTCCAGGATGTTTCATATCAGCGCACACTCTGCTGCAGAGTGAAAATCTCATTCTTGTAGCATCCCCTGGGCTGTGGCTAAGCCATGTCTCCGCAATATCCTTTCTTCCAGGAGTGCTAGTTCTGCAAGGTTCGCATATCTGCTGTGAAGTTTGGAAGGTAGGAAAAGAGGCACTGGCAGAATTGAAGCTATGAGGACGGGTCGTGAGTCGTGCTTGTTAGCTCAGATGGTCGAGCACTTGCTCGCGAAAGGCAAAGGTCTAGAGTTCGAGTCTCGGTCTGGCACACAGTTTTAATCTGTCAGAAAATTTCAAAGAAATGTGTAAGCTGGTGGTGGCTCCATGATGGTGTGAGCTGTGAACCAATCATAGACAGGAAGTGTGGTTACGATCGGCTAACTGGAGACAATTTGCAGCCTTTCATGTACGTCTTGTTCCCATACAACGATATGCCATGAGACCGAGCCACAACTGTTCGCGAATGGTTTGGAGAATATTATGGACAATTGGAATGGATGATTTGGCCACCCAGATTGCCCGACATGAATCCCATCGAACGTTTATGAGACATTATCGAGAGGTCAGTCCATGCAAAAAATTCTGCTCCGTCAGTCCTTTCTCAATTATGAACGGCTCAACAGTTCTGCAGGAAACTTCCAACGACTTGTTGAGTCCACGCCACGTCGAGTTGCTGCAGTGCTCTGGGGTAAAAGAGGTCCAACACAATATTAGGAGGTAGACCACGACTTTCGTCACCTGATGGTAAATTTTAGTGCATATTTACTAATTAAGATGCGACAGGACTTTATGAACGTTTTCTGTTGAAAGTGTTCGTCACAGTACAATTTTGCTTGAAAATTTCATATACAACTCTCCGTCCCTTTCCCTCGTGAAGTTGCCTGTGTGTCACATAACATCCGTTCTCGAGAATTCCTGTGAAGCCGCTGCTAACGAGGGCTGTTTTTCTGCGTGATGTGTCCTACGTTTTTGTGCCCAAGTCGTAAATCCTGCAGCGTGGGCGAGGTACTACAAGGCAGGTGATACATGAAGCCACTACTGTCGCAGATCGTTTGTTACTTGCTTAAGGGCCTCTGTCTCAACACCTGTGTACTTCAAACTAAAACCTTCTCCCCAAGACCGAGCTCGTCTTTCTTTCTAGGTAGTAACTGCGCGCCATTTGGCCACACCTAATCAAAGGACAATGAACTGGTGCCTAAGATATGGCACAGGACAGGCAAATTTATAAAGAATATCTAATAAATAACAAAGCTAAACCAAATTTGTTTCTTAGAATGTTGAACTTCTTTTTGAAGACAATGCGTTAGTAACATCTTTCAACTTTGCACCATTGAAGTGTTGTTAAAAAAGCAGAGAGCAAAATTAAATGTTAATGAAGGAAAGCAAATAATTACCCACCTTCGTCTAACCTTTTGTTCCATCGATAAACTAATAGTTGAAAGACGCGTAACATAATTTGTAACAGAGCCACTTAACAACATCCTCCTGAACGGTGCTATCAGTGCTGAGAGGGTAACTGGACACGCTGCAAAGAGATAAAAGCCGCGTAATGTTAGATCGTCGGTGTACGATGGGTGTTCTAGTACCACCGTCGGAAACATCGGATCAAATCACGCGTAACCGAGGCCATATGCAACAGCGCGACGAAATAACAAAAAGTATGTCATCCCCATGAGTGCTAAAATGAACTCATTAAACTTCGGTCACACGATAAAACAGTCTAATCTAAAAGCCGTAAATTCATCTAAATACTTAGGTATTACAATTACGAACAACATAAATTGTAAGGAACACATAGAAAATATTGTAGGGAAGGCTAACCAATGACTGCGTTTTATTGGCAGGACACTTAGAAAATGTAACAGACCTACTAAGGAGACTGCCTACACAACGCTTGTCCGTCCTCTTTTAGAATACTGCTACGCTGTGTGTGGTCCGTACCAGATATAACTGACGGAATACATTGAAAAAGTTCAAAGGCAGTGAGCACGTTTTGTATTATCATGAAATATGGCAGAGAGTGTCACAGAAATGATACAGGATTTGGGCTGGAAATCATTGAAAGAAAGGCGTTTTTCGTTGCGACAAAAGTTTCTCACAAAATTCCAATCGTCAACTTTCTCCTCCGAAGGGGAAAATATTTTATTGCTACCTACCTACATAGGGAGGAACGACCACCACGATAATTTGCGGGAAATCAGAGCTCGTACGGAAAGATACAGGTGTTCATTCTTTCCGCGGGCTGTTCGAGATTGGAATAATAGAGAATTGTGAAGGTGGTTCGATAAACCCTCTGCCAGGCACTTAAATGATCTTTGCAGAGCATCGATGTAAATATAGATGTAGATTCAAAAAGTAGTTACTGTCGTGCGTTACGAACAGGCTTCTAGGAGAGTTGCAGCGTGGCGCAGAAACTGTCAGTTTTTATCGTCTCCATACGTTTGAGAGAACCAACCACAAGCACACCCTGCGTCTCCCAAAGAGCAACTGAACGAATTTCTGAAGCATTTGAACAGCATTAATTCAAAAATTCAATTTACCATGGAGACAGAGAGTAATGGACAGATTAATTTTCTGGACGTTTCAGTAATTAAACGAGCAGATGGTACTCTTGGTCACAAAGTATACAGAAAAGATACGCATACCGACCGTTATCTTCATAAGAGTTCAAATCATCATCCCACGCAGAAGAGAGGTGTCATCAAAACACTGGTGGACAGGGCCAATAGAATTTGTGAGCCAGCGTATTTACAAGAGGAACTAAATCATTTGCGGACAGTTTTTCGGAAAAATGGATATACTGATAAGGAGATAGATCGTGCACTCCACCCTAGAAATAAAATGTCCGAAAACATGCAAAAACAACCTTCAGCAGGGAAAGTTTTTCTTCCTTACATCCATAATATTACGGACCGTATCGGAAAAGTGCTAGCCAAGTTTAGAATTGAAACAATCTACAGACCAACTAAGAAGATTAGTGAATGTTTAAGATCGGCGAAGGATGCACGACACCCTTTAGCTACTCCGGGTGTTTACAAAATTCCGTGTAGTTGTGGGAAAGTTTACATTGGAACAACTAAAAGAAGTATCAATACTCGCCTGACTGAACACAAGAGGAACTGCCGATTGGGACACACGGATAAGTCAGCTGTAGCAGAACATGTTTTCGAAGACGGAGACCATGAGATAAAATTTAGCGAGACAAGCGTGCTAGCTAAGACATCGCATTATCATGCACGTATGTATAGAGAGGCGATAGAGATTTTTAAACACCACAATAATTTTAACAAGAAAGAAGAAGGTTTGAAGTTAGATAAAATATGGCGATCAACCTTGCATCAAAGATGTGACAATCGATTACCTTCGATCGAGAGTAATGACGCCAGTCAGAGATAGTTTTACTGTTGACATCACGTGACGAGTGGTGGTGCCCTCTACCCGCTCTAAATATACAGGACCTCCGCGGCTTCGTAGCCAGTCGTAGACTCGCCTCGGAAGATGTTGTCCGCAGCTGGCAACGAAACGTCAGGGAGAAGAAGTTCTACTGTTCGACCACGGCCTCTCAGCCCGGAAGTTTTAACTACTGACGATGCCGGCCGTGAAAGCCTACACGCTATGAATAAGAACTGTGTTTAAATAACGTATACTCTTTACTACAGCAGTTGGAATTACTGTCACTGATGATGTGTCCAGATATTTGTGCCACATGTCAGTTTCAGTTATGTTACTAAGCGATTGGTTTCGTGATGTGTCAATTTGTGGGCAATCCGCATGCTATAATGTGCTGATCTGCAATCAATAAGAAATCGAACGTTGCAATCTAAGTGTTTTGTCACGAAGTCCCATCGATGTTTTTAGAATAATACAAATAAGTCTCTCGCATTAAAGTTCATATCATCGCGGTCCGCTGTCATCAGACTTACCTGATCGCCGACAACGTCTCTTTAAGTGACAACTATTAAATCATGTATTAGAAGAACTTACTACACTAGAAAAATGTATTAAAATTGAACTTGTTACACTATATCTTCTACAGTTTGGCTTCTGCTGTGGTCAGTGTCATATATCCCAATTGCCAACAATTAGCTTGTGGAAGAATGCGACATTTGCATCTCAAGTAAATTTCCTTTTCTCCATTTTAGTGTATGGCATACATTAGAAAGCCTATATTGTTTGATCAAACAGATGCGTATTTTGTCTACATGAAAATTATAACAAAAGTGTTTCAAAATACATACTTAACATCTGCTATATACTCTGAACATATATCTAGCTACTTAGCGGCTGCTTACAAGATTCTTCTCTTTCTCTACAAACATCGACATGGTTACGTAATCTGCATATAAAATTTTACAGCAATCCGATTTTGCACGAAGCTGCGCGTTCTGCAGTTTGAACCAGATGCTCGTAACAGTTACGGACAACGCACGGAGGCTTCTGCTAATACACTCCTGGAAATTGAAATAAGAACACCGTGAATTCATTGTCCCAGGAAGAGGAAACTTAATTGACACATTCCTGGGGTGAGATACATCACATGATCACACTGACAGAACCACAGGCACATAGACACAGGCAACAGAGCATGCACAATGTCGGCACTACTACAGTGTATATCCACCTTTCGCAGCAATGCAGGCTGCTATTCTCCCTTGGAGACGATCGTAGAGATGCTGGATGTAGTCCTGTGGAACGGCTTGCCATGCCATTTCCACCTGGCGCCTCAGTTGGACCAGCGTTCGTGCTGGACGTGCAGACCGCGTGAGACGACGCTTCATCCAGTCCCAAACATGCTCAATGGGGGACAGATCCGGAGATCTTGCTGGCCAGGGTAGTTGACTTACACCTTCTAGAGCACGTTGGGTGGCACGGGATGCATGCGGACGTGCATTGTCCTGTTGGAACAGCAAGTTCCCTTGCCGGTCTGTGAGTGGTTCGAAGACTTCTTAAGTAATAGAACCCAGTACGTTGTCCTCGATGGTGAGTGTTCATAGGAGGTGAGAGTATCATCTTAAGTGCCCCAGGGAAGTGTGGTAGGTCCGCTGTTGTTTTCTATCTACATAAATGATCTTTTGGATAGGGTGGATAGCAATGTGCGGCTATCTGCTGACGATGCTGTGGTGGACGGGAAGGAGTCGTCGTTGAGTGACTGTAGGAGGATACAAGATGACTTGGACAGGATTTGTGTTTGGTGTAAAGAATGGCAGCTGACTCTAAATATAGATAAATGTAAATTAATGCAGATGAACAGGAAAAAGAGTCCCGCAATGTTTGAATACTCCATTAGTAGTGTAGCGCTTGACACAGTCAAGTCATTAAATATTTGGGCATAACATTGCAGAGCGATATGAAGTAGGACAAGCACGTAACGGCAGTTGTGGGGAAGGAGGATAGTCGTCTTCGGTTCACTGGTAGAATTTTGGGAAGATGTGGTTCATCTGTAAGGGACACCGCTTATGAAACACTAATACGACCTGTTCTTGAGTACTGCTCGAGCGTTTGGGATCCCTATCAGGTAGAATTGAGGAAGGACACACAAGCAATTCAGAGGCAGGCTGCTAGATTTGTTACTGGTAGGTTTTATCGTCACGCGAGTGTTAGGGAAATGCTTCAGGAACTCGGGTGGGAGTCTCTAGAGGAAAGGAGGCGTTCTTTTCGTGAATCGCTACTGAGGAAATTTAGAGAACCAGCATTTGAGGCTGACTGCAGTATAGTTTTACTGCCGCCTACTTACATTTAGCGGAAAGACCACAAAGATAATATAGAAGAGATTAGGGCTCGTACGGAGGCATATAGGCAGTCATTATTCCCTCGTTCTGTTTGGGAGTGGAACAGGGAGAGAAGAAGCTAGTTGTGGTACGAGGTACCCTCCGCCATGCACCGTATGGTGGATTGCGAAGTATGTATGTAGATGTAGATGTAGATTGTCATATCCGTGAATTCTAGAAAACCGCCGTTTGTGCCAATTTTTGGTTTTCCACCGTTTCTCTACCATAGTCGGCATTTCATGCGCACGGACTCAGTCGATTTAGGGGAAGGAGTTTGTTAGAATCGGCGGAACTCGCTGTCCCTGGAACCTGCTGAGCTGTGCGAAGATGGCGCGGGCCAGAGGACGCCACATCCACGGCCACAGCAGTACGACTGTCCTCGGCCGCAAAACAGCTTTCCTGCCATCCCAGAGGCTCCCTCTGTCTCCCCAGGGGCCGCTGAGGGCCAGAGTGGTTCCATCCACTCCCCGTCCCCCCGATGCGGCAAGGCGAACGCGAAGGAACACAGAAGTACCTGAGAGCTCCCACATTATCTGAATCCCTTATGTACACCTCTCTGAAGCCACTTTCGAGTTTTACCTTACAAAAATATCGAAAGGTAAATTTACATTGCCGGTGTGCTGAAATAAAACGTGGGTTTGCGTAAGAGCACATGAAAGCTAATAACTCTGCTTTGTAGGCATTTGATACACCCTTTTCAATCAAAAATTACGTATAACTTGGAGTTACTTTATCATAATGAATTAAAGAGCGTCCACCTTTTTTCAGAGCTAGTATGTTTGCGATATGTTACATCTAAGTTTGTTGTTGTTCAAATTGCAACTCTAGTTTACCTGTTTCTATTATTTGTGTCCTGCGGCTGCCAACATATATCAAACAGAAATCCAAATTAAGGCATCGTGTCATCCAGAATATAAGGATATTCGGGCAACGTGTGAATTGAATTTCTGTTTAGAATCCAACCCCTAAAAAACTACATTTTCCTGAAAAGTCGTGGTATATGCCCCTCGGTTAGGCTCACGTTTGCTTCTTTGACATTTCCTGGCCTGTGCCTTATTTTTTATTTGCTCTCAAAGGTGCTTTTGTTGCTATCCTGGTATTTAAAATAACCTGTTGAGATCGGTAGCTTTTTGTAACGCTTTAGTATGCACGACTGTATAGTGTGGTTTCTTGTTTATAGATTATGTTGCCTATTTCAATAGCGTTTACTTACGTTTTCTCCTGATCGTTGGTGACTTTCTGCATCTTGTAGTGTAGCTCTGACTTGGACACACGTTTCACCGCAAAGTCTACATTTCTGATGCTCTCTTAACAGCTTCACTGTTGCGTTTTTCTATTGGCGCTCGCCAATACTGTTAAGAAACGCAACATAATCCATAACTGTTCCATCTATTTTACTTAAAATATACTTCAAATGGTAAATTTTCACATATACGCAATCTACGACAGCATCTGAATCAAATTTAGACGCTTTCCTTGTCGTTAGCCGCATCTCACGTGCTTGTTTTCAGTAATTCAGTCGGCCATCGCAAACTTTACAGTGTACAATGCCGTACACTGGATCAACGGCTCAGAAGCTATTGTAACAGTTGTATCGAAATGAATTAAATAATTAAGAGACCAATTATTTTAATGGAAATTAGTAATTTGGCTGTGTTTAACTGACATTCTTTATTACTTTTCGGTTGCCGAATCGATAGAGACATTGGGTCTTACATTGTAGACACAAGTAGTTGAAAATTACTCTCAAATAAAGGTGTTGGTTGTGGTGGAGGGTGTGCAAGATGTTTATCATTAGTGACCATAACGCAGTAGCGTGATATGACGTTTCTCTACTCGGATTCCAGACCAAGAATCACGCGAGAAATTTATGTCATCGCGCTGTCATTGAACGAGTCGTATCACAAAGAATTAAGACAGTATGAGCCCAGAGGAGAGATGAGCTCCCGTCGAGAATGGAACCTAAAACGTGTGGTAAATATTACGAAACATTTATTTTGGTGTTATCCATTTCCTTGAATGACATCTTTGGAATTCTCGGGAGTATTTCATCAATATATTTACTGGATGACCAATTCAGCTCTTTTATTGATGCTATTCCCATTTGGCTTATTTTGAAATTATACAATTTCCTCTTGAGACATGCTTGTGGCAGTATAACTCAAACGAAACACTGAAGTACATAAAATGATCTGCAACGTAATCACAAAGAAAATCGGTAGTACTACCTAATGTAATTATTAACTGATACCTCAACACAAGGGTTGGGATAATTTTGAGGAAAAACACATGGAAGGTGGACCCATCTATTTTGTCATTTGTTGTTTCACGGAATACCCTTAATTGTTTACGATTACAAGCGAAAAACTCGTCAAAGGAATAATAACGTTCACAGTAATTTAAAGGAATTGAACGGGGTCAATTCATTAATAACAAAGTTTAACAATTTATACCATAAGGAAAAGGGCTTCAATTCAGGAAAATATAGTCGCCAAATACAAGCAAGAAGTCATAAGAACTAGGTGTGGCTGGAAGCAGATTCAACAAACCGAATTTTACCAGTAAAATTTATTACAAATTACTGCCACTAAATGTAGTAAATTCCCAAGCATGGGTGACAACTTTAACAAACAGAGAATGCCCACGCAAAATACAGAAAGGATAACAGATCACGCCACAGATTATGGCAGTTAGGAAGCTCTTAACCATCTATAAGCATGAAGAAAATCCCTTAGCAATAAAATACACAATCGCCGAAAATACTAGAAAAACTGAAAAAGCAAACAATTCAAAATGTGACACGCAGCTGGTAGACACCAGCAGAAACATTGTCAATGATCATGAAATAAATATACAATCCCCCAAAGTACAAGATATCCTGACAAATACAGAGGCGGCTATCGTAGGAACAGGCAAGTTTTACAATTACCCCATGAGCGTGGATAAAACCCAAAACTTAACAGTTCATATAATTAAAGGACTTTACAACTTAAGTCGCTCCACAATTAGCAATAAGGATGCAAGGTTTAAACGAGTAGTTGAAGAGCCGATATAGTGACGAGGAGCTTCGGGCTTGTACTTCAAATCTTATGTGCTTGCCAAATTCAAAATACTGAAAGATAAAGAGTTCCGGATTAATTTTCGACACTCCACAGTGGTACGCACGAACCGATCAAATTTACTCAACTTGAGCCAACACGAGGGGTCTGGTAGAGGCCCCAGATTGTGAGCCAACCTAGATCTCGTGCGACGACGGAAGTGTCTGCAACCCAGAAAGAAAAGAAGTCTCTCCTCCAGGCCCAGGAATAAGGAACATGTCGTCCGTTGCCTAAACTATCCTGCCAACATATGTCAGAAACGAACAGTAACCTGCCCAAATAAAGCTACAGTCGAAAATGCCTAGGATTTAGACAATATTAACTTGATCTGGAATCGACTACACATACAAGATACAAGCTCCACATTCCCCAAAACTAATTTAAAACTAACGAAGTGAAATAGTAGCGGCTACAAATCCAATTACTATGGCATACTCATATATAAAAGGTTGCCTTGAATTTGACACGGACTACGTTACAGTTTCATTCTCTTCAACTCAATTTGTAACAGGGAATGCTCGTACAATTGCATGGAATAGGGCCTGGAACAATAAATTATCATCAGTGGCACTGCGCACTCAGAGGCGCGTTCATATGACAGGTCCTATTCTAGTTAAAATCTTCTGGGCTATTAGGCCGCGTCATGTTTCATCTAAAATGTTCGACGTTTCGACCCCTCTGCTGGAATCTTCCTCAGGATCTTTTGGTGTCCACTACTGCTAGAACACTGTCAGAGACGAGTTTCGCGTCCACTTGTAAACGGGGAATTTTCTGGCGTTGGTGCTGGAGAAGTGATAGTATTGGTTCAAATCCATGTGGCTACCATTGGTGGGCCGTAGTCTTAGGCTAATACAGAAGAAGGCCCGTTGGTAGCTCATCTCCTGTGGATACCATTGGCAGTCATCGTCATTGGATAGAAAGTCACTGTTCCACACTTAACTGGAGAAGGGTTATTGGTTGAAATTCCTGCTACCGCTATTGGTTGGTCGTCATTAGTGGCTAGATTCGAAACGGACAGTGCAAGAGAGAGGGAGTGTTTACCCAAAATATTATTGTCCGCCGAGGTGACTTCTAGCGCAGCTCACACACCGCGGTCGTTTATTTACTTTCTTGATCGCGGGGAGCCACGATACCGGAAGTCTATAGCCATCCTCTCTATTGAAATTAGATGAATTCCTAGAAATTTCAACCGCTTCTCGGACCTTTCTTCTATCAATGTTTGTTTCTTTAGCCAGTACACGTACGTTATTAAAATCGATGTCAGAGCCACCGTTCTCGTGATGTTCCGCTACTGCCGATTTTGCACTTTGATTTAGCCGCATGTGCCGTTCGTGTTCCTTAATGCGTTCTTTAACAGTTCTTCCCTTTTCGTATATATACACTTCGCCGCAGCCACATGACGCTTGACAGACGTCTGAATTGTGGAGGTAACCAGGTGCATCCGTTTTCCGTCGGAAAAACTTTTATTTTGTTTTGTCTAAAGAAAGATGTCTGAATACCATTTTTCTTGAAAATTCTGTTTATACGGTCAGTGACGCCAGAAAAGAACGGTAACCTGACGGAGTGAGTTGGCGGTTCCTCGTCATACTTATTAGCGGTATAAATATTCCGCCTAAAAGCCCTGTCAATTGAATAACTATCATAACCATTTGCCTCCAATGTCCTCTTTAAGGAATTCAACTCATATTCTAAGTTATCGTCATCGCTGATACGGAAGGCACGTGAAGGCAGAGTGGCGAGTACTGCTTGCTTCTGGGCTGGGTGGTGGTGCAAAGTGGCATCTAAATAACTGTTTGTGTTAGTCGGCTATCTGTACACTCTGTGACCTAGAGAGTTATCAGATGTTCTGTATACCAACACATCTAGGAACGGGAGAGTGACCTCACTCTCAACTTTAGAGGTGAATTTTATTTTGGGGTGAATTCCATATAAGAAATTGTGGAACGCACGAAGTTCTTCTTCGCCGCGTGGCCATATAACAAATGTATCGTCCACGTAGCGGAGCCAGCAAGAAGGCTTCAAAGGAGCACTACTTAACGCCTGTTGCTGAAAATGTTACATAAATATGTCAGCTGCAACTGGCGAAACGGGTGGACCCATAGCAAGGCCGTCAGCCTGTTCATAAAACTCACCATTGTGCTTAAAATAGCTCGAGCGAAGACATAATTCTATTAAGTCACAAACATCTGGGGCAACATTCTCTCTTATGATGGTTCAAATGGCTCTGAGCACTATGGGACTTAACATCTGTGGTCATCAGTCCCCTAGAATTTAGAACTACTTAAACCTAACTAACCTAAGGACATCACACACATCCATGCCCGAGGCAGGATTCGACTGCGACCGTAGCACTCGCGCGGTTCCGGACTAAGCGCCTTATCTCTCTTATGATCTCGACGGTGTAAAAGACATGGTTGAGTTCTAAGAAACAAACGATAGTTGCCTCTTCCACTTCCATGGCTAGCTTCAGGTTATATGTTGCCTTTATTAGGACAGATGCTGAATGACATTCGTGTAGTAGGTTGCTTGTAGTTACGTAGTTTGTTAATTAGTCATCCATTATATATTCGAAGAGTTTGGACAGTACAGGATGGTTAATGGTAAGTACATGCAAGAATTGGTATATTTGATGATTGCGGTAGATAGGATTAGTGATTTTCGATATAATGTTGGTTTAGGCCTCTTTATACTCGTATACTTTAGTGTTTTGGCTGAAATGCCATATTCACGTCTGTAGATGAGATTGTACAATATCCAAGTAGATCGTGTGAATTCAATACCATGGAAACAATAATTTGCTAACAGAACAGTCGTCTTCTACAGATTAGCCAATCCTTATTTGTAATGAAAAGAGGGTCGTGGTGTAGGCTGCTGCTTAAAGAACTCCATTTGTAACCTGTGTTGGTTGTATAACCCGTTTCCGCACATTGGGTCGTCGGCGGCAGCTCTCTCAGGTCCCGCTTGATCAGAGCCACCGCTTTTACTCCCCAATCCCTTCCCTCCCCCATCCTCGCCAACCCACCCTCTTTAGCGGATAATCCGCTTAGCGGTCTCTCTATTACAGCTGCGCTGGCGGCGGCCTATTGTGCTGCCTTAGCCGCTGCTCAGATGAGAAATACCAATATGTGAGCCAGCTCCAAGAACATAAGCCTGCTGCCCGCAATCCCAGCCTATGTGTTCTTGCTGTTTCTCTTGTTTACGTAACGCGGGTGTTGGGTGGAACTACTGCCCTGGTTACATTAGCACAGACTATTCTCCGTTCCTGCTTCGTTCTTTCTACCGAGTACAAAAACACTGCATACCACTACAAAATATTATGTACAGAACACAGAGCTCACTTCCTGCAATCCATAGTGGTACACACTGCTGGTATAAGGTTGCCTGGGAGTAGAAAGACTGGGCCAATTAACTGTTGAACTTCATTCGTATGTAGATTTTTATTAACACTAGTCAGCAAAATAACCTTATCAATTCGGCCAACAGGACCCAGACACGTTAAGACAAAACTGTTAAATTAGGTGAAGTTATTTAAGAAGAATAACTGGTAATCATTAACATAGTTGTTAAATACATCAGTGAGATCAAATAACAGAAGGTTATGGTTTTCCTTCCAGTACTTGCCCTCAACTCACCAAACGTCATTCATGGGAACATGAGGTACGAAAATTTAAATTTATAAGACGTTATTCCCTTTAGAGAAAAATACAAATCTTGTGCGCCACTCGTTACTGTTGTTGAAATATTTATAACAAATTTTAATAAGAGAAGCGAGATAATACTTCACAAATTGAAGTCTCATAACCATCTCTTCAAAGGTTCTAAGGTTTTCCAATAAGTGGGGCACATGCATCTTTAGAATTTGCTTCAGTAAAATACAACAGATAATCCTAGTCTACGTCAAAAGGAGTTCATTAAAACTAAACAATAGCAATGAAAGCTCCTTGATATGAAACCACCGAAAGTCTTGAAATTTGATCCCAACGAATGGAGAAGAAATAATTTTGCTCAGGCCCGATAAGCTGCTCTCCACACTTCTCCTTTTCTAAGCAACCATTATGAACACGCCCATAGGCGCACTCTGATGAACAGAGAAGTAATTTTTAAATGAAACAACTAAAACTTATGTCGTCACATTGTATGTAGGCAGTGTTGACAGACCATCGGTGGAAATTCTCTAAACGATAATATGGTAACTGACCAACGCGCACACACACACACACACACACACACACACACACACACACACACACACATACACCTGATAATAAGGAAACTCAGCAGCCAGCCGAGATTCAGGCCAAATTACACCACCAGGATACCCCGGTGAGACAGATAAGCTTGCGGGCTCCAATACGTGACGATTTAGTGCACAATTTACGATACAAAAAATCTTTCGGACGCCCTGGATAATAACGCATTAAACTTTAAAGCAATTTATAAAACCCTAATAATTGAAAACACACCAGTAAATAACAACTATGTGATAATTACTACATGGAAGCTTTTATGTTTTGATACGAGGGAGACGCTCCTCAAATTGCCTGGCCAGACGGAGGTAAGAGAACAACAACAATAGAAGGCTGAACCGAATCCAATTTACGTAGAATTATCAGGACACAATAACATGAGCGGGAAGCGAACGATTCACAATGATCTCATTCACAACGGAGAGAAAGATCAGTCTTTACGAATGCCGCGTGGTCTCGGCGCAGAAGCAACGAACTGAAAGTTGCTCACGGAGCATACAAAGCCACTGTGGGATGACAAACAGCGGAAAACGTAGCTGCCAGGAGACATGTGGATGAGGGCGACCCACCCCTCACCTCAAGACCTGGTCTGCCAAGGAATAATGTTCCGGTTCCCTTTTCTCGTGCACATTCCTCGTGTCCGGAAGATGGTCAAGCAGCCAACTTGGAAGTCACATGGGCAGTGGAAAAAGTAGTCGGCCAGTTGCCATTCAGACGCGCTGCTCGTGCTGCTTCACTGACTGCCTCTCCCCCAAAACGGTCTCAGTGGCACTCGTAGCAAACGTGCCATGCCCCATTCACGCCAAACGTTGTATTGTGTGCCAGGAGACGTGGCGCGAGCTATAGATCCCGCAACGGTTCACACAATGGGTGGAGTCTCTAGAGGAAAGAGTATCCCATCAATTATACCTGATGGATTAAGCAAATACTTGTAACATATGTAGAATGACAAATACATGGCACAAGTAATATAAATATTAAGATTGTAATCCCTGCTCAAGTGAGGGCGAAAATTTGCAACAGATGCTTAAGAGGAGATATAATTCCAGGTCAATATAGGGAGAATATCAGCTATGTCTGTAGAAAGGACAAAAGACCTGAGTGTAATAATTACCGAGCAGTTTTTGTAGAAACAGCTCTAGCGCAGAATGAGGACAGAGCTATAGGTCGTTCATCCACGGTTGTAAAAGTACTTTTACAGAATAATAGAGAAGCTAACAGGTAATCAGATAGTGACGTTGGCGATGTGCAGGAATCCTGTGACGTAGTTCAGTCTGTATCCCACGCATGTGTCCAATACTACACAAAAAGCTCTACAAGTAGTGTCTATACGCAAACATAAAAAAAGTTAGCATCACCCCGGTTCCAAGAACTCCTGAGGCCATACGCTGACTGTGGATATTGTACCACAGACACAGCCCCTTTGACTGTTCAGAGATGTCATTAAACACGGCCAAAGATGTAAAAAACCATGCTTGAGCAGCAGCTATTAGATGGAGGGATCTGACTGCTATCAGTTCCAGTCATTCCACCAGGAAGGAGGTACACGGCTCGTGTTGTCTGTAGTTCAACCATGCTCAGACAGTCAGTACCTCTGTTCGATAGCGCCCGCATTGTTACTTTGTGCCAGGAAGGGCTCTAAACAAGATAAATCTCCAGCCGGTCTCGGAGTGAACCAAAGCGATGGAGGAGATACAGAGAGACAGGAACAGTCGCTGATGTGCCTCGCTCAGGCCGCCGAAAGGCTACTACTGCAGTGGATGACTGCTACCCACGGATTATGGCTCGGAGGAACCCTGACAGCAACGCCACCATGTTGAATAAAGCTTTTTGTGCAGCCACAGCACGTCCTGTTACGTCTCAAACTGTGCGCAATAGGGTGCATCATGCGCACCTTCACTACCAACCTCCATGGCGAAATCCATCTTTGCAACCATGACACCATGCAGTGCGGTACATTTCAGTCCAACAACATGCCGAATGGCCCGCTTAGGTTTGGCATCACATTGTCTCCACCGATGAGTGTCGCTTATGCCTTCGACCAGACAATCGTCGGAGACGTGTTTGGAGGCAACTCTGTAAGGCTGAACGCCATAGACACGCTTTACAGCGAGTGCAGCTAGGTTTAGGTTCCCTGGTGTTTTATGGTACACCGCTGGTGGTCATGGAAGGCTCCGTAACGGCTGTACGATAAGTGAATGCATCCTCCAACCGATAGTGCAACCATATCGGAAGCATATTGGCGAGGCGTTCATCTTCATGGACGACAGTTGCATATCTTGTAAATGACTTCCTCCAGGATAACGACATCGCTGGACTAGAGTGGCCAACAGTTCTCCAGACATGGACCCTATCGAACATGCCTGGGATAGATTGAAAACATCTGTTTGTGGACGACGTGACCCACCAAACACTCCGAGGGGTCTATGCCGAATGGCCGTTGAGGAGTGGGACAATCTGGACCAACAGTGCCTTGATGAATTTGTGGATAGTACGCCACGACTAATACAGCCATGTATCAGTGCAAGAGGGCGTGCTACTGGGTACTAAAGGTACCGATGTTTACAGAAATCTGGAGCACCAGCTCTAAAGGTTTTGCTGTTTGGTGGTATAACATGCAATGTCAGGTTTTCATGAGCAATAAAAAGGGCGGAAAAGACGTTTATGTTGATGGCTATTCCAGTTTTCCGTAGAGGTTCCAGAACTCTCGGAACCGAGGTGCTGCAAAACCTTTTTTGATCTATGTGGGAAATTTATATTCCCAGATACAATTGGGATACTAGCGCAGACATTTGTGAAACCCCTCGTCGTGAAACTGGGACAGTGGTTTGGTGGGCTGTTATTTTGGTTCTATGTGATCACGTTCCACAAAGTTTGCTTCGTTCAACTTATACTGAAGCTTCCTCTAATGCTATATAAGACGGAGTATATAGTTCCATTTTTAGAAAGTCCCTTTCATGATTCGGCAACCACAATCGGTAAAAATTGCTTGCGTACCTCAGAAATTTCCCCATGCTGTCTGCTATAGCTTACCGAATACGGCGTCTCAAGATACTTATTCATTCTGAATTCACGTTTTTGTGAACTGTCTTAACTTGTATACCTCGCGAAATTACCACGTACTTAATATTAAAGAGATTTTAGTTGACACGGAGGCTTATTAACAGCAGATCCCCTCTTTAAGCATTCGCAACAGGATCTGTTAAGGGTGAAAATGCTAGTCCTACATGAAGTGCCCTCCAGCAAACATCGTGAAATGCTGTGTGTAGCCGGCCCGTGTGACCAAGCGGTTCTAGGCGCTTTAGTCTGGAACCGCGTGACCGCTACTCTCGCAGGTTCGAATCCTGCCTCGGGCATGAGTGTGTGTGATGTCCTTAGGTTAGATAGGTTGAAGCACTTCTAAGTTCTAGGGGACTGATGACCTCAGATGTTAAGTCCCATAGTGCTCACAGCCATTTGAACCTTTTTTCTCGCACTGCTAAAAAGGGTATTCCTGGCCAGGAGGAGTGTATTAGTATCAAACATAGGCCTTAATTTGAGGAGAAATTTCTGAGGATGTACGTTTGGAGAACAGAATTGAATGGTAGTGAAACATGGACTGTGGGTAAACAGAATCGGAAGAGAATCGAAGCATTTGAGATGTGATTCTACAGAAGAACGTTGAAAATTGGGTGGAACCAGGAGGTTCTGCGAAGAGTCGGAGAGACAGAGAATACGTGGGAAACACTGACAAGGGGAAGAGACAGGATGATAGAACATCTGTTAAGATGTCAGGGAATGTGTTGTATGGTACTTGAAAGAACTGTAGCAGACAAACTGTAAAGGAAGATCGAGATTGTAATACATTCGGCAAATAATTGAAGTCGCAGGTTGCAACTGCAAATCTTAGATGAAGATGTCGGCACAGGAGAGGAATTCATGGCGGGGCGCTTCAAACCAGTCAGAAGACTGATGACTCAGAAAGAAAAAATGCCTACGGTTCGGCTACCCTTCGGACAGCCATGTAGCAGGACTAGCCTGCATTCCTAGCCCATTCTCTACACGGACTCCGACGACCACAGAGAAACAATGGAGCTTAAATAAAACCTGTGGGGTTGTTTTCCTCCCAGTCTCCAGCGGTGGCTACACATCCTGGGGACGCAAGTCTCGCCAAAGGTGTGACAGCTGGCACTAGCATTATCTCTCCGCCTCCAGCCACGCACCTGAAAGCGCTGGTCCCCATATCCTTCTGCGAGCCGTCTATAAATGTCGATACTCAGTCAATTTACAGCAGTTGCACGCCGCAGTAACATCGTGGCCAGTCAGAGACCATTCGCGGTTGTTCAATAAAGAGCTCTTCGCACCAACACTCATCAAGAATTAGGCTGTGGCCACATCGGAGCTGTTTCTCAGCACGGGGCCCCCATCTGCGATCGCATCCTGATCGTCTGACTGACGTCCGTTTGTATCCACAACCCAAGAAGCTACTCGCCTGATATATCCAGACCATTAGCCCTTACAACGTTTTGCCTCTGCACAACGTCGCGGGACATCATCCCCAGTTTGACACGAACCTCCCAACCACATGGGACATGGGCTTCTACTAGTCCAAGGACATTCTAGTACATACTGTCTGCCATTTCGTTGGCATCAGGCCACGCACCCAAATTGTTTTGTTATTCGTAGCGAAGGCGGAGGGTACTGTTTTGTTTGTTGATAAACTAAATGAACTTCCCTTGTTATATCACTTTACGTATTTTGAAGCAAGCGCCATCACTATAAAGACATTATAATGAGATTGTTGATATATCAGTAGAAATACTGGGAAGAAATGGAATAAAAAGCTAATGAAATAGGAATATGACGTAACGTATGAGACTGAATACTATCAGGTACACATTTCCTGCCACAGTCACAACATATACAGCACGAAATTTTCAGAAGGATGATCCGAGAATTTTTGTTAAATATTTCAACAATGATCTGAAAGTTAGCGGTTTCCTCATATACACTCCTGGAAATGGAAAAAAGAACACATTGACACCGGTTTGTCAGACCCACCATACTTGCTCCGGACAATGCGACAGGGCTGTACAAGCAATGATCACACGCACGGCACAGCGGACACACAAGGAACCGCGGTGTTGGCCGTCGAATGGCGCTAGCTGAGCAGCATTTGTGCACCGCCGCCGTCAGTGTCAGCCAGTTTGCCGTGGCATACGGAGCTCCATCGCAGTCTTTAACACTGGTAGCATGCTGCGACAGCGTGGACGTGAACCGTATGTGCAGTTGACGGATTTTGAGCGAGGGCGTATAGTGGGCATGCGGGAAGCCGGGTGGACGTACCGCCGAATTGCTCAACACGTGGGGCGTGAGGTCTCCACAGTACATCGATGTTGTCGCAAGTGGTCGGCGGAAGGTGCACGTGCCCGTCGACCTGGGACCGGACCGCAGCGACGCACGGATGCACGCCAAGACCGTAGGATCCTACGCAGTGCCGTAGGGGACCGCACCTCCACTTCCCAGCAAATTAGGGACAGTTTTGCTCCTGGGGTATCGGCGAGTACCATTCGCAACCGTCTCCATGAAGCTGGGCTACGGTCCCGCACACCGTTAGGCCGTCTTCCGCTCACGCCCCAACATCGTGCAGCCCGCCTCCAGTGGTGTCGCGACAGGCGTGAATGGAGGGACGAGTGGAGACGTGTTGTCTTCAGCGATGAGAGTCGCTTCTGCCTTGGTGCCAATGATGGTCGTATGTGTGTTTGGCGCCGTGCAGGTGAGCGCCACCATCAGGACTGCATACGACCGGGGCACACAGGGCCAACACCCGGCATCATGGTGTGGGGAGCGATCACCTAAACTGGCCGTACACCTCTGGTGATCGTCGAGGGGACACTGAATAGTGCACGGTACATCCAAATCGTCATCGAACCCATCGTTTTTACAGAATACCTATTTCTTATATTGTAACAAATAAGCCCTCGGTTACAAATATTAAGTCAAAATAGACCTGGTTTCGACGCTACTATGAGCGTCGTCTCCAGAATTAGACTAACTGTACTAAAACATTAGGTATATAACACATTAATAAAAGTAAAGTTTGTACTGACTCGAAAAGATGCAGTACTTACATGTCACATATTAAAAAAGAGCTCAGCCGGAAAGGCGACGTCATGAACACTTGTCAGATGGCGAGCCGCTAAGGGCTGCTCTTACTGTAGACAGGGGTTGCAACAAGACTCTTGTCGAGCAGCCTTTAAAAGAATAAATATACGGTCGCTATCCAAATAAGGCATAATAATTTAGAATATTAGGTTCGAAGAATTTAACTATAATTTTACGAAAGGAAGCTTTCGTTACTTCTTTCTTGGTACGTGCAATGAACACACACAAGTACCAGACGAACTGAACAGTAGATAGCTGTAGTTATAATTTCGCCTAATTGGCAATCACAGAAAGACAAATGGCCCTATACATATATTAGTAATAATTATCATCTCAGTACTAAATGTTATCAAAGGCATCACAAGACGAAATTTTTTTACCATGAACAGAGTTCTGATTTAAGTTACACCCAAACATCAAAAATTAAGTAAATGACACTGTACATACACCTTTTACATATTTCATTAACAAAACTACTATTTACATTAAATTTATCATACTGGAACAGACGATACTGGGGATCCATAAACAGTCACTTCCTTTATAAGCAAACTGTGCACAAATTTCATAAACAATTTGCATCACACTAATACTGATTTCAAACCCCATTTGAGATTATATATCATACAGATTTGTCTCCTAGCAGTGTCGTTTGGAGACGTGCATGGTTTTTACAAATGAGTAACCGTGCAGAGTTAAAAGATGATATTCACACAGAGCAGAATGTTTAAAAGTACCGGGAGGACTTATATCTGATAGAAATGTTGGTAAAAATGCTACTGGGTCTCATATGAGTTGATGGTTTCGCTGTGGTACGTGAACATCTTTGAGAAAGGTGATTCTAGCAGGATGGAGGAGCTGAGATGGACGTGGAAATGGATCATTGCCAAAGATCGGAGGGACGTGTTCAGCAACAGAAGAGTGTCCTAATATTCTGGCATAGTAGCGGCAGGGAAGGTAATGCAGTGTATTGTGGCCAATTGCTGCTCTGGAGGAAGCGACTACTTGTATCTCTGGTACGCTGGTAAGGAGTTGACAGTAGTTGTTAAGCACGTCTCGTGGCTCTCTGAGGATGGGATCAGCTGATGAGGTCGACTGGCGTTGCAGGAGGTCGTGCTTTCCCAACAGCATGGCAATAACGTTGCCAAGAGTCCGAATCTGGACCGACACTGAAGAATTGGATTGGGTAGTTGATAAGCTGATAAAGTGTTGGCCGTCTGAGCTGGCAAACTAGTGGAGGTCCATGGATACTCATCCGGTTTCGAATCCAGTTGACACAGTCTGGGCATGACATAATTGCCTAGCTGTGTTTCCGTCGTCACATACTTTCTGGTCTAGTAGTGACAGGGAAGTTAGCGCATTCTACTGTGGCAGGAGTTAGAGCTGAACTGGCGTCTCTGCTAACCTGGTACTGAATTGACAGTGGCCATAAAACACCGCTCGTAGTTTCTGTAGCATGTGGTAGCTGGTGAGATTAAGCAGGACTGCGGATGTTGAAGCGTCCCAGAAGCATGGCGATAACATTGCTAAACGTCCGTGTATGGAAAGACGCTGAAGAGCATGGGTGGGAGGTTGATACCATGTTGGGTGCCTGAGCTGGGCAGAGTGGTGGAGGTCTGGGGATTTTGACTCAGCTGTAGCTCCATATGACACGAAATAGGTGTGACATAACATCCTAGCTGTGTCTCCGTCGTCAAGTAAAATTTTGGCTTACTAGGGGCAGAGGGGCAGGGAAGTTAGTGGAGTGTACTGTGGCCACGTGCTGTTTGGGAGACAGTGATGATGATGCGTCACGGGTGTGCTGGCCCTGAATCGACAGTTGCTTTCAGGTACTGCTGCTCGTGGATTTCTGAGCCTTTGGGCAACTGGTGAGGTTGTCCGGCGCTGCAGAAGGTTTTGGTGTCCCAGCAGCACGGCGATCACATATGAAGAGTCAGAGCCTGGACCGACATTGAAAATCAGGAGTGGGTGGCCGATACAGTTTTGGCTGCCTGAGCTGATCAGAGTAGCGGACCTACACGGGCTCCGACTTGTCTGCGGCTCCGGTTGACGTAGACTGGGCATCACAAAACTGCCTAGTTAGTCGAATGTGGGCTTCAATACTGCTAGAGCTTGCTGATTATGTGGAAGGTGCGGCGTTAGTGTGTGGCGCTGAATTATCTAGAGTGAAGGCAATGACTGGTTGTCGTATTGACAGTGGGTTGGGTTGCAGTTGTTCCGGGTGACTGGCCTGCTTTTGTAATGCGGTCAGTTGTGACACTGGGGTAGTGGAAGTCCTCTCATTTCGAGTGTCGCTGACTGGTGTCTGGCCTACTCCCCCATGTATCCTTGTTAGCATCCAGGCCACCCTTTGTTCTGTGGTATCCACACTGTCATTTTGCTACACGTTGTTAAATTTTAGGAAACCGGAAAAGTAGGATATCTGTGGTATGCCTGTTATAGTCTTGTTCTCACGGCATCGAATTTCAACAACCTCTTACTGTTTTCACCCTTTATTAATTCTCAAATAATACCTCTCGCTGTGAAATATTTTTACATTAATCCTGCATTAAGAGTTCCCCGGTACTACTGACCCAATTGCAGATAATATGCAAGCTTTATAATTTTTGGATTATTTACATATGTCATAACAGAAATGACAGGGGAAAAATTTTACCCTCCTGCCGTTCTAGATATATGATAAGTGCCAGAAAAGTAAAATTTTTTAAAGCCTACTATATCATCGTAAAAACGAGAAAAAACTTCGGAAAACTCATATGCCTGAATGAACAAGGTAGTAAAATTACAAATAACTGAAGTAGAATTTATGTCAGCGGTCGTTTTGACCCATTGTCTTACTAAAACTAAACATAGCGCTCAATGATACAATTGTAGCCCTCCCATATTGAAGCCGACTTTTGCTGGGCAACGATGTGTTTGCACGTAGTAAATTACATCAGATATGCTCTGATACGTTGCATACACAACGGCTTAACAGATGCACTGACAGTGATAAGGACTCAGTATCCCTGTTGCCAGAACAATACGTGGAAATGAAGTGGATAGTTCAACTAGTGTTAGAGACTACAATTATTCAAATTCATGATACTTAAATGAAAACTACGATAACATTAGGGAAAGTAGTGCAGATAAAGTAGTGCCAAACAAAATATTAAGGAAGACGCAGAGCCGGCCGGAGTGGCAGAGGGTTTCTAGGGGCTACAGTCCGGAACCGCGCGACCACTATGGGCGCAGGTTCGAATCCTGCTCGGGCATGGATGTGTGTGATGTCGTTAGGTTGGTTAGGTTTAAGTAGTTCTAAGTTCTAGGGGACTGATGACCTCAGAAGTTAAGTCCCACAGTGCTCAGAGCCATTTGAACCATTTTTTTTTAAGACGCATAATATCTGGCAGGAAGTATTAAACAAAAACCGAAAGTGAGTAACTTGACGAATGATGAACTAACGTCACTGTCTGCAACTTCGTAAGTTTCATACATATAATTCAATTCGAAAACGGGACGCACTTACGCTCATACTTGTAAAAAACGAACACTAAGTTCTTGAATACACATTCATGGTTTCCTGTCTTTTGATGGAGATCTCATACCGAAGACTAGGAAACAAATATCATTTAAGGCGGGTTTGATTACTCAGTAGGCATTTTGAAGTAAATATCTTTTATTTCGTTCCTCGGTTTCCTTTCATTCTGTCCCATATCCCTTCAATCACAAGCAGATGTTCATATTCGTCCCTGTTAACGGTGGACTTCAATTCGAGGAAGGTTTCCTCTTTTTTCGGCTACTGCGTGGTAGAGGCTTGTTTTGACCCCTTTTATAATGAAGGTTTCTGCCTTACGGCATTTCCCTTACTTTAACTTTTCTGTATTTTTGTTTAACTATTCAGCTAGAATTTCTAGTGATTGATGTATTATTGCGGCGGGAAATGATCGTTAGAGCCTCGCGGAGCGTTTATTGTTTTCAGCCTGACTGGAGTTCAGACAGCGAGCAACAGTATCGGCACTCAACACCTGACTAGGGGAACTTGGGAAGCAGTCGAAACAGCATGTAAGGAGAAAATGGCAGCTCGGTTGTAGGAATCCAATAGCTGGTAAACAACCAATTTCACCAAGAAATCCTGAACGGTAACTTCTCTGAAGCGATATTATTGTGATCTCACTATCGTGTGTAGTGCAACACACAGAAATTTTGATAGCAGGGAAAAAGCGGCAAAGGCAGTGCGAACAGAAGGAAATCACTTCACGACAGAAGGTGTAATACAGATTTAATTTTTCTTTGGATCACAGTCAACCGACCATACTTCGTTTACCACATTGTCCAAACATAGCGTTACGGGGCAACACAAGCTATGCACAGTAACTACTGTTTAATATCTGAAATGATCATTCTCTTCGACAAAGGGTTACAGGTAATAAAACAGGTACCAGTGCAAGTGACATAGGTTCTTTGAAATGCTATGTAGGTGACAATGTATAGCTGCGAAAACAAATTATGTCAATTTCTCGAATGTAAGAAACCGTTAGGGTGCGACTGTTTAAGCCTACAAAGACAACTGATATTAACACAATTTAGTAGCCTAGCTCAACATGCTCGTTTGACCGATGGATCAACGTAACCTCTCACCACATGCCGTATTAATCTATGGAGAAGTCTGTAATCTAACCGAGACATTGGTACACAGTCCGCCTCCGGTAGCTGAGGGCTCAGCGAGAGAGAATATCATTCCTAAGGGCCCGGGTTCGCTTCCCGGCGGGGTAAGATATTTTCTTCGCTCAGGAACTGGGTGTTGTGTTGTCCTAATCGTCATCATTTGATCGCCATCGACGCGCAAGTCGCCGAAGTGGCGTCAAATCGAAAGACTTGCACCCGGCGAACGGCCTACCCGGCAGAAGGCCCTGGTCACACGACATTTCATTTCATTGGTACACAGAGTGGTGAAAACCCTCTGCCACTCTCCCCTTCTAACCACGTACTGACGACGATCGTTGTTCCATCATCAAGACGGTTGTGAACAGTCTGTGCGTAACGTAACTGGGGTGTATACGATACCTCAGACTCGAAACATTTGCGAACAAAAACAAAGCAATCGAAAGAAAAGTATCTAGAAGTCAGTATTTTGCGCCGTAAACCTACAGATCTAGTAGGCTATGCTATTGTTGAAGTATACGATAATACTGGAAAGGTGTTCCGTTTTTGACTGGAATGTGTTTAACAGTAAATATCAGGATTTTCATGTACACAGAGTAATGGGAGCGGAGGGTTTTAACTGGAGAGAGTCTTGAATTTTTGGACGCTGAGGTGTGATCCGTCACGCTTAGGACTTTAATTTCCTCACAGGAGCCATGCATTTCACGGTGACAGCCTCCTGCGTTACCATCTCTGCGTTCTCTGTATTCTGGTATGCTCTCTCTCTGTACATCACAACAATGATAAATGAGTACCGACTGCGGAAATCAGCGATTTAAATTAAGGAGAACCACTTTCGTTTTAAATGTGAAACACTGTGCAGACTGTAACACGTCATACAATATTCACACCGATTTCACGTTTTTAAATTATCTCTTACGCTGTATGGACAGAACGTACGGCGCAGTACTATTTCTAAAACATGAACTGTATGAGGTGTCGTAGTAGTAAAGATGGTGGGGATAACGTGGATTCAACTGTTAAGCTTGTAGTATCAAGATCGATTATAAGAAATTTATACTGTATAATTTTATGAATATAACTATGAAATGTTTGGTCTTTACTGATTAATGTCTTTAAACTGCCAGAGGGATGTGGAATTTTGTGAAGGACATTTTAAAAAGCTTATCAGTGTGTTTAAACTATGAAACTTCATAAATTATGCCTGTTTATAAAAGAGAATTTGGAAATTTGGTTACTGGTTCATGCTTACGGAAATTGTATGACGTAACTTAAAAGACCTAGGGAACCCCCTCCGCTACAGAAAAGGCTTGGCGTGTGGGAAAAGGTGGACCTGGTGGTCAATCTGGGCAGTGAGAGAGATACAACATTAGGCAGTCAGCGGCCAGCAGTTGTATAGTCAACACCACCCGTGCCAAGCGAGGCATTCACGAACTGATTTATGATGGAATGGCCTCGGATGTGGTTTTGGCTGTAAAATGATGCTCTCGCATTTTGGAATGGCTCTAAAATGATTAATATGCGGCCAAGAAGATTTGAGTAGAGCATTAAACAGCCAGAGGTGACACCAAATAGCCGCAATGTGCGTGCCACCGCTATTACGCCACTGCTTCACCAACTTTGGAAATCAGATATGTATACCAGTACGAACCAGTATGCTTTTGTGTGAATGTTTTTCAATAAGAATTTCAATGATAAAAATTCGTGTTTGGGCTTTGAAACTGTCCTGGTTATGAAACCAAGCAGGTCTTTACCATAAACGTGGTGAAGACCGAGTATCCTATTAATGAAGAACCACTAACTCGTTTCTGTTTGAATGTGCCTAAGTTTCACCGTTAAAGCATATAAATGTTCCTAGTTAAATTACTTATTTCACATGTAAAGAGAGAGGCACATAATTAGGAACTTAACAAAAAATCTTTATTTTGATTTGAATTGTTTCTACTTAGAGTGTGCCAATGTTTTAATACGGAGGGCATAAATGGTGTTAGTTAAAATCACTTGCTTCACAACTAATGAAAGATGCAAACAATTTTGAACCTACGTGAAACTTAAGTTTACCTTGAATTTATTTCTGAAGTTAATTAAGAATATTGTTAGTGTGAATTGCTATAAAACATTGAACGAAAAATAATCTCAAATGGGGTTTGAAATCAGTATTAGTGTGATGCAAATTGTTTGTGAAATTTGTGCACAGTTTGCTTATAAAGGAAGTGACTGTTTATGGATCCCCAGTATCGTCTGTTCCAGTATGATAAATTTAATGTAAATAGTAGTTTTGTTAATGAAATATGGAATATGTAAAAAGTGTATGTACAGTGTCATTTACTTAATTTTTGATGTTTGGGTGTAACTTAAATCAGAACTCTGTTCATGGTAAAAAAAATTCGTCTTGTGATGCCTTTGATAACATTTAGTACTGAGATGATAATTATTACTAATATATGTATAGGGCCATTTGTCTTTCTGTGATTGCCAATTAGGCGAAATTATAACTACTGCTATCTACTGTTCAGTTCGTCTGGTACTTGTGTGTGTTCATTGCACGTACCAAGAAAGAAGTAACGAAAGCTTCCTTTCGTAAAATTATAGTTAAATTCTTCGAACCTAATATTCTAAATTATTATGCCTTATTTGGATAGCGACCGTATATTTATTCTTTTAAAGGCTGCTCGACAAGAGTCTTGTTGCAACCCCTGTCCACAGTAAGAGCAGCCCTTAGCGGCTCGCCATCTGACAAGTGTTCATGACGTCATCTTTCCGGCTGAGCTCTTTTTTAATATGTGACATGTAAGTACTGCATCTTTTCGAGTCAGTACAAACTTTACTTTTATTAATGTGTTATATACCTAATGTTTTAGTACAGTTAGTCTAATTCTGGAGACGACGCTCATAGTAGCGTCGAAACCAGGTCTATTTTGACTTAATATTTGTGACCGAGGGCTTATTTGTTACAATATAAGAAATAGGTATTCTGTAAAAGCAAATCTCATTTTGTCTAAAACGAATGTGGCTCTGGGAAGTGGAAAAGGTAGCAAGGGCAAATTGGTGCGCTGCCAACAGCAAGCACGGGAAGTGAGTCACACAGTCAGTAGGCAGCAGGGATTGAGGCAACACCTTTGTGGATCAGGAGAAACTTTGCCGGAAAATTTGCAAAAAAAAAAAAAAGCCTTGGATGAAGACTACAAACGACTAACGGCATGGATGCGAGTTTCTGGGCTACGATATGTAAAACAGAACGACGCCAAGAAGAGAAATTGAGCCCATACAGCAAGATACTTGCTGGCCGTACTATGAATAGTGCAGCCATCATAATTGTTCGCCACACCCAAGCCTACAGCCATTAGATAAGATTTTTTTTTTATTTTTACTTTTGTGCTGTGTGAACCATTTTTTAAAACTGTGTTTCAATAATCATTCTCGAACTCCAAAGAAACTAGTTCACCCTGTTAATTCATCCTAATCAGGCACAAACATAGGGTTCCGTCCTGGTGTTTGATTAATCCGAGTATTCTGTTTTACAGACTTATGAACTGCCAAGTTGATATAAGGAGGCACTATTAAAATTGTTTTTGTGTAAATAATAAATAAACTCTTAACTGTTGCAAAGTGTTATTGTAAATTCAATTAGAGTGCAGCCAAGTTCCTACAATCTGTTAAATGACTGTAAACAATTAATTCAAAGAGTAATAGCTTTGAAAGTAAGTTCCAGTAAGAAAGAGGTTTCTTTGAATTGAAATTTCCAGTGTACAAAGTGTGTGCTTCAGTTTCTAAGTATATTAGTATTTAGGTTTGTTGATTACGGAAAGTACTTTTTTAAAGCTACCCCCTGGCCTAATTCTTTAGCTTCCTTGAAGTTATCTACGGGCTTTTTCTCTTTTAAAACCGTAATGTACAAGTGTGTAGTCCAACATTGTTTAAGTGGATTAATACTTACTTGAAGAACCAAATTAAACTAGCAAGAAAGTATGCAAAATACTTACTGCTGCTTTTCCAATACTTCACTGTTTCATTGCCTGGATAGGCAGGCAACCATTAGTACATGTTTTAAACCACTAAATGAACTTAGAACTGAGTTGTCTTTGCTTATAATATCATTCATACTGCGCTTATATCTAACCGGTTGGTAAGATTTTAGGAAAATAAATGAATTGTCTGATTTACGTATCAATTAGATACAACAAATCCTGTAAAAATGGTAACTCTTTTAATTAGCTTTTCCTATAAACAGGACTAACCTCCCATAGTGTACTTTATTTCGAACCTAACCCAATTTTAGTAAGAGGGTTATACTTGGCAACATAGAGACAGGGTTTCTGTTGCTTAGGTAAAACATACTTAATTACAACAGTAGTGGTAGGATTATAAGTTACCCGAACTACTCACGGAGTCTTAAGCATTTTTCTACAGCAATGCATCTGAAAACCTTATTTTCTCTTGATGTGGGAACTGGTGACCGTGTTCGTTTCATTTCTGTATCCCTTAGCATTACCTGATCTAATTTGACCCTTAATTCAGTTTTGTTGATATTTACCTTATAATGTCTTCTTCAAGCACTATCAGTTACGTCCCCATGATCTTCATAGTCCTTTAATGGTAACCCATAATGTTTTTATTTCCTCTCTCCGTAATTTATATTATCTTTCAATAGTTCTACTCGATGTTATTTACTGCTTGCTCAATCGTGAATGGGTTATATCGCTATTCCATTCTGTGTTAATTTACTACCGTCATTTCACTTCCATTGCATATAATTCCTGTAATCGGGTTTCTGTGTTGGTGATAGGCAAGCTTTCGCTCCCTGTATTTTATCAATGCTACGTTCACAATTTCAAGAACACTACATTCCAAAAAAATGTCTCTTAGCACTGTGGGACTTAACTGCTGAGGTCATCAATCCCCTTGAACTTATAACTACTTAAACCTAACTAAACTAAGGACATCACACACACCTATGTCCGAGGATTCGAACCTGCGACCGTAACGGTCGCGCTGTTCCAGATTGTAGCGCCTAGAAACGCTCGGCCACTCCGCCCGGCACTACAATCCAGTTTTTACTGATAAATCTTAGAACATGCATAATTGTCACAGATTTATTATTGTCATCGTTCGTCACACATGTACATCTACATAGTTACTCTGCAATTCACACTTAAGTGCATGGCAGAGGGTTCATCGCAAAATTATCGTACTACTTCTCTACCATTCCACTCTCGAATTGCGCATTGGAAAAAGAAACACCTAAATCCTTCTGTTGGAGCTCTGATTTACCTTATTTTGTTATGATGCTCATTTCTCCCTACGAAGGTGGGTGTCAACAAAATATCTTCGCATTCGGAAGAGAAAGTTGGTGATTGAAATTTCGTAAATATATCTCGCCGCAAAGGAAACCACCTTTGTTTCAATGACTGCCACTCCAACTCGTGTATCATATCAGTGACACTCTCACCCCTATTGCGCGATAACACGAAAAGAGCTGCGCTTCTTTGCACTTTTTCGATGTCCTCCGTTAATCCTGCCTGGTAAGGATCCCGCACCGCGCAGCAGTATTCCAGCAGAGGACGGACAAGTGTAATGTAGGCTGTCTCTTTAGTCGGTTTGTCGCATTTTCTAAGTGTTCTGCCAGCAAACCACAGTCTTTGTTTCGCCTTCCCCACAGTATTATCTATGTGGTCTTTCCAACTTAAATTTGTTCGTAATTGTAATTCCTACATAATTAGTCAAATTGACAGCCCTTACATTTGTGCGATTTATCGTATACCTAAAATTTATCGGATTTCATTTAGTACCCATTTTCTCTGTTTAGTGCCAGTTGCCACTTTTCCCACCATACAGAAATTTTCTCTACATCATTTTGCAATTGTAATTGATCGTCTGATGATTTTAATAGACGGTGAATTACAGCGTCATCTGCTAACAATGTAATGGGTCTACTAATTTTATCACCTAAATCATTTATGTAAATCAGGAACAGCAGAGGCCCTATAACACCGCCTCGCGGTACGCCGGATATTAATTCTGTTCTACTCGACGATTTACCGTCTATCACTACGAACTGTGACCTGTCTGAGAGGAAATTACGAATCCAATCACACAACTGAGACGATACTCCACATGCATGAAATTTTATTAATTGTCGCTTGTGAGGAACGGTATCAAAAGTCTTCTGGAAAACTAGGAATATGGAGTCGATATGAGATCTCTTGTCGACAGCACTCATTACTTCATGGGAATAAAGAGCTAGCTGTGTTGCACAAGAGCGATATTTACTGAATCCAATTTGGTTATGTATCAGTAAGTCATTTTCTTCAAGGTGATTCATAATGTTAGAGTACAATATTTGCTCCAAAATCGCACTGAAAATTGAGGTCAGTGATATGGGTCTGTAATTCAGTGGGTTTTCTTGAATATTGGTGGCATCTGTGCTATTTTCCAATCTTTAGGAACAGACATTTCGTCAGGTGAGCGGTTGTATATGATTACTAAGAAAAGCACTATTGTGTTTGCATGTACTTAAGTCGTAATCTTCCTTGTCTTAAGTGAAACTGTGATTTTGGTTGTGTGCTACCAAAAATAGTGGAGAGTGTGAGGACAAGTAAGGTGGGCAGTTCGTGGACTGTCAGAGCCAGCAATATACGACCGACGCACTTACGCTGCAGCCAGCGCTGCGACCTCTCCAGTACTGTAATCTGATTGTCAAACTCGACGCGCTGCTCCTGCTAGCTACCACACTCAGAGCAGACGCTGTATCTGCAACTACTGCCATAAGGGCTTGCATACCAATTCGTTGTACACCACAGTCTGACCTCACACGCGTGTGTGACTGTGAGACACATGGAGTTTGTAATTGAGCCCTCGTCTGCATTGCAAAGCTACATCCCACGTCCTCTGGCCAGTGCAAACACAACAGGAGCTCGTTCATTAGGCACGTCACACACTCACACTGACTACGACAGTTACAGAGAAGCGCCTCATTGGCTGCTTATTAAATTATACACAAACATTCTCTTGGGGAGGTTGCGCTGACCAATGTATTACTTTTACCGTTTTGGGAGCTCAACGAAAAACCGTAAGTGGAGATGTTTCCTCAAAACAGCAGACTCATGGGGTGAACTCTAACGCACATCTGGAAGTGGTCTGATTGCTTATGAATACAGAGTAATGGATTAGGTGTTACACGTATGTTAAAAATTTCGATAGTTAAAGTTGTTTATGGTGGCTCCGCTGGGTGAGACCCGTAGCAAAAAATATAATTGAAGACAAATGTGATACTGATAAAAAATAAATTAAGGGACTGTATAGCTACTTTAAGTGATCAAAGTAGGAAAAAGGAGAAACTATATGCCACGAATGTCGACTCTTTGGTGGTTCAATTCAACTATGAAAGAAAAAAAGAACGATATAAACAGTCTTGAAAATTGTTTTTCGTGACCTCATACTTACCTGCTGTGGTATATTACAAAGAAGATGAAAACATAATGTTTACGCACCACACAAAGAAAGTGCTACGTAGTGAATATTATATGTCTCAATAACTGCTAATTCAGTGTGAGACACTATAACGTATTTCTTTGTTATGTACCTGGATCTTTACTTGTTTAGTCCCACAATCAGAATATTACAGACAACATATAAGTGCTATGAAACTGTAGGTAATACAACAGATCATATTGCTTGTATGTCATAAGAGTTTATAAAAATGCTTTCCTGCGGAACTGTATGAGCACAAAATTTTGGCTTCCTATTACAATGGTGGTTCGACAGCTTTATTGTGTAGTTATTAGCTCCATTAATTGTAGTAAATTATTGTTATGCCATTATAAACTGTAAGAACGCACAAACCATTCACAAACGATAGCCTGTCTTCCTCTGGGTTGCTTTTTCTCAGACAAAAATTGCTCCTCTCTTCTCTATTGACTTTTTCTTCTTAATCAACCTGCTATTTCTGAATTTTGGATCTAAAATGTTCTCTGTTCTTAATGTCATCGTGTGTAATCCCGGCAAAATTTAGATGATTTTTTATTGTCCTTGTCAGTTTCATGGTATGTGCTGTACCTGTACTACTTTTCCCATAAAATTCAGTTATTTGTCTTGTAAGTGAACCTGGTGTCATTTACTTCATACGGTCGTATAATTTTAATCTGCTCTTAATAATCTTACTGAAAGTTCTGGTGTAATTAGTGATTTCTTGGCTGCTTCTGAGTTTGAACTTATCACCCACTACAGACTTAGAGATGTAACAGCAACTATTAGACGTTCTAGCTGGTGTCGACGCTACAATCTGGTTACCAGTAGTGGCCTACTTATAACTTTAAGAATGAAATGGCTGGTGTGCACTGTTAGGATTTTGTTAGTCGCACTTACACAAATGGCGCATCCCTAATATCCTGGTCTCGATACTTTGCGAGCAGTCTACATGTGACACGACCATAGCATGCATTTTCGCTCCAGATATTTTCTTCTAATTCTTAGATACCTTACTTCAATGATTTTGATACGTCCTTATCTGTTCAAAATTAATATTTCTGAAGCATACAGGAAGCTAATCAAAATGTTTTAGTTTATTCCCTTCGGATATGAATTAGTTGTATATAATTTGCATGAGATGGTGTTCTGTCACCTTTTTCTAGTATCCAACTTTATTAGTTTCAATTTAAAAGATTTATTCATGAGCTATTTCACTAGTTATTTCAACACCTGTAATCACTTGATTTCTCTGTAATTAATTTTAGTGTATTTTGAAGCTTATTTTTTTGTATGTAACATATCTTTCGACCAAAACCTAGAAATCTACTTCTTCTGCTATTTATTTTAAGGGTTACTAGTTTTTAATGATGTCACCATTCAAAACTGATACATCATTTGCAAAAGCATGGCAATCGTTCTGTAACATTCGTTTGTCTCAAGCTAATATGACAGGATCATTATGATTAGGGATATATTTTTCATTTCACTATTCGGCATTTTCTCGAGCACGCAGTAGAACGTAAGAGAAAAATAATGAAAATTATCACTCTAACGAATTTACGCAAGACATTTAATGCTGCTGTTCATGTAAGAATAATGGCCCTTGCCATGGTGAGACGGTTTGCGAATTGAACGATACAGATAGCCTTACCGTAGCTGCAACTGCAGAACATGGTTACCTGTTGAGAAGCCAGGAAAACATGGGTGTTCTGAAAAGGGGCAGCAGCCTTTCCAGTAGTTACATGGGCAGCAGTCTGGCTGACTGATTGATCTGCCCTTTTAACATCAACCAACATGGCTTTGCTGTGCTAAAACTGTGAATGACTGAAAGCAAGGGAAAACCACAGTCGTAATTTTTTCCCGAAGGCATGTTAGAGTGATGAAGGCGGAACTTGCGCAAAATATTCCGGAAACAAAATATACCTCCATTCGGATCTCCGGACAAGGACTACTCAGGTCAACGGCAGGAAAAACAATACAGGATCTCTACGGGTCGGAGCGTACAATGTTTGATCCCTTATTTCGGCCGGAGATAGGTTGAAGTTCGATGTGTTGGTGATTAGTGAAGATCGATGGTAGGATGACCAGGACTTCTGGACAGTAAGTACAGGACTATAAACAGAAGTCCTAGAATAGGGAGATTCGGGAGTAGCCTTAATAATGACTATAAAATTAGGAATACGATTAAGCTAATGTTAGCAGCACTGGGAACGCATTTTCGCAACCAAGATAGACACTAAGCCCATAACTACCACAGTGGTGTAGATTTATATGTCAAATAGCCCAGCAGATGATGAAGAGACTGAAGAAATGAATGATGAGATAAAAAAATATTCAGATAGTTAAGGGAGATGTAAATTTATTTGTGATAGTGGAATGGAATTTGCAGTGGGAAATGGAAGAGACGTAAAACTATACTGGTGTCCGAAATTACCCGTCCTGTGATTAATTCACGATATAATCTTAAAAACTGTCAACAGATAACCATACGGTCGTGTCGTGCATGGAAGATGGCACTGTGCTCAACGGACAACCACACCAACAACGACGTCAGGGCACATATCAAACTGGATAGTATTTGTCTGGTAGTCCCACATCCGCAATCACTGTGTACACTGTCATAGACTGTACAAATGGCCCAGAGAAGAGCCTGAAGGCTCACTGCAGTGGAGGGCCATGGGAAGAAAGGAAGCAGAACAGTCGCAAGCCGATGTGGCCAGATGGTTTACTGTGAATCGTTCTGTCGTGTTTCGGATGTGGGACCGTTTGTAAAGATCACAACCGTATCCCCCAGACCAGGGTGGGGCCGGAAATGTGTGACATCAGAAAAAGTGGACCTTCATTTGGCTGTAAGGGCACCGGCGTAGCACTGAACGACAAATGGCATCGACCTCGCAGCATCCACTGGCCTTGTTGTAACGAGGCAAGCGGAGTACAGAAGGCTTCGGCAGAGTAGTCTTTATTGTCGGAGACCTGCTATATGTGTACCTCTAACTCGCCTTCAAAGAATGGAACATCTAGAGCGGAGTCGTCAACATGCCACATGGACGATCGAACAGAGGACCAGTATTCTTCTCACAAATTACGTCCCGATTTAGTCTTGACAGTGATTCTCGACCTAGTCACATCTGGAGGGAATGAGGAACGCGGTATAGGGATCCAAATAATTTGGAAAGAGACCAATATCGAGGATAGCCCCTCATGGTGTGGGCAGGGATTATGTTGGCTACTCGAACAACTCTTCATGAAATTATGCGGTTAAATCAGCAAGGTTCGACTGCGGTCAGATATCATGACGGGATCTTTGAACTTCAAATGTTGCTGTTGCTAGATGTTGTCGGCCAAGACTTCAAATTGCTGGACGATAATGTTCGACCTCGTGGAGCACACGCAGGTGATGTTTTCTTGCAAACGGTAGAATTTGCACGTATAGTGTGGCGTGCTAGATCTCCCGATTTGTGTCCCATGGAGCACGACTGGGATGCACTAGGGACACGGGTTGCATCATGTCAGTATCCACTAACCGCTCTCCAATACTTGCCAGTAGCGCTGCAGGAAGAGTGGGCATTATTACCACAACATAAGATTGATGGCATCATTCACATCATGCCCCGTCGTTTGTCCGGCCTGTATTGCTGCCCGGATGAGCACGTCCTGTACTAACCACATTAACCAGTTGTCGGAATGTGTGTGTAAATCCGTTATGTTGGAAAAAACGAGGAACACTTTAGTCTATCATTACGCATGTCGCAGTAGTTTACGTCCTGTATTCAAAAAAATGGTTCAAAAGCTCTGAGCACTATGGTACTGAACATATGAGGTCATCAGTCCCCTAGAACTACTCAAACCTAACTAACCTATGGACAGCAAATACATCCATGCCCGAGGCAGAATTCGAACCTGTGACCTTAGTGGCGGCGTGGTTCCAGACTGAAGCGCCTAGAACCGCTCGCCCACACAGGCCGGCTTTACGTTCTATATTCTCTATAGTGTTTCTACTTTACTATCACCTGACTATAATGTCTTGTGGCAAAATAAACGCCATCTTTCAAAATTTCGGTTTGTTGCTTTTATTTTGGACATCAGTGTAGTAGGTGAATAAACACAACCTTGCCAAATTTCGGTTTGTTGCTTTTGTTTTCAACATCAGTGTAGTAGATGAATGTGGACTGGGGATAACCATTGAGAAAGAAAGCCGTCTGATAGGAGTTTGAACATAGCGTAATTTAATCATCGCTACCACTTAGTTGAAGAACCCTGAAAGAAAATTGTATATGTAGACGAGACCTGGAGACAAAGGATGATGTCGCAGTGATTATATAATGGTAAGACAGAGGTTTGGAAACCGGACTGTAAACGTTGAGGCATTACCAGGGACAGATGTGGACGCCGAACGTAAGTAATTGGTTATGAACAGTAGATTAAAACAGAAGAAATTTTAAAAAGGTAGGAAACGAAGGGGATGTGACTCGGAAAAGCTGAAAGAACGAGATGTTGTTCACGGTTGCAGGGGAGCATTTGTTAACGATTTACTACCTCAAGGAAAAGAATATACTAGAAGAGGAATGGACAACTTGAAGAAGAAAACAGTGAAGGCAAAACAGGATTAAACAGGTAAAATGACTACGCCTCGTAGAAGTCCTTGGATATAGCAAGGATATTGAATTCAAATGATGAGGCGAGAAAGTAAAAATTCGCAGCACATGAAGCAGGTGAAACGCAATGCGAATGTCAGAAAATCAGATTGACGGAAATTGCGAAATTGCTAAGCAGGAATGGCTAGTGGATAAATATGTATGGATATAGAAGCACCCATAACTGGCGGAAAGATAGGCAGATATTACGGGAAATTTAAAGAGAAGTTAGGAGGAAAAGAAACCAATTATATATGAATATCAAAAGCTCAGATGAAAAACCAGTATTCGTACTGATCAAATAAATAAAAGCTGAAAGGTGAATGTAGCATACAGAAGAGCTATGCAAGGGAAATAAACTTGGATGCAATGTTACATAAAAGGAAGAGGACGTACATGAGGGTAAAATGAGAGATATGATGCTGACAGAACATTGAATGACCTAAGTCGAAACATAGCACAAGGTGTAGACGACATTCCCTCAGAACTATTGATAGAATAGGCAGAGACAGCCACGCCAGAACTTTTCCATCTAGTGTGTGAGATAATGAGACAAGCGAAATGCCTTCAGACAGCAAGATGAATGTAATAACTCCAGTTCGAAAGAAAGCAAGTGCTGACAGGAGTGAATATTACTAAACTATCAGCTTAATAAATCATAGTTGCAAAATGCTGACTCGAATTATTTAAGGAAGACTTAAGAAACAGGTAGAAGGGGACATTTGGAAACATTTGTTTGGATTCCTGAGAAATGTAGGAAAAGGTGAGACAACACTGATCTTACGGTGTATCTTAGACGATAGCTTAGGGAAGGCCAAATCCCGTTTATATCTTTTGTTGATTTGGTTAATGGTTTCCACAATGTCAACTCGAATATACTCTTTGAAATTGTGCAGTTAGATGGAGTAAAATAAAAATAGCGAAAGGTTATTTACAAGTTGTATAGAAACCAGATGGCAGTTATAAGGGTTGAGGGGCATCAAAGGGAATCACTGTTTGAGAAGGGACTGAGAAAGCTTTATAGTTTGTTCCTGTAAGGTATATGTACATTCAGCAAGCGGTAAAGGAAACGGAAGAAAAATTAAAAGGAATTGAAGTCAAGGGAGAAGAAATAAAATTTGGAAGTTTTCCGGTGATATTGTAATTACAAAGGACTTAGAAGAGCAGTTGAGAGGAAAGGACAGCATCTAGAAAGTAGAATGCGAGATGTATATGAACAAAATTAGTATAAGGGGCGTGGATATAGTAGAATTATATCAGCCGATGTGGAGGGAATTCAATTAGAAAACGAGACACTTAAAGCAGTGGATGAGTTCTGCTATTTGGGCAGCTAAATAGCTAATGTGGCCGAGGTAGAGACGGCACTAAATTTAGAATGCCTGAAACAGAGAAATTTGTTGATATCGAATATGAATTAAAGTGTAATTATTTCTTTTCTGAAGGTATCTGTGTGGGCTGTAGCCATGTATGGAAATGAGAAATGGACGACAAGCTGGTTAGACAAGAAGAGACTAGAAACTTTCGAAATGTGGGGCTACCGATAAATGCTGCAAATTAGCTGCATAGATCCCGGAACTAATGAGGAAGTACAAAATGGAACCGGGGGAAAATAAATTTGTGTCACAGCTTGATTAAAAGTGGGTGCGGTTGGAAGGACACATTCGGAGACCTCAAGAGGTCACCAGTTTAGTAATGAAGTGAAGCGTGCGGGGAAAAATTGAAGAGGGAGCCCAAGAGATGAATATAGTAAGCAGATTCTGAAGGATGTAAATTGCAGTAGTTTTACTCGAAAATGAAGAGGCTTGAACAGTATAGAATAGCATGTAGAAATGCATCAGACCAGTCTTTGGACTGAAGACGAGTTTATTAAACAAAAAAAATCTAAATCTACGATAGGGTCTTAGAAGCCAAGACTACACCAACAAGCGTAACACAATAGGCACAAAGTAACAGTGGAATAAAATAAGGCCAAACCGGCACTGAGAGCTAAGTGCACTGGTCAGATTCTTAAGTTCACCGAGAAAAAAAAAAAAAAAAAACGCTGTTGGAGCCTAGTAGGGAGTGAGCACTTGCTGGACGATGAGTTCGGCTATGATCACTGATTGGATGTTAAGTTCAAGGCTGGTAAGTTTGAGTCCAAGTATGACGATTGTCCGGGCTTACATTCAATGAGGTAGCATTTAGAGCTTGGGCCGGAAAATCAGGAACGTCCTATACAGAGTAACGTCATTAATTATGGATACTCTGTAATGTTGCACAAGCTAACATCCATAGATACAAGCTGGCGAGCGAGTCCGGGAGAAAAACCGAGCAAGACTTCTGGTTGCAGCTGTAGTCCCTAACGACGGATATGGAGAGGAATCCTATTTAATGGAATGAGTAGCACTCGTCACCTGGACTAGGGAAGGCTCTCGAAGCCGGACTAAACGGTTCTGTCCTGTTCCCGGCTTAAATGGCTGCTTGCAACGGAATACAGCGAGAACCGTTTCCCTGTCAGGTGGCGCACTGATGCATGTAGTTTCTATGTTGGCGGTGCTCTCCGTAGCCATCGGCTTCGCCTTCTGGTGACTAATATTGACAGCGTCGTGAGGGACGCTGATGTAGAGGTGGCTGCCTGCGTTGTGGATCTGCCCGAGGGATTGCCGATCTATTAGGTGAGAGCCTCTGACATAACAAAAAGCTGCATGTCACCAGTCATCTCACTGCGTACCACAAAAAGGTACGAGTTCATCTAAGATTTTTATGTCCAGAGAAAATCTTGTTGTTAAAGATAGTTATCACATCACCATAACTTGTCTATCATACAATAAACTCATCTACCCTAGTTCCATGCAACACTCAAACCACAAACAAAAAACGACAAACAGTTTCCACTGGATATTAACTGAGAGTAATTCGATTTCACGAAAATACGGCAGTGTTGATGAATTTAAGGATTCGTATATGTAATTAGCCATGTGGTAATCTGTGTACAGCCATCATAATACATATTGGCCTTAGCTGGAATTAATCACTTGGAATTACTCAAGAAGTATGAATGAAACTCATTTCAAACACAATTCCTTCGTGTATTATTGAGTCACACGATGCCTTACTAACGCTGTTGGTGTATCATCAGGTCGAAGTCGTTTTGAATACATCATTTACTTCTGTTCTTCAGTAACGTGATGCGATGCGATTAGTATGATATTATTATGAGAAGATTAAATGTTAAGCTTTGAAATTCGAGAATCAAATTAAAGAAAATATGTTGAGATACTTACCTAAAAATCCAGAACAAAAATTTTTATACTTCGCTGTGAGCAGACTTCGATTAATTCATTCTGTAACTGCATACACATCACTCAGAGCACACACATTGCTGCACATTTCAAAATACTTCACAGTTACCATTTAATGTGAGATAATCAAAGACAAATTTTATTGAGTATTCAGAGATGGCAGAGATTTAAAAAATCGACTCCTGTAAGAAAATAAACTTAAATTAATTCTGTAAAACTACCAAAATAAAAACTGCTGGTGGAATCTCTTCATTTCACATGGATTCAGACTTTGTGATGATATATTTACAGTTGTTCTACGACATCTAGGGTCTTATCGTTGGCTTCATTGTGTAGTACTACTATACCGTCTTCTATCCTATAGGGAGCGTGTTTAATTTCCAGAAAATGTTGTAAAATAATTGATTTTTGAAAACCGTTAAGTCTGGAGCTATTCATGTGTTCTTAAAAGAGGATTTTGAGTCACCTGTCTGTTTTCTCCTGCGTAATAGACAGGACTTCTGAGATATGATACTTTATATACCGCACTGTAATTGAAATTTTGGGACTCTGCCTTATGTTACGGACTAGTAAGTGTCCTAGTTTATTTTTATTGAAGAATAATGAAGAATGCAATTACTATATTGTGTTTTACATAGGTTTGTGATTTTTGTGAATTTGGCTGTAAGTATGGGATTAGATATGGGATCTATCAAAATTTTCTCCTCTCTTAGTGAGGTGATTTATTGCTTATATTTTTGTGCTCTGGTGTGTAGCCAATGGTATGGTATGTTTTTGCTATTTTACTGGGAACCTAGAAACGACAGAGAGGCTTCGTCCCCGCTGTAGCCCCAGTGGTTCACAACCCCTCAACAGGCTATAGCTGTCCACCCACCCCAGCTCCGCCCCACACGGAACCCAGTGTTATTGTGCCGTGCGGTCCCCAGTGGATACCCCGGGAACGTCTCACATCAGACGAGTGTAACCCCAATGTTTGCGTGGTAGAGTAAATATGGTGTTCGCCTGCATGGAGACAGTGTCTGGGCAGCCATCGCCGACATAGTATAACTGAGGTGGAGAAAGGGGAAACAGCCCGCATTTGTCGAGGAAGATGCAAAACCGCCTTAAAACCATCCACAGACTGACCGGCACAACTGATCTCGACACTAACCGGCCGGGCGGGTTCTTGCGGGGGACTGGCACGCCTTACCACCCGGAAAGCTGCCCGTTAGACCGCACGGCTAACTGGGCTGATAGTTTAGGGTAATACTTTTTGTGTCCAATTCCACTTAAGGCTGTCTCTGTCTGGGTTAAGTGAGTGTGCTCTATGTAGCATGGTCGAAAGGCTGTGTATTTGTGTTTTGTGTAGTGGTATGATGTCTGTTGTTATGTCTGGGTAAGGGTTTCTGTGTATGTTGAACTTACGTTTTCGCTGGAGGTTGGTGACTCTAAGATACAAGAAAATTTGGCCTGTGTTGCTCATGCCCTACTGTGAATTTTAGACTTTTTTTTGGAAGGAACAGAATGATGCAAGTAGGTCTTCAGCATCCGCTATTGGGCCATAATGTGTCAACAACGTATCAACATTCTTCTATTACTGTGCTATTTTACTTTTGAACTTATTGTATCCTTTACGTATTGTTTTCCAAAACATTGAGAAGTGCACCTCTGAGGAAGCTTGATATACTGTGGTAAGATCGCATTTTTGTTGGTAAACTTTCTCGTTAAAGCTAAAGCATGTTAGTGACTTGCGTTATTTTTCAAATCGACAACTTTTTATATTTTACTAGTGTGTTTAAAAATTATCTCTATTTTTTACCCAGTTGGTATATTTGAGGTGGTTAAAGTCAAAGTGGTGTAAGTCATGTTTCATGCATTTTCAGAAACATAAGGTTTTATGAGAAATATTATAATAAATTCCACAAGAAATCAATACCACTTTTTCTTGTGTTTTACATCGCAGGAAGGTGCCATTGTTTCAATGTGTTGATAAATGAGAACGGTGTAATACAAAATTATGTCTCTTTTAAAGGGCCCCAATGACTTACATCATTTTGCCTTTAACCAGTCTTGTATTTGTAGTAAATTTAAATAAAACCCAAAGGTATTTTTAATGACAAATGATATATTTCAAATATAACTAAGGCAGTACAGCGAAATATCCTTTCTTAGCTATGAGAATGTTCAGTCACGTTCAGTATCAACAACATCCAGCGCGCCTGCATCATCTACTGTTGCTTCAGCTGTTGTAAGTCCCTGGAAGTAAGCATGGTTGATGGGTGGAATGTATGGTAGAAGATCTAGCATATCCCTTTTCTTTTCCTTGGTTACAGGTCTTGGTCCATGGTATAGGTTTTCCAAAGCAATACGTCCAAGTGAAACTGGCTTTCCTGGTTTGGCTGGCTTTAGACATAGAGTGGAGAATGGAAAATCCTCATTAAGAGTCTCCTTGTAAAAAGCATAAAAGGTTCGTTCTTAAGTAAACGAATCCACTTCATATTAAGCCACGACACTGGTTTTTTAGCGACATTTTGTTTTCTCCTTGTAACAGTTTGTTCAAGACTCTTCGTAGACTTTGAGTCTTCACATGACATTTCCGTAACAATAAAAGCTTTCTTTCTTCTTGATTTTGCGATTATGGAGCATCAATCAGCAGGAACATAAACTGTTTTACCTTTTGCATAGGATTCTATAGATCCAAAATCTGAATCATTAGAAAGACAGGAGTGGCCACTAACCATAATTTATGGTCCATAATGTCGATGTTAACACTGGTGTGAAGCAATTTCATGAGACTGTACAAGTGTCACTGTACATGACAACTTGTATTAATATGTTTTGTAACACAAGAACCTATTTCTTGTGACCCACTTGAGGCCATTGTCTCATCCCATGTGTACGTAAAGACAATATCAGTTGACAGTTCATGACAGCCAGGATTATATAAGTACATGTTTCTTTTGTAATAGGCCACAGAAGTGATCAGTTTGGGGAATGGGAGAGCTTTCTGCAAGTCAAAAGTGAAGGCATAATACAATTTATCTTTCTGTGACTTTTCTCTGTCTAATTTCATGGATGTTCTAGCAGCCTCCGCCTTTCGAAAATGAAGTTCGTGTTGTGCTTCTACGTTCTTTCTTTCTATTGCATCTTCTAAAGTGGACATCTGTATTTTGTGCTTGTCACACTTCACACAGGTATCTTTACGTGGAGCATTAAAGTGCAAGTTGAAGTCATGACTGAAACATCTGCGATAAATGGGCTCTTTAACAGGTAAGATTTTTTTCTCTTTGCAGTATTCTCTTTGTAAGTTATACATAAGACGTACATTAATATCAGGCGATAAATATTTTCTGTTTGGATTTTGAGCTCTTGTATAATGAGAAAGGTATGAGGGGAATGATGATATATTTTTCCAGACAATATCAGTTCTTTCATCAGAGATTTTTTTCACGGGTATCCCACTTCCTCGTTTGTCTGATCCTGGTTGCTCTCCCATTTTCTACTATTGTACAGCTCTGGTCATCCGCCTATCTGATATTTCGAATGTTTGAAGGAAATATTTTTTTCATACTTTAACACTAGTTCTATCAACTCGAATACAAAATTGATTGCTGGTTTACTTTGGCAGTCTTGACCCATCACTAGGACGCCTGTGTTGAGGACTTCTTTGCTTAATTAACCCACATAGAAAAGCATTCTGACAGGAAAAAGAACCTAAATTCCAAAATGTCTCGAATGAACTTTTGCATGCCACTTCTGATATCTCATCTATACATTTTAATCTGCAGCTACAATTTATGTTTGAGAACGTCTTTTCAGGTACGTTTCTTCCTTCCTTAGTTTCATATGCCTGACCCAAATTTCTTTTTATCTTTCTTTCCTGCTTCGTACTCCCCCTTTTTTGCCTCTTTCTACTTCGATTTGGTAATTCATGTTGTGTCATTTCCACCTTTTCCTCTGCAACCGAACAAACATGCAAAATTTTTTTCCCTATGTTATGCTACTACGTTTTGAGGTTGTGTATGAAGACTGTTATTAATTTTACGAATTGTTTTGCAGAAATTGTGCTACATCGTTTAGCTCGCGCACCACGTTCGCTATTATTTTCAGTGAAATTACGTTTATAGGCCAGTCATTATTAAACTTCAAAGACATGATAATGTGTTACTAGCGTAATTGGCCAAATAATAGAGTACGTGAGTTAAACTTACCTGAAGAACCAAACATTTCATTCTCTGAAGGATCATAATCATCACTAGATCCTGCATTTTGCAATATACTGTGTTCACTACTTGTGTCTTCATCAAATTGATGATCCATCTTCACCAAAACACGTAAACTACACAGTACGAAAGCACACCTTAGAAGCACTTAGAGGAATAATGGTGTAAGTCAGACTAGCACCTCAATGCCTGTAAACAAAGCGGTCGTTTCGTTCACAAGTGAAACTGCTAACGCCATCTATGGGGGTAAGAACAAAACTGTGAGTTACACCATTCTTCCATTTAACAGATCTATATTTCAAAATTGTATTGGAGCACATAAGTCAATAATTTTAAAAACGTGACTTACACCACTTCGGCTTTAACCCCGTCATTTCTAAATGGGCTAATTCTATTGATGAAGGAAAATGTAGCATCTGCAGGATTTTTTATGTATTTCATTATAGTTGCTAAATCATATAGTTGCTAAATCATTTGAGTATAACTTATCAAAAGCACAATACTGCTTCAGAATTGCATTCAGTATTTGAGAAACTTTAAAGAAAGGTGTACTTTTAAGAATGAGCCGTCTAGGATCATGAGGTTCATATATTTTGGGTTAGTCAGTCCATTTTGCAGGGGTATCATTCATAGTAATACAGGTCTTTACTTACTGTTCTATGAATAGGAAACAGTATTTATTAACTATCTTTCTGCTTTTCTTTCGGAATTTATCTGTTCGAAATTGTTTAACCTTAATTATGTTTTTTCAGAGATGATGATATGTTAGTAATGGACTCAACTTTCATGAAAATTATTACAGCATTTCCTTTGACAGCCTTCGGAATCATAGCACCATACATATAGAGTTATATGTTTATGCTTTTTACAAGTCTTTTCTCTTCATAAACTGCATTGGGACTTTCATTGTAGTTAGCTGTGTCCTTCTGAATAATTGTATTTATGCTCTGAGCTAGGACAGACTGTTGAATGGAATTTATGTGAGATACGTTAACTGCTTTCCTGTGATGTGTATGATGAGATTTTCTTGGTTGTTATTGTTTAATCGTGATTTTACGTTGTGTTTTAGCCCTTTCGTGTATAAATGTTATTCTTTTTTTCATTAAAGGTGAAGTTACTTTGATTAATGGCTTTTTATGAGACTGAGCAGCGTTGGGTAATTAATGGTCTTGTTGCCTACGTTCTGTACACAGCTGCAATTTTATTACATCTGGCCCAAAATTCATTTGTTAGCACTGATACATACACGAGCTTGTAAATAACGCGAACCAGGAATTACATTTTGTTCAGAGCAAAAATTATTTACGTATATCAGAACGTTACGAAACATGAATTGCCACAAGACTCAAAGCTGCGTTACTGTCACACAACTTGCACACATGGTACAAACATCATTGAGAATTTTTCACACTCTTTCAGAGCAACTTTTACCCTAGCCTAGAGTGCAAACTCTCTTGATACTACGATTTTTTACGAAAGAAAAAAGAGCTAAACAATGTCAATGTGTGTTGGTATGGAAACAGTTGGTTTAATGTGAGTGTGATGTGTGGTGGTAAACATTACAGGCCGTAGATGCTCCATCTCGTTACTGCTTGGCTTCACATTGCCTTAACTGTGATAAGGTTTTTCACAAGACATTTATGCAGTTCCCTATTCAACGTACACTCCAGAACTGTTGCCATGAGACATTTTTTCCTGTACCCCACTGACACAGGACGTTGTCCTGGTCATGGAACACTAGCAATGAGAAGTTTGGAAGCTACTGGTAACCTCCAGGACGTCTTTAAGGAGTGCCAGCAGAGATGCGCACCCTTGTGGATTGTATACTGAAACTAGCAAAAGTTTGTATTTATAAAATTTTAATATAAGGTCGTTACAAAATGTTTGCCAGTCTTATCTGAAAATTCCTCATTTATCACAAATATTGGACTTCCCTAGTGAATCGTTCTAGTGGGCCTTCACAGTGTACTGCGCAGTCGATTAGTGGAAAAAAACAACACCCCTTGAACGTTTATGTGCGTAATTATACTCATGAGTGAAAATATATTTAACCTGAAAACTGAAGACACAGTGATTCTGATTGGCTCCTTCAAACTTGGTAAAGCTCTCTCCAGCTGAGACGGCATCCAACACCTCGCTCGCAGGCAGCGTGTCAGAGGTTGATGAACACTGGGCGGTCGAAAGTGGGGCTCAAAATTTAATTAACCCAGTAAAAGTTTTGATAGGTCCCGTTAGTAAATTTTCCGCTTTGCGGAAGCGGAACCGGAAGCCATTAGCGGTAAGCGCCGTCACGCTGACGCCGGCGATGCGAGAAGACCCGCTGCCTCCTTCTCGTCACGTCTCGTCCTTCCCCTCCCCCCTTCCCCTACCGCCTTCCTCCGTCCTTTCGTGGTGGTCTCAGTTGCCCTTTCGTAAGTCACTAAACGGCAAGCGACGGAGGCAGCACATTGTCCGGGACACGGTGCTTGGTTCCGTACGAAATGAGCCACAAATCTCGGTTTGATCCTACTGATTTAGGTTTCATTAGGTCAGTTCCTTCAGCGTAGAAAGAGGTTATTCCAGCACTCCTAACCTCACTGATCTATCAAACTAGTTTTCCCGTCCTACTGTTAGTGTGACAATATACGTGCACCGACCTGTTTATCTCGCAGCACTAAATTGGTGAAGTGTACTTTTCCTTGGTGTGAACTCAAAGATTTGAAGTAGAGAGAACCCAGTAGCATTGGGTCACATAGTACATACTTTGTCCTGTGTGTGTTAAAAGTGATAACTGTAGGCGTATCATCCAAATATAGGGAGTTAGGGTATGGCTTATTTAACTACACGAAAATCCTCAAAGCTTAAATTCAGTTCTACGATGCCTTTGATAGTGCTTTATTTTAAATATGTTCAAAATTTACATAGTATTTTCGTTTTCCCGATACATCGCATTACAACATTTCCAAAGTAGCATTTTTAATTAACATTTATACAATATACACAAAGTACAGTTCCAAACGCTAGGAATTATTAGTGTGGAGCTGGAAGTATACAATAAAATACATTCACGACGGTACATTTGCTATCGTAAATGGATATACCAGACCAATACAAAAAATTTGTATAATATAGAAGCTAGAATGTGTGAAATACAGTGGTTCCAATGAAAAAGCTTTTTGCATGATATACATGAAGTTTCATTGCAAATAGGTTACAGTTTTAAAGCAGTACGTTGTGATTTTTACAATAAAATGGAAAGATGCTTACAGATCAGCATCTAATTCATTATTTCTAAGCCAGACAGCATGATCTCTGGTGGCATACTGGTCGAAGGTTTCAATTTCCCCTTTTGTTACTGTTTCAGCATATAGAATCTCAACTGGCATTTTTATGCGTATGCTGCGTTTGTTTGTGGAAGTGTTGCCAACTTTCTCACCTTAACTTTTTTCTTGGGTGACTGTATGTGCGCAGATGTTAATTTCTGTATGTGTGTGGATGGGCCGGCTGCGGTGGTGTCGCGGTTCTAGGCGCTCAGTACGGAACCGCGCGATGCTATGGTTGCAGTTTCGAATCCTGCCTCGGGCATGGGTGTGTGTGTGATGTCCTTAGGTTAGTTAGTTTAAGTAGTTCTAAGTTCTAGAGGACTGATGACCACAGATGTTAAGTCCAATAGTGCCCAGAGCCATTTGAACCATTTGTGTGGATGGGTGTGTGTGTGTGTGGGTGTGTGTCCCGACTTTATTTTACTTTTTATAGATTAATTTTCAGTTTTTAATTTTTGTTTATTTATTTTTAATACATTGTTATTCTTAGGAGAGATATTGGATTTTGTGGGCTACCATTGGGATTACTCTCTGTTATATAACCAATCAGTGTCAACAGTGAGCAGTTAGGCATTGTCATTGGTCATTTCTTTAAGCTTTTCTTTTGTGTACATAGTAATTTTCTTCTAATGTATGGAGGCGATTTTCATTATTTATTCTAACTACCTTCACCTAATTTTCTCTTGTAGTAGGTTAACCAAGATTTTCTGTTAACATTTCTGCAAAAGCTGAATGGCTTGTCCCATATATCCATGCACTGTTATGTTATTTGTACTTGGGTTCGAATGTTCTACTGGTGTGTCATACATATTTTCCCTCACATTGTAATCAACATTTTCCGGCCTTCTGTTAGTTGTTTGAGTCTTTTGCTTATTTTGGAATCTACAATTTACTTTGAACTGTGTGTTCTGAATGCTATGTTTATACATCATCTTCTGGAAATATTTGTTACTTTATGTGTGAGTTTGTGCATGTAGGTTATTGTGTACCATCTTTATTCTTCATTCTTGTTTCTGTTTATTCTTTGACTCATTGTTGCTCTGTTTTTGTGATATTCTTTGTGTGATGTTTTGTTGCACTGTTGTTTTTGGCTGAGTATGTGCCTTGTTTATTGACTATATTTGTAGCTGAATTTTTTATTTAAGTTTGTGACTACATTACTGTATTACCCATTGTTTGTTGCTATTTGTGTGATATGTCTAGTTCTTTCTGGCAGTTTTCATGGTAGGTGATAGTGTGTAGAGTCCATGGAACATGTATCTGATTGCTGATTCCCTCTGGAAGTGTGGGTGACTTAAGGTCTCGAATATGAGGTCTATTGTAGTAGCTTTATGGTACATATCAAAGCTATGCTCATTATTTCCGTTTTTGATGGCTGTATCTAGGAAGTTATTTCTTTGCCAAGTTCTTTTTCCATTATGAATGTTATCTTTTTGTGAGTTTATACCTGTATGCAAATGATCATCTTTCCTCAAGGTTCACCAATTAAGCAGAAGATATCATCCATGTATCTGATCCAACAAAGTGTATGGAAGTTGGCTGTTACCTTTCAGCTTATAATTTATAATTCTCACTGTTTCTACGACAGGTACTGTCAGAGTACATACTTTCTACGTCAAAATAATAGTAGTTAGCTTGTGTCAGCGATTTTTAAATCTTTTATAAATCGTATCAACTGTGGAGCGTTTCTTATATTTTTATAGGTTTCACACAATAATCAAAACATTCATCTTGCAACACACAAACATGAATCACAACCAATTAAAACACGTTCACGAATTTTACCCTAGATTGATGAATATCACAGCCACACAACTGGACATTGAAGAAAATAGATATCACAGAAAGGATTCTAATATAATGTGAGTAAAAAGTAGATGATGTATAATTAGGAAAACTCGTAATGCACTCAAAAGCTACTCCAAAAACACAAGATAAATATGAAAATAGAATTTCAACACTGTGCTAACAAGACAACTGATCAAAAAAGAAATATATAAAATTATAATTGACACGAAAATACACAACAACCTAGAATCCATAATACCCAATGGCTTCAAAAATGTTCTGGCATAAAGTCAAGCATTGTCACGCCAGGCAGGACTGTTAGATCAAAGAGGGCTGTGAGAAGACATCAGCCAATTACACTCTGACTGACCCCTCTCAGAACGACAATGCGATCTCTACATAAAGAGGACATAAGCGCCACACCGTTTGGTCGCAGCCCACTTCTGCACAAGACAAGCGACCTGGGTAGAAGCCTCCACTGTATTACTTCACTTGTATTGGAACTGTTATACTGAAGGACATTGATTGTATTGCGTGTCGCACTTTGCTTGTGACTCATTCATGTTTTTATCAAAGTTAAATATTGTCATTTATATTCTGTAATAAAAATCATTAATACAATTTGCTTGAATTATTATCCAGCGATCTGAGAAGGCAGGTATCCTAGGCACCCAATATTTGGCAAGTAGGCAGAATACAATATTATCGACGAGTCCTCAGAGGAACCCCATTCCTGGTTCCCACAACATTTTAATTTCTTCTGGACAATTGTATTTTATTGGCGCTTTAATTCTATTTCGTCTTTTATTTGCAGAGGTGTGTTTACTTGCTTTACTAGTATGTATTATAGAATTTTTTCTAATCTGTGTTTTCAGATGGGTGTAGCAGAAATTTTCTTAGCTTTTGATCTGATTTTTATTGCTTGCTTTGTCTACTGATTGCATTTCTCTCTTTCACAAGGAACAACCCACCTATCCCACATCCTGCTCAGGTGCCACAGCTTTAAGCTATAGATGCAATGCAGCTAACACAGATGTTTCAATCGCAGAGCCAACAAATCGCAGTTCTACTAAATATGGTACAGCAGTTACTCACCGCCCAAGCCATCCCTACAGTGCATCAGCCCCTACAGTAGCTCTGAGTGCCTCTTCGCCAGTTTAATGAAAAAGAAGAGGAGTAGCTCAAGTGGTTGCAACAGTTTGAAGGCCACATAATTGCTCACAATGTAACAGGTATTGTGAAACTCCATTATATATTGTCAGCGGTAGGAAGTGCAGTGTTTCACCTCATTGAGAAACTGTTCTGTAACGCAACTTCGAGTGAACTTTCCTCTGATCATCTACTAGATTCGCTAACTAACTATTATGACCAACAATTGAATGTGGTAGGAGCTAGGTACCAATTTTTTAAATGCAAGGAAGGGGTAGAACTAACTTACCAAGAGTGCGTAAGAGATTTGCAGGGTATGATGAGGAAGTGGAGATTCAGATATGCTTGTGGTGCTTTATATTCAGATGTTATGTTTCATGATAGGATCGTGTACAATGTAACAGATGTCAAACTTAGAGAAGAGATTTTGAAACATTCCAATCGATCATTTCAGTGTATAGTACAAATACTAGATCTGTACAATTCAGGTGCCGTTCCGGCCGATAAATTTGAGCAGCCACAAATTTGTTGGATCAAGTCGCTCCTTGCTCATGACTGGCCCATTAGGCAGCAGCAGCTTCCGCGTGCCACGCGGCATAAACAGTTCTCCACGCCATTGAAGCAGCTCTCTAAATAAGCAAATGGAAGTAAGTCGGTACTATTCACGGCACAAGCGACAAGACTGCCCATCCAGACAAGCAAAGAGTTACGCTTGTGACAAGACAGACCACATACATTCTGCGTGTTAACCATGGAACCAACATAAGAACTCTGCCCACTCACTAAAATCTAGTCACAAGACCTTTGTCATAAATGCAGCGTAGTCACAGCCTGCTGCAGTCACTATAGCAAAACCAACAAGTGAACAGTGCTACCCCAGTGCAACGAGATTTTTGATCATTTCTATATTAGTAGAAATCATGTGAATTTCAGTTGGACATGGGTACCTCTGTTACATTGCTGAATTGTAACACATATTAACCGTTAGGCACCTCCCGCCTGTCTAAAACTAGCACACACCTGACGCCTTATAATGGACAAACCTTCCCATTTTCAGAAAATATGCTTTGCCTGCCATGAATCGCTCGCATATGCTAACTATGACTTTCACTGTGCTACGATCATGTGACTGTGAAAACACATTTGGCCTTGATTCATTTGGTTTGTTTGGCTTTAAAATTGAGGACAACGCGTTGTCAGTGACTGCATTCAATGCTAATGATAGTGTAGCTAGCTTGCTGAAAGAATTTCTGGAGCTCTTTTCTAAAGGTTTCAGCAAGGCTAACAATTTTGTTGCACATATTACTATCAAAGGCAATGCTCAGACTATATTTTTCTGGGACAGAGCAGTTCTCATTGATTTGCGAGACAAAGTGGCGGATGAACGTAAAGAATTGCCAGATAGCGGAGCTATTGTGCCCATTCAAGCTGGCTAATGGGCAAGTCTACGAGTTTCGCTCTCGGAACCTTCAGGTCGCATTCCTCTCTGTGTTGACTTTAAGTCTACAGTAAGCTCACAAACTGTGATTGATACTTATCCACTGCCAGGCCCAGAGAATCTCATGGACAGATTAGACACTGGTCGCCACTTTTCAAAAACTGATTTGCGCAACAAATATCTTCAAATACCAATGGATGATCTCAAACTCTGTGTGTTTTGAACACGAATCTGGGCTTGTTTAAGTATTTGCGTAGTCCCTTTTGCAGTGCTTTGCAACCATCAATTTTAATTGTATTTGGAACGCCTGACTTATCAAGAAACAAACTGTTTAAATTATTTGGCCGATACTGTCGTAGCAGTAATATGCATGTTTTGTTTCATGTGTTATCTGTTGCCGGACTAAAGTGTCTACTGGACAAGTGTGACTTTTTTTAACGTGAGTTGCAGTATCTTAGTAATGGTTTACATCTTCTACAGTCACATTTGTTTTCCATACGATACCTGCCAGTTCCTCGCTATGTCACAGAATAGCAGTCAGTCTTAGGAAAAATGAAGCATTGTATTCGGATAATACCGAATACTAGAAGGTATCAGATAGATTATATAATGGTAAGACAGAGATTTAGGAACCAAGTTTTAAATTATAAGACATTTCCAGGGGCCGATGTGGACTCTGCCCACAATCTCTTGGTTATGAACTGTAGATTAAAACAGAAGAAACTGCAAAAAGGTGGGATCTTAAGGAGTCGGGACCTGGATAAACTGACTAATCCAGAGATTGTACAGAGTTTCAGGGAGAGCGTAATTTGTCAGGAATGGGGGAAAGAAATACAGTAGAAGAAGAATTGGCAGTTCTGAGGGATGAAGTAATGAAGGCAGCAGAGGGTCAAACAGGTAAAAAGACGAGGGCTAGTAGAAAACGTTGGGTAACAGAAGAAATACTGAATTTAATTGATGAAAGGAGAAAATATATAAATGCGGTAAATGAAGCAAAAAGGAATACAAGCGTCCCAAATATGAGATCGACAGGAAGTGCCAAATGGCTAAGCAGGGATGGCTACAGGACAAATGTAAGGATGCAGATGCTTATCTCACTAGGGATAAGATAGATACTGCCTACAGGAAAATTAAAGAGACCTTTGGAGGAAAGAGAACCACTTGTATGAATATCAAGAGCTCAATTGGAAACCCAGTTCTAAGTAATTATTGGAAAGCAGAAAGGTGGAAGGAGTATGTAAAGGGTCTACACAAGGGCGATGTACTTGAGGACAATATTATGGAAATGGAAGAGGATGTAGATGAAGCAGAAATGGGAGGTATGATACTGAGTGAAGAGTTTGACAGAGCACTGAAAGCCCTGACTCGGATCAAGGCCCTGGGAGTGGACAACATTCCATTAGAACTACCGACGGCCTTGGGAGAGCCAGTCCTGACAAAGCTCTACAGTCTGGTGAGCAAGATGTATGGACAGGCGAAATACCCTCAGACTTCAAGAAGAATATAATAACTCCAATCCTGAAGTATGCAGGTGTTGAACTATCAGTTAAATAAGCCATGGCTGCATAATACTAAACCGAATTCTTTACAGACGAATGGAAAAACTGGTGGAAGCCGACCTTTCTTAGAAGAAAGATTAAGGAAAGGCAAACCTACGTTTCTAGCATATGTAGACTTTGACAATGTGGATACGAATACCCTCTTTCAAATTCTGGGGGTGGCAGGGCAACATACAGGGAGCGGAAGGGTATTTACATTCTGTACAGAAACCAGATGGCAGTTATAATAGTCAAGGGGCATCAAAGGGAAGCAGTGATTGGGAAGGGAGTGAGACAGGATTGCAGTCTCTCCCCGATGTTATTCAATCTGTATATTGAGCAAGCAGTAAAGGAAACAAAAGGAAAATTCGGGAGTAGGTATTAAAATCCATGGAAAAGAAATAAAAACTTTGATGTTCGCCGATAACATTGTAATTATGTCAGAGACTTCAAAGTACTTGGAAGAGCAGTTCAACGGAATGGACAATGTCTTGAAAGGAGGATATCAGATGAACATCAACAACAGCAAAACGAGGATAATGTGGCACATCTTGACAAAAAGGGGGACCGGTTCGTAGGACATGTTCTGAGGCATCGAGGATCACAAATTTAGCATTGGAGGGCAGCGTGGAGGGTAAAAATCGCAGAGGGAGACCAAGAGATGAATACACTAAGCAGATTTAGATGGATGTAGGTTGCAGTAAGTACTTGAAGATGCAGAAGCTTGCACAGGGTAGAGTAGCATGGATAGCTGCATCAAACCAGTCTCAGGACTGAAAACCACAACAACAACAACAACAATACCGAATGTTCACAAATCGCGGCTCCATTGAATTGCTTGCATCGCAAGAATGTCCCCTTTGTTTGGACAGATGAGTGCCAAGAAGCTTTTCAAAAACTTAAAGATGCATTGCTTAGTGATGGATGCTTCGTTCACTTTGATCCTAACAACCCAGTTGTGTTGCAAGTTGACACTTCCTCTTACGAAACCGGGACAGTGCTTCCACACAGAATTGGTGATAAGGACGGGCCTGTTGCTTTCGCATCTAAAGTGTTGTCCAAAGCTCAATGTACACTCCTGGAAATGGAAAAAAGAACACATTGACACCGGTGTGTCAGACCCACCATACTTGCTCCGGTCACTGCGAGAGAGCTGTACAAGCAATGATCACACGCACGGCACAGCGGACACACCAGGAACCGCGGTGTTGGCCGTCAAATGGCGCTAGCTGCGCAGCATTTGTGCACTGCCGCCGTCAGTGTCAGCCATTTTGCCGTGGCATACGGAGCTCCATCGCAGTCTTTAACACTGGTAGCATGCCGCGACAGCGTGGACGTGAACCGTATGTGCAGTTGACGGACTTTGAGCGAGGGCATATAGAGGGCATGCGGGAGGCCGGGTGGGCGTACCGCCGAATTGCTCAACACGTGGGGCGTGAGGTCTCCACAGTACATCGATGTTGTCGCCAGTGGTCGGCGGAAGGTGCACGTGCCCGTCGACCAGGGACCGGACCGCAGCGACGCACGGATGCACGCCAACACCGTAGGATCCTACGCAGTGACGTAGGGGACCGCACCGCCACTTCCCAGCAAATTAGGGACACTGTTGCTCCTGGGGTATCGGCGAGGACCATTCGCAACCGTCTCCATGAAGCTGGGCTACGGTCCCGCACACCCTTAGGCCGTCTTCCGCTCACGCCCCAACATCGTGCAGCCCGCCTCCAGTGGTGTCGCGACAGGCTTGAATGGAGGGACGAGTGGAGACGTGTCGTCTTCAGCGATGAGAGTCGCTTCTGCCTTGGTGCCAATGACGGTCGTATGCGTGTTTGGCGCCGTGCAGGTGAGCGCCACAATCAGGACTGCATACGACCGAGGCACACAGGGCCAACACCCGGCATCATGGTGTGGGGAGCGATCTCCTACACTGGCCGTACACCTCTGGTGATCGTCGAGGGGGACACTGAATAGTGCACGGTACATCCAAACTGTCATCGAACACATCGTTCTACCATTCCTAGACCGGCAAGGGAACTTGCTGTTCCAACAGGACAATGCACGTCCGCATGTATCCCGTTCCACCCAACGTGCTCTAGAAGGTGTAAGTCAACTACCCTGGCCAGCAAGATCTCCGAATCTGTCCCCCATTGAGCATGTTTGGGACTGGATGAAGCGTCGTCTCACGCGGTGTGCACGTCCAGCACGAACGCTGGTCCAACTGAGGCGCCAAGTGGAAATGGCATGGCAAGCCGTTCCACAGGACTCCATCCAGCATCTCTACGATCGTCTGCATGGGAGAATAGCAGCCTGCATTGCTGCGAAAGGTGGACATACACTGTACTAGTGCCGACATTGTGCATGCTCTGTTGCCTGTGTCTATGTGCCTGTGGTTCTGTCAGTGTGATCATGTGATGTATCTGACCCCAGGAATGTGTCAATAAAGTTTCCCCTTCCTGGGACAATGAATTCACGGTGTTCTTATTTCAATTTCCAGGAGTGTAACTATTGACAAACAGACAAAGAGACACTGGTCACTGCGTAGGAAGTCACCAAATTCCATCACTATTTGAATGGCAGAACATCCGAGTTAGTAAAGGATCACAAGCCATTGGAGTCCTTGTTTTATCCAACGAAGCTGGGAACCCAAATATTGCAATGATGGGCTCTGTTTTCGTCTCAGTAGCAGTGGAAGACTCTGTATTGTCCTACATCTCAACATGGTAATGAGAACGCACTTTCACATCTTCCGATTGCCCCTCATACAAACCTTGGCGCTTTTTCTGCATCTTGTTGTCACATCGATGCTCAGGAATTTAACTTGCTTCAAGCCGTCCCCCTGAATTACAGGAAAATTGCACAGGCCACGGAACCTGATTCAGATTTGAATACTTTGCTAAAATACATTCGCACATCTTGGCCTCGCTTATGCATACCATAAAGAACTGTGTGGTGCACCGATACTTTGGAAGTTGGCGTAGCCTCGACATACAGAGGTGTGATTCTTCCTCGGAATGGCAGTGGACAGTAACGTTTGTTGATCCCTATAGCTTTGCAAAAAGAAATGTTGCAGTTTCTTTACCAAGGACACTGGGGGATTGTCCGTACGAGACAATTATCGCTTCGACACTGTACTTGGCAGAGTATGGACACCCAAATAGTATCACGCAAGTGCGGAAAATCACTCCGCTCCGCCACAAAAATTCTCTGCTTGGCCCGAATCGCAGTCACCACGGCAGCATGTGCACATAGACTTTGCGGAACCATTTTGGAACACTCGTTGGTTGATTGTGGTGGAATCCTATAGCAAGTTTCCTTTTGCCATGCCAATGAACTCGACAAAGTCATGTAGCACAGTTCAGGTATTGTCATCTATTTTTTGGTCTGGGGGTTTGCTTGGCCACGACTCTCTATTCGCGTCAAATGAACAGTCTGTGAACGCAGTGGCATCCAACATCTAACCTGTGCACTGTTCCACCCACAGTTACACGGCGAAGCGGAACGTTTTGACAAAACCTTCAAGCAACAGATGACCAAACTTCCCACTGCACACACCATGGATCAAGGATTGCAACTGTTTCTCGTCTCCTGCCATTCTCATCCAAGAGATGGACCATCGCCGGGGGAACTGCTTCACGGCCGCTGCCATCGGACACTGTTCCACCCTACGTTCAAGCCCAGGCGGATTGCAGCACCGACATCACAGTCAACATCGCCACCGTCAGATTCCCAAGGATTCACGGATCCCGAGCTCAGCGCGGCCACAGCCGTCGCCAGCGGGTGTCATGAGGACACTGCGGGGCGACCCCATGGAGACGGACTCTTCGCCTCCTCTCGTCCTACCGATAGAGCTGGACCCACCGACGCCGCAGCAGCCGACGCCTCCTACATCATGGTATCGGCCTTAGGAGTTGGACACGTACACCTCTGCTCGTTTTCAGGAGGACGTTTCCGCCAAAACGAAGGCCGGATGGCGGGGTACGCCCGGAAGCCTGACGTCCCCTGCAGCAACAGATTTCGGTTCAGTGCTGCATCGACGATCCTTCCACCCATCCTGTTGTCCTGCTCCTTGTATGACGACGATTCGTCGCTTTGGAAGGGAGGAATGTTCCGGCGTACAGTCAAGCACCTTCAAGTCAGGAGGGAACATTATAGCAGACAGGGCTGTGAGACTATCTCAGCCAATTGCACGCTAACCGACTCCTCCAGGACGACAACGTGACAGCAGAAGCCTCTACACGAAGAGGACATAAGCAACGCGCCGCCTGGCCGCAGGCCACTTCTACAGAAGCATCAAGACCAGCGACCTGGGTAAAAGCATCCACTGTATTACTTTACCTGTATTGGAATCGTTATACTGATGGACAGTGATTATATTGCATGTTGCCCTTTGCTTCTGACACATCTATGTATTTCTCAAAGTTAAGTAATGTCATTTATTTTCGGTAATAATAGCCATCAATACTCTTTGCTTGAATTGCTGTCTAGCGATCTGAGAATACAGGTTTCCTAGGCATCTCATACTTGACGAGTACAATACAAAAGAAACTACACAAGGAAAATGTCATTCTTTCTAAAGCAGACAGAAAAAGTACAGTTGTCTTTATGGATAGACAAGGATACACGGGCAAAGAAGATTATTTTACAATATAATACTAAAAAATATAACCAGATCCGACAAATAGATTTCAGTGTAAAGTAAAAAATAATTTAACAAAAACCCCGACTCAGCTGTTCTGCTCTGTTTTAACATAGAAAATATGCACTCTAGCATACTAGCAGCAAAAACCAACATCTCAGACCTGAAGGATGACAGCAAACTGCCAGATGAGCACATCGCACAAAATAATTGCTGGAATTGATAAATCAACAGAACTACTTTAGTTTAATAATGAAAGTATATATTTTCAGAGTCAGGTACCCTAGCCAACAATTTCATAAACCACGTAGAAAATCTGATTTTTAGAGATACTATTAAAAGGAGTTACATCATAAGTTATTGAGTCAGGTACATGGGTGATATCCTTTGTTTAACTAATGAACTTAAGCAAAAATTGATCAGTTGCATACAGATATAAACATAATACACAAAATATGAGGTTCGGAAGGAAAAAGGAGAATGAAAACCAAATAAACTTCTGAAATATTGCCATCAAAAAACAAAACAATCAGAAAACCTTTGTAATTTACCATAAAACTACAACAAATAATCCCCACTTACAGAAGCAGTTGGCACTACGATACGTACTCCGTAGTGTCAACACAGTATCACTCAGCAAAGAAAACTGCCTGATAGAACTAGACATCATCACACAAATAGCCAAAAACAATGGGTGCGATAGTAATTTAGTAAGAAAGTAAATAAAAATATTATACAACAATTACAGTCAATAAACGTGGCACACATTCAGCCAAAAACAGCAGTACAACAAAACACCACAGAGACAAGCACACACAACAACAGAACAATAATGACACAAAGAATACATGGAAACAGTAAAGAAGATTCAAGATTGCACACAATAACCTACAAGCACAAACTCACACATAGAGTAACAAATATTTCCAAAAGACAAAGTGTAAACATAGCATTCAGAACAGACAGTTCAATCCAAATGAACATTCCAGAAATAGCAGATGACACAGACATCTACCAGAAAGCAGGAATATACCAACTACAAAGTTACACGTGTGATGAAAGATACGTAGCACACGCCAGTTGAACATTCGACATCTTTACAAGGAACATACCAGAGCATGGGAGTATGGGAGAAGCCAATCAACTTTTGCTGAAGAATTAACAGAAAATCTTGATAAGCCTACTACAAGCGAAATTGATAAAACAGATATAAACAGTGAAAATAACTTTCAGACAATACAGGAAAATGACCATATATACAAAAGAAAATCTGAAAGGAAGATACTACTAAGTGACTAAATGAATATGACTATCTGCTCACTTTTTACACTCATTGATTACATAAAGGATAATATTCCTAATGATTGAAAACAAAATCCCTTTTCCCTCTCAAGAATAAAAATGTATAGAGAAATAAAAATAAAAGTATGAAAGTAGAAAATATGAACAATTAAAATTAAAATTAAAGTCCAAATGCACACACACAGACACACACACTGTCACACGTAGAGAACTTACATCAGTTCACATATAATTACAAATGAAACAGTGAAAAGCATAATGTGAGAAAGTTGGCAACACTTACGTAAAGAAATGACACTAGACATTCAAGAATGGTAGTTAAATTGATATACGATGAAAACAGTAACAAAATGGAAAAGTCCAATTTTTTCAACAAGTATGCCACCAGAGAGTAAGTTGTTTGGTTTTGAAATCATGATTTAGACGCTGATCTGTAAGTACCTTTATATTTTATTGTAATAATCTCAATGACCTACAAGTGTAAACGATAGCCTGTATGTGCAAATGAAGTAAATCGTGTGTTATTTCAGGATGCCCATTGAAGATGCCATGTACTTGAGGCGAAACGCATCTGGATGCATAAGATAAATAAAAGGAATTTAGTTTACAGCTTGCAAAAGACGTTTTCTTTTGACGCATTGTGATTTATATATAGCTGCTACGAAAACGACCAACTCAAGAAACATATTAAGAAAATGTGTTTACTTGTTACTAGGCGTTAACTTGGCAAACACTTTTTTTTATTTCGTAATATCGTTTTTTATTTGTTGGGAACATGAATTACTTTAAGAAATTTGCAAAAGTCGTTCCTGTCTAGCTTAATTATAACATTTTTGTCCATTGGCTAGCTGATTCGCAATTCTCTAACACTCTCCTTGGCGCGTCTCTTTCATCATTACATTTACGACGTATAAAAAATTTTGACCTAGTGTTTCGTGTCCATAAGGTCATATGCGAGGTTCGTGCGGCTTTTAGAGGCAGATGACAGTAATATAACTTTCTGTGTGTGTTAGATATAGCTATAAGACTCGATAACGGCAGTAATATTACACAAACCTGCTAAACAACAGAAAATAAACGTCCTTTGTAGTTTCAGTCCACATTTTTTCCCATTTTTTCTTTAATAGTTCACCGTCGGTTTCTTTACATGATAGACTGTGGTATTGTCCTGACTAGCTATTGCGTATCCCTTTCTCACTGTTTGGTGAATATGTCATTCTTAGGGGTGCTTTGCATTGATTTTTGTCCCAAGTCAAGGTTCCATTTGTCCTGATGCAGTTCTCCATTTCGTTTCTAATTAATTCTATGTATTAGAATTTGGGAATTTTTAGCGAATGTACAAGTTAAAAGATGATGTCTCCCTCTTCGGTAAGATATTACGGAGGTAAAATAGTCCCCCATTCGAATGTTATGGCGTGGAGTACTCAGGAGGATGTTATCAGGAGAAACCAAACTGCCGTTCTACAGATCGTATTGTGGAATGTTAGATCCTTTAATTTGCCGGTAGATTACAAAATTTAAAAAGATAAATGAATAGGTTACAGTTAGATGTTATAGGAATTAGTGAAGTTCGTTGGCAGGTGGAGCAGGATTTCTGGCCAGGTGAATAGAGGTTTACAAATAAAAAATCAAATACAGGAACGCAGAAGAAGGTTTAATAATGAATAATGAAATTTGCACACAGATAAGCTACTATGAACAGTATAATGAGCGCATTTTTCTAGCAAAGATAGACACGAAGCGTACAACCATCACTGAAGTACAAGTTTATATGTTAACTAGCTCTGCAGATAGTGAAGAGATCGATTAAATGTATGAAGAGATACAAAAATTAATCAGTTTATTACGAGTGACGAAACTTAGATAGTGACAGGGACAGGAACTCGATAATAAGAAAGGAAAGAAAGGAAAGAATTATAGGTTAATATGGCTGCGAGAAAGGAATCAAAGAGGCAGCCGCATGTTAGAATTTCGCACAGAGCACAATTTAATTACGACTTACCCCTGGTTTACGAATCAAGAAAGAAGGTTGAAAACTTGAAAGAAATCTAGAGACACCAGAAGGTTTCAGACTGGTTATGTAATGGTATGATAAGAACTTCGTAACGAGATTGTAAATTGTTAGACATTACCAGCGTCAGTTGCGAACTCTAACTACAATTAATTGTTTATTAACTGTCTGTCAAAACTGAAGACACTGCAAAAATGTAGGACACCACGGATGTGCGAACCATGGTAAGTTGGAAGAACCAGAGGATGTTGAGAATTGGAGAAAAGCATTAGGCAACAATTGTGAAAAAAAGGGAAAAGACGAATGCATACCTTGAAAAGTATTAACAGCAGAACGTCAAACAGGTAAAAAGACAAGTAGTCTTTGGATAAAGTGGGAGATACTGATTAAAGGAAAAAATGTAATAACGCAGTAAATGAAGCAGCACGCAGCACGGAAGAGAATACAAACATACAAACGTCTAAAAAATGACACTATCAACGAAGTGCCAAATGGAAGCAGGAATAACTAGAGGAAAGTGTAAGGTTATATATATATATATATATATATATATATATATATATATATATATATATATATATGGAAAAGGCTGTTGGGGCAAAGAGAAGCCGCAGCATGAAAGTCAATAGCTCAGATGCAAAAGCAGTCTTAAGCAATAAAGGGAAAGCTGAAAGATGAAAGCAGTATATTGAGGGGCTGTGGTAGGAAGATTAGGGCGTAAATGAAGATGAGATGGGAGACATGATGCTGTGAGAAGAATTTGAGGGAGAACTGAAAGACCCTAGTCGAAATAATGGGCCGGGAGCAGACGACATTCCTTCACAAACAATGATGGGCTTTGGAGAACCAGTCATAACAAAAGTCTTCCATCTGATGTGCAAGATGTTTGAGACAGGTGACATACCGTCAGACTTCAACAAGAAGATAATAATTCCAGTTCCAAAAAACGCAGGTGCCGACACGTGTTGAAACTTCTGAAAAAGTTCTTACTTAAACTTAAATAACTGAGTAGGTGAAACTTCTATGTTTCTACTTAAGCTACTGAATGCCTTACTTATCTTTAAGATTTAATTTCAAGACTTACCTATAGAATTTTTCCTGACACACACAACTCAATCTTATTGTATTCATTTATGACCCAAAGCAATCTGACTGCAAATAATTCACACAGAAAAATGGCCCTGAATTAGAAGAAATCTTAAAAATAACATTCACTTGTTTCATGATTGACTTACCTCACAGAAAAGCATCATGACACGAACAACAGCAAAAACAGCAAGCATACAGCCAGCTAAATAGAAAGATCCCAACTACTATAGGCTCTAACTACTAGTATACATGTCATTAACAAAGGATAGATTTTGTTGCAATATATTCAGCAGATTTTACATTAACCAGGTGACATCCAGTTCCGAAACACATATAATAGTTAATAATTCCATTATCCAAGCTTTATCAAATACATGAATCTTGATTTTACAAACCATTTCAAACCGAAATTAAATCTCCGTGACGGACACACGTCCAGACCGTCTGCTCACGCTAACATTTCCAACCTCCATCACTGCCAACTGTTACCTCTTAACTGCGAGTCCTTCCTGCCACACAGTCTCTTAAGCTGGGCTTACAGTAGCAAGTCGTTTGTAGAAGTTATTGCTGCAAGTTATTGCGAGTCGCTTGCCGCTGTGTTTACACAGCAGCGCAAGAATCAAGCAAGATTTTTCCGCGAGTTCTTCGGCAAGAAACTTGCGTCAACAACTTGCTCATACTGCTTACATATGCTCTCAGCACCATTACGAGTGTCAGACCAAGTATAAAATGACAAGTAGGAGGGTGAGATACGCTGTAGCTCTTGTAATTGTAATGAAAAGCGTGAGAAAGAAAAAGAGAAATATTTGGGTTAGAGAGTGGATAATGAGAAGATCGCCAAATGATGCCTATAATGAACTTTTGCAAGAACTTAGTATGGACAGCATGAATACTTTTAAAAACTTTTGCAGAATGTCCTTAAATGATTTGGAGTGTTTGTTGACGTTAATAGCACACGTCATATCAAAACGAGACACAAACTTCCATAGTGCTATTTCAGCAAAGGAACGTTTTCTAGTCACTCTACGAATAAAATAGGTCAATTCATTTATTTATATGAAACATACAACCAAAAAAAGTTTTAATTTTGAAATGTTTTCTTTGTAGGAGACTCATACAAGCCCCTGATGTACCTGTTCCCTGATGTACTTGTTTCATATTCCAGTCAGCACGTTTTCTCTGACCGTACCCAATGTATGTAGAGCCATTTTTGACGTCCTGAATAGGGAATATTATTTAAAGGTATGTGAAAACACAACAATGAAATTAAATTTTTATTGAAATAAACTGCATGTTACAGAATGATATGCTTATAAAAATGTTTTTTTTCTCTAATGCTCATAAAATGAAAAGTGACAAGGTAATTAAATAGAAAATGTAATAATTACACATCGTCTTTTTCTAGACTCCTAAAACAACAAGGTAGTGGATGCAGGTGGCAAAGTTATGCTACTTTCTGGGTATGTTTTCACACATGTGTCGAATATCGACAAGATTTCATTTAATGTACTCATCTTCTTCACTCTATCCTTAAAGTCCCGGTTACGCATTTTCCAAATTTCGGGATAGCTCTCCAGGGCTTCAGTAAAATGTTCTGTATCCTGCTTTATCCATTCCCGTTTCTCCTCCGGTTCTGAAATTTGTTTGCGTATAATACGCAAGCTGGTTGCATTAAATTAAGTCACCACATTAAGTAAAACGTTAAATATGAGTATTACGCAGACGACATACTTTAACTTGCGCTTCCTACTTGCAGGAAATAGAAATAAATCCTACAAGCTTCAAGTTACTTGCAGATACTTCTTGCGTGGTTTTCACACTGGAAGCGGAAAACGTGCAACAAGTCACTTCCGCAATAAATTGTTACGGTCGCAGTCGACCTGGCGGAATGTTTACACTCGCAACTCGCGCGGCAAGTTCTTCCGCGCAAATAAATTGCTGCAATAACTTGCTAATGTAAGCCGAGCGTTACCGAAGGCGCACAGCGATGTCAGTGACATTAACGCAGTCTATAGCGCTGCTAACATACAAACATGTAAACAGGCTACTTACATCGGCACCCTGCTCCTCTCAAAGAGTTTTATGTGTTTTGGGCAGTGGCCACTACTAATTTGTTAATATTTTATATTAATAATATCATATAGATCAGATGCACACAACTGGTAATATATTGTTAGTCAATAAAGCAAAAATTGGCCTCACACTCCCTAAAGACAGTCTTAATCATTCATCAGATAAATAGTCTATGACAGGTTTATGTACAAAGTCTGAGCAGTAAAGGAAAATGCAAAAGTAAGTAGTGGACCACCGTGCAGTCTTGAACAAGTAGTGTTGTTCTTCCCATGGAAACACACTGCTGACTCCTGAAATGAAAATTGCAGTTGAGAAGATTGGTAATGGGCTGCAACGGAGAAGACCCAATGTCGAAGTCTTGAAGAATATTGGTAGAACTGGTAGGTAATCACAGAGTAGACCCACAGTATTCCTTGTAGAGATTATGACAGTGATGGGCCACCAAAGGGGCAGACCCACTATGGTCCTTGTAGAGATGGCCAGTAGCCATCCATTGCGACCGTGCAGGTGCACGATCACAACTGAGAAGTCTGAGGACAACGTAGCAAGTCTATGAACCACCACATGTGCACTCACTAATTTTTCTATAATAACTTTAGAACCAGCGACGCTGTTAACGAGTCCCTTACTGAATTAATAACACATGTGCAAGCACTAACACAGACATACACTCCTGGAAATTGAAATAAGAACACCGTGAATTCATTGTCCCAGGAAGGGGAAACTTTATTGACACATACCTGGGGTCAGATACATCACATGATGACACTGACAGAACCACAGGCACATAGACACAGGCAACACAGCATGCACAATGTCGGCACTAGTACAGTGTATATCCACCTTTCGCAGCAATGCAGGCTGCTATTCTCCCATGGAGACGATCGTAGAGATGCTGGATGTAGTCCTGTGGAACGGCTTGCCATGCCATTTCCACCTGGCGCCTCAGTTGGACCAGCGTTCGTGCTGGACGTGCAGACCGCGTGAGACGACGCTTCATCCAGTCCCAAACATGCTCAATGGGGGACAGATCCGGAGATCTTGCTGGCCAGGGTAGTCGACTTACACCTTCTAGAGCACGTTGGGTGGCACGGGATACATGCGGCCGTGTATTAGCGTGTTGGAACAGCAAATTCTCTTGCCGGTCTAGGAATGGTAGAACGATGGGTTCGATGACGGTTGGGATGTACCGTGCACTATTCAGTGTCCCCTCGACGATCACTAGAGGTGCACGGCCAGTGTAGGAGATCGCTCCCCACACCATGAAACCGGGTGTTGGCCCTGTGTGCTTTGGTCGTGTGCAGTACTGATTGTGGCGCTCACCTGCACGGCGCCAAACACGCATACGACCATCATTGGCACCAAGGCAGAAGCGACTCTCATCGCTGAAGACGACACGTCTCCATTCGTCCCTCCATTCACTCCTGTCGCGACACCACTGGAGTCGGGCTGCACGATGTTGGGGCGTGAGCGGAAGACGGCCTAACGGTGTGCGGGACTGTAGCCCAGCTTCATTGAGACGGTTGCGAATGGTCCTCGCCGATACCCCAGGAGCAACAGTGTCCCTAATTTGCTGGGAAGTGGCGGTGCGGTCCCCTACGGCACTGCGTAGGATCCTACGGTCTTGGCGTGCAATCCGTGCGTCGCTGCGGTCCGGTCCCAGGTCGACGGGCACGTGCACCTTCCGCCGACCACTGGCGACAACATCGATGTACTGTGGAGACCTCACGCCCCACGTGTTGAGCAATTCGGCGGTACGTCCACCCGGCCTCCCGCATGCCCACTACACGCCCTCGCTCAAAGTCCGTCAACTGCACATACGGTTCACATCCACGCTGTCCCGGCATGCTACCAGTGTTAAAGACTGCAATGGAGCTCCGTATGCCACGGCAAACTGGCTGACACTGACGGCGGCGGTGCACAAACGCTGCGCAGCTAGCGCCATTCGACGGCCAACACCGCGGTTCCTGGTGTGTCCGCTGTGCCGTGCGTGTGATCATTGCTTGTACAGCCCTCTCGCAGTGTCCGGAGCAAGTATGGTGGGTCTGACACACCGGTGTCAATGTGTTCTTTTTTCCATTTCCAGGAGTGTATAGTCTCTGACATTTTCTTTTATACTATGACCAACAGACAAATGTGTGCAATAAAATGAATCCCTACTATTTATCCAGCTTTGAAAACTGGCGTCTATAGAGTTACAAATTTAAAGCATAAGCATACAATTAAAAGTGTAAAGAAAACATCACAATAGTAAAGAACATGATAACACAATTAACATTTGTAGCAACACAGTCTTTAGGAAAGAATAGAAATAAGCGCATACATTTGTATTATAGGAATTCTGACATACGCAAATGTATTAAAAATGAGAGTATCCTTAGAAACATCAACTTGACATATGAGCATTAAAAGAGAGCATAACAGAAAAAAATAGTGTCTGACCATCTTCTTAAAGTAACGAGTGTGGTACAAAAACATATTAGATTAGAGGATAACAGTATTCCTCATCATAGTGAATGCAGCTTAGTATTTGAAGAAAAAAGATTGTACCAAGTTTATCTTCTCAGGTAAACACATAGAGATAGGAAGAACACAGACATACAAGGGTACACATAAGCGTAGTGGAATAACAAAAGGAATGAACAGGATCTGTTTTCACGTGTAACATTTAGTACTGCAGTACTTGTGGTGAGCATTTTATACCTCTATGTCGCTTTTCTCTTTACATTTATATCCTTCGTGCTGATACTTCATTAACTTTTAGCCAAAACTGCTTCATTTCCAACCAAAACTTGATTTATCTCTCTTACTTCAACATTTTCTCCCACAAAAAAAGAATCCTATCTGTCTGTGTTTATACTTTCAACCACTGCTTATACTTCCACGTTTCCCTTACCTCATAATTCGTTTCCTAAAACGTATCCTATTCATTTGTGACCGACAGTATACATGTGCAACGCCATAGGACTGCAAATAATTTATACAAAAGAATGGCACTGCATTAGAAGAAATCCTAAAAATAACCTAAACTTTCTCATGACTCACTTACCTCACAGAAAATCTTCATGGCGGTAACTACAGCATATAAAGCAAGCAAACAGCCAGTTACATAAAAAGGTTCTAACTACTATAGGCTGCAACTACTAGAAGACATGTGATAGCAAAGGAAAGATCTTGTTGCAGAGCAAGCAGTCAATTTAGAACATTTTACCTTATTGATGTGGCATCCAGCTGCTAATATTATATAATCAACAATAATTCCATTATCCAGACATAAGCAGATACACCAATCAACATTTTACAATCCATTTCCAACCAACACTAAATCTCCATGACGGATACACGTCCAGACTGTCCGCTCGCTCACTGCTAACTCCCAACCTTCCAGCCATAGATTCTCTTACAGAGGGTGCACAGCGCTGTCAATCATATTACTGTAGTCTATCGTGCTGGCAACATGTAAACAGGCTATTTACGTAGCCCCCCTGCTCCCCTAGAAAATTTTACAAAATATTTTGTCAGTAACCAACACAAAGTTGTTAAAATTCTTTATATTAACAATATCAAATATATCAAATGCACACAATTAGTAATATACGGTTGGCCAATAGAGCAAAATTTCTCCCGCTAGAGTTATAGTCAGTCATCAGAAGTGAGTTCTGTAACAGTTTTGTGCACAAAGGCTGAGCAGTAAAAGAAAAAGCACATGTAAGTAGTGGACAACCATTCAGTCTTGAACAAGTAGTGTTGTCCTCCTCATTGAAACACAGTGCTGACTTTTGACATGAAGATTATAGTTGAGAATATTGGCAATGGACCACAACAGAGTAGACCTGCAGCAGAGTCAGTTGAGGCATTGAAAAATATTGGTGGAACTGGTAGGTCACCACTGAGCAGACCCACAATATTCCTTGTAGAGATTATGGTATTAATAGGCACCAAAGCTGCAGACCAACTGTGCACAATCACAATTGCAGAATCTTGAGGATAATGTAGCAAGTCCATGAACCACTACTCGTGCACTCACTATTTTTTTGTAATATCTGTAGAACCAACAATGCTGTTAACCAGTCCCTTGCTTAGTTATTAACACACGTGCAAGCACTAACACAGTAACAGTATAATCTTTGAAACAGTGTGACCAATTGTCAAATGTGTGCAGTAAAATGAATTCCTAATGTGTACCTAACTTGGAGCACAGTAATATAATCTTTGAAACAGTATAACCAACAGTCAAATGTGTGCAGTAAAATGAATTCCTAATGTGTACCTAACTTGGAGAACTGTGGACAACCATGCAGTATTGAACAAGTAGTGTTGTCCTCCTCACTGAAACACAGTGCTGCCTTTTGACTTGTAGATTACAGTTGAGAAGATTGGTAACTGACCACTACAGAGCAGACCTGCAGCAGAGTCAGTTTACAGCATAAGAATACAATTACAAATTCACAGCATAAGAATACAATTACAAACGTCAAGAAAAAATCATTACTGTAAAGAACATACTAATACAAATAACAGTTGTAGTAATACAGGCTTATCAAAAAATAGAAATAAGCAAATACATAAGTATTACAGGAATTATGACATATGTAAATAAATGAAAAATGAGAAAATCCATTGAAACATTGACTTGCCGCATACGCATCAAAAGAAAACAAGATAAAGAATATCTGACCAGTTTCCAAAGTAAAGAATGTTGTATAGCAATAGGATTAGATATTAGGATAACAGTATTCCTTATCATTGTGAATGCAAGCTTAGTATTTGAAGGAGAAGAAATTCTACCGTATGTACCTTATCGGGTAACACACAAAGAGACAGGAAGAATACAGACCCACAAGGGTACACATAAACATAGCGAAATAACACAAAAGGAAAAGACAGGGTCTGTTTTAAGTATAACATTTGGTACTGCAGTACTTGTGGTGATCATTTTATTCCTCTGTTTCATTTTTCTCTTTACAATAATATACTTCATGCTAAATACTGAGATCTCATTAAACTGATTTATAAACAAAGCCACACTTGGTGCAGTGATTACTGAAGAAGCTTTGAGTTAAGAGATAAGTGTGTAGTCGAAATAACAGGTAAAACAATCGCGGAAGGAGGGGTAACTAAAAAATTACTTTTTGCATGTCCATCCTTCTGATGGAGTGCCTGCGGGACTTCGGCGGTTCACTTATGTAATACTGTGAAACAACTGCAGCAGTCGCGTTCATGTTATTTTACTATACTGCAACCAATTTCGGTGACTCACTACGTCATCTTCAGGTTTCAACGGACGCTGAGGGGATGGACTCTAGAGGTGCACATGATCCAGTCTATGAACTGGCTTCCGTAGAATACTGTATAAGTGATGTTACGACTGGATGCAGACACATCGTTTTTAAAACATCTCTTATCATCAGTTGAGGTGGTGTTCTACATATATTTTAAACTTTGCTAATACTTCCCATTCTAACTCCGCACATGTTGGAGACCTTGCCTCACAGGCCAAAGTGTGACCAGCTGCGTTTGTTGTATTTCTTTACCACAGATAGGTGGTACTTGAATCACATTATAACATCCACATTACGAGTGGAATATGAACGTGTGGAAAATTACGTAACTGAATAATATTCTTTCCGTTATGTAATTATTTCTTAAAAAGATGATAATTATGTAAAACAGAGACAATATTTCTTTCACATTCTTTGTTAATCCATGTCATTCTTTTCTTTTGTTTCGTACCATTTTTTCGTGTTCTTCTGCTGTACGTCGCTGATTTAAGACGCGAATCGATTTGAGGTCTGTGGAATGAAAAACATTTAATGTAAAATTATTGTACTTTTATGTTCATTTGCTGGTAAAAACAAATAGAACGTTAAAACAATTTATGATTAATTATTCTAAATTCACTTCCTCTTTTAATTATAATTTTGTATTAATTGTTTTATCATAGCTGCAAGAAGCGCAGCTGTTGTTAGTTGCTATTATACAGCAACTTCGTCTGTACTTCTAGTTGAAAATAGTATAGGTTTGTGTTAAACTCATTTGCAAAACAATTTAATAATTTTTTTATTGGTGGCATCAATTTAAATAATTAATTATTTATTGGGCATAGGAAAATCAAATTAAAAAAGAAATCCTTTATCTTTTGTTGGCCGCCATCTTAACTTTTATTACAGCGGCATATTTAAATATGTTGAAACTGCAAACAACATTCCGATATGTAAGAAATAAATGTGCACCGTTGCTACTGAACTCTATTTATAAATGAAAAAAATTAATCTAATCTGACTGGATTTTCTAAGAACAGTGCTGATGGTATTTATTGTTGAACAAGACTTCATTGCTGATGTATGAGGCCAAAATTAAAAGCTACGCAGGAATGACGGAGAAAAATATTTTTTGGTAGCATACGTCAGTGTTGTGTGCAGGTGGTATTCTGTGGTTCCTTTTCATGATCACTTTGCTAAGGATAATTAAATCCATTGAAGACAAATATTATAAAAGCTGTGATGTACGATCTGTAATTTTAGTGATTATGAACACAGCTTACAGCCAACATTATTGCACTACGTCAGGTGGAATTCTTGTGCAATTTGAACAAAATAATTATCCGGGAGAAGTAGTAGTATAAATAATGCATTATACATGGGTATAATGTTATCAGAATCATTTACAAAATCAAATCAATGCAACTGTTAAACAAAAGAGTGAATTCAAACCGCAGAATACCATAGAGTATCTGATATCCATATTCATTGCATTTGTCCACGTTGAAGATACGCAAAAACCGCCAGAACATGACTCGTAGCAGTGACTAAAATTGCCGCACCATCACGTGAATCAACTGCTAGCTGTGGCGCCACCTGGGAAGGATGGCGAGTTTTTTTGAGGACGGAGTCTCTTTGTGCGCGAAGGTCTGAAACTCCGTGCTCTGGGGCTGTGGTGTCGCGCCAGAGCCGGGACGTGGCTCTGACGACGTCCGGACTGCAATGGCCGACCACTTCATCCCCACGAAGCACAAAGAAAGCCAGGCTACCGCTCTGAGCAGCGTGAGATGGAAGTTAATTAAGTCCATGGTCTCCTCTTACCCTGTCAGACGCCCTTTGAGTACAAAGCAGGTCAATGCAGGTGACCTTTCATAACTAGAAAAGCTTATTTGCTGTTTGTCGATTAAATAAAGGGCTTCATAAAAGAATATTTTTGGTTTAGCCTCATTCATCCAATACACGAATGGAAGCTGCTTGACGCGCAAATAATGAACACGAAATGGATGTGGTTTGAGTACCTTACTTATGAGCGTGACTCGGCAGCTGTTGTTGTGGTTTCACTGAGAAGACTGACTTGATGCAGGTGCCAATATTACTCTATCTTGTGAGAGGCTCTTCATCTGGAAAGAACTACTGTGGCCTACATCTTTCTGAATGTACTTACTGTATTCATCTCTTGGTCTGTGTTGTGTTGGCAGAAGAGCTAACACCGAGTTACGAGAGGAGGCCGAAATGCAGGCTGGCGTGAAGAGGGAAGGACTATACTGATGTGAGGTCTGGAACATGACAAGGAATTATAATTCAGAAAGCAGACGTAATTAGTTTGATACTTTTATCCATTAATGATGAACGTCGCTCTTCACGGCACATGATTCACAATTTTATCTGTTCAGAATACATTCATAGTAAGTGAATATGGCGCCTTGCTAGGTCGTAGCAAATGACGTAGCTGAAGGCTATGCTAAACGGTCGTCTCTGCAAATGAGAGCGTATGTAGTCAGTGAACCATCGCTAGCAAAGTCGGCTGTACAACTGGGGCAAGTGCTAGGGAGTCTCTCTAGACTAGACCTGCCGTGTGGCGGCGCTCGGTCTTCAACCACTGATAGTGGCGACACGCGAGTCCGACGTATACTAACGATCGCGGCCGATTTAAAGGCTACCACCTAGCAAGTGCGGAGTCTGGCGGTGACACTACAGTCTCCATCTTGACATACCAACCGATTCCTTCTTTTGGTCAAGTTGTTCCATAAATATTTTTTTTCATCATTTCCATTCACTACCTCCTGATTAATTACATGATCTACCTACACTCTTAGCTCACATTTTAAAACTTCTGTTTCTTTCTGTCTCAGTTGTTCATAGTCCTTGTTTCAGTTCCATACACGGCTACAATCCTGGCAGATACATTATGAATACTCCGCCTAACACTTGAACCTACATTTGATGTTAACAATCTTCTCTTCTGCAGAAATTCATTCATGCCATTGTCAGTCTACATTTTATATTCTCTCTATTTCGGCTACCGTCAGTTTTTTTCTGCCTAAATAGCAAAACCCATCTACTCCTTTATGTTTATCGTTTCCTAATATGTATTCCTTTTCATCAGTTGTTTTAATTCAACTACAATCCATTATAAATGTTCTGCTTTTATTGAAGTTCACCTTACATACTCCTTTCCAAATACTTTCAATTCCGTTCAACTGCTTTCCATGTCCTTTGCTGTCCCAGACAGAATTACAACGTCGATGACAAACCTGAACGAGAGAAGGTGCCTGTTGGCTTCTGTCTGGAGTTCCTTGGTCGACGTTTGTTTGATGATTTTTCTGACGTTTCCCAACACACTGGCTGAAATTGTCAGAGCTTCACCCTTCTTTGCTGGTGGTGGCTTGGATTCGAGCTTGTATCCAAAGAGTACTTGTAAATGGCGCACCAACGTCCTAGGGCTTTTACGTGGTCATTTCCTGCGCAGTTCTCGTCTTGCTATCTGCAACATTCATTCGCTGCCGCACAGGAATAACGGATCCGTTCACCTGGGGCTTTCTTCTTTCTTGTTGAAGCTGTTCACATGTTTGTGTATTACTTGATTTTTGTAGAGGTTGAAGAACATTGGCGATAGGCTACAAACGTGTCTCACTCCCTTCTCTACCACTCCTTCCCTTTCCTGCCCCTCGACGCATATAAATTTCGTCACCTCTGCTACCTTCAGGATTTCGAAGAGGGTAATCCGGTCAACATTGTCAAAAACTTTCTTTAAGTCTACAAATGATACAAATGTAGGTCTGCCTTTCCTTAACCTATCTTCTAAGATAACATGAAGGGTCATTATTGCCTTGCGTGGTCCTTCATTTCCTCGGAATCAAAACTAATCATCCCTGAACTCCGGTTTTACTAGTTACTCCTTTCTTCTGTAAAGAATTCGAGTTAGCATTTTGCAGTCATGAGTTATTAATGTGATATATGGGCATTTTAGTCGTTCCCGTACATCTTGCATACCAGATGGAACAGTCTTGTCATGGCTAGCTCTCCCACAGCTATCAGTAATTCTGATAGTATGTCGTCTACTTCTAGGGCCTTGCTTCGACTTAGAAATTTCAGACCTCTGCCAAATTCTTCTCACAGTATCTTATACCCCATCTTACAGTAACCTATGTCCTCTTCCCTTTCTATACCATTGCCTTCCAGTTCATCTCCCTTGTACAGACCCCCTATATAGACCTTCTGTCTTTCAGCTTCCATTTCTTTGCTTAGAACCGGTTTTGCATCTGAGTTCTTGATATTCATACAGCTGCTTCTCTTTTCTCCAAAGCTGTCTTCAACTTTGCTGTAGTCAGTATCTATCTCTCTCGTACTAAAATACGCTTCTAAATTCTTAAATTTGTCCTATAGTAATTCCTGCTTAGCGATTTTGCATTCCTGACAATCTAACTTTTTAAACGTTTGTAATACCTTTCGCCTGCTTCATATCTGCATCTTCAAATTTTCTCCTTTCAACAATTACAATGAATATCTCTTGTATTATGCGAAGATTTCTACAAGACGTTGTCTTTTTTTTCTATCTGATCCTGTGCTGCGTCCACTATTTCGTCTCCCAAGTTAGCTTTCGTTTTCAGATGTATTCGTTTCCCCTGTTTTGTCCAGCATTCATCCATGCTCCCTCTGAACCTCTCAAAAGCCGGTGGTTCTTTCAATATATCCAAGCCTCATAGCCTTACTTTTTTAACTTTCTGCATTTTCTTCAGTTTTAATCTAAAGCGCATGAGAAATAAATTGTCGTCAGAGTCCACAACTTCCCCTGGAAATGCCCTACAAATTAAAATCTGGTTCCGAAATTCTTGTTTCACCATTATATGATCAATCTGAAACCTTCCGGTTTCTCCAGGTCTCTTCCACGTATACAGCCTTCTTTGATAATTATAATGCAGTTAGCGACGATTAAAGTATGCACTCTGCACAATTCTACCAATCAGCTTCCTCTGTCATTACTCCACCCCCAGTCCATATTCACGTGCTATTTTTGGTTCTATTCCTTTACCTACTATCGAATTCCTCACATTTCTTCAATCGCTTCATCATCAGTATAGCTGGTTGGCATACAAACATGAACTACTGCGGTGGGCGTGGTCTTCGTATCTATCTTGGCTACGATAATGCGTTCACTATGATTTTCATAGTAGCTTACCCGCATTCCATCTTTGCTCATACATTACTAAATGAACTCGAGCATTACTGCTATCTGACTTTGTATTTATAACCCTGAATTCACCTGACCAGAAGTCCTGCTCCTCCTGCCACCGAACTTCGTAATGCAAACTATATCTAACTTCAACCTATCCATTTCACTTTTTAAATTTTCTGTCCTACCGGCCCGATTAAGGCACCTAACATTCCATCCTCCTATCTGTATGACTAGTTTAGTTTCCGTTCAAGACGACATTCTCCTGCGTAGTCCCCGCCTCGAGATCCGAATGGGGGACTACTATACCTCCTGAATATTTTACCCTGGACGACGTCAACATCATTTAACCATATAGTAGGGCTACACTCCATCGGAAAAACTAACGGATTAGTTTCCTCTTGCTTTCAGCCGCTCACAGTACCAGCATAGGGAGATCGTTTCAGTTGACGTAATAAGGCTAGATCAGTCAATTATGCAGACTGTTACTCCTGCAACTACTTCAGAAAGCTGCAGCCAAATTTCAGACACTACAAATTCGCCTGCTCTTTCAATACATACGCTTCGGTTTTGGTTACACCAACGGTACAGCTATCTGTATCGCTGACGCACACAAGCCACTTACCAACGATAAGGTTCATAGTTGATGGCTGAGAAAGGGTGAGGGGAAGGGAGAGTACTCGGTTGTTAAGGTAGCAAAATATCTGATTAGTTATACAAGGAATGAGTTTGGAATGTGACTGCTTTAATCTTAGAAAGAGGTTGTATTGTATTGTATTGTATGTTAACCAGGGACGTAGAAAAGACGGAGAGGTTCCGTCCCCGCCACAGCCGCAGTGGTCCACAACCCTACGACGACTACCGCAGTCGACTTCACCCCTCCAGCGCCCAATACGGAACCCAGGGTTATTGTGGGGTTCGGACCCCGGTGGACCTACTCCTCCCTCCCCCCCCCCCCCCCCCCTCCCCAGGGAACGTCTCACACCAGACGAGCGTAGCCCCTATGCTTGCGTGGTAGAGTAATGGTAGTGTACGAGTACGTGGAGAAATTGTTGGCACAGCAATCTCCGACATAGTATAGCTGAGGCGGAATAAGGGGAACCAACCAGCATTCGTAGGGGCCGATGGAAAACCACCTAAAAACATCAACAGACTGGCCGGCTCACTGGACCTCGACACATGTCCGCCGGGCGGATTCGTGCTGAGGTCCAGGCGCTCCTTCCCACTCCAGAAAGCAGCGCGTAGACCGCTCGGCTAACCAGGTGGGCAGGAAGAGGCTGGTAATTTCGATATCTAAGTAAATCTTAGAATTCATCATCTTGGTTGTACTTCATTTTATTTTTGGGGACGACCAGATTATACCTGACAGCCATTATAATTTTTATAAAAATTAAATGAACTGAAGGTATTTCAAATTTGTGAAACACATCTGTTAGCCTCAAGTGAAAAAAGCAACAAGTTTACGTTTCTATTTTATGGATTTTTCACCCCGCTTTAACCAACGCCAATACATAGAACTGTGGCCTATAACTTAACAGTTACGTAGTACGTTAGCTAATTCATTTAACGACTACACCTTCTCTTCGCCCCTGCTTTATAAGGTAACAAGTGTGTTTCTTTGTCATTTAGTGTGTTTTTGTTGTATAGAGACCACACTGCCGTTATGCGTTTGAAGAGCATAAAAGGGAAACCACAGAGGAGAAGGTAGTGAGCCAGGATTGTGTACCATCTGAGATTTTGTTCAGTCTAAGCAATGAACAACGTGCGAAGGAAACCGTAGAGAAGTTTGGGAGCGGAATTAAAATACAGGAAGCAGAGACGGCTGGAGTGGCCGTGCACTTCTAGGAGCTACAGTCTGGAACCGAGATACCGCTACAGTCGCAGGTTCGAATCCTGCCTTGGGCATGGATGTGTGTGATGTTCTTAGGTTAGTTAGGTTAAATTAGTTCTAAGTTCTAGGCGACTGATGACCTCATAAGTTAAGTCACATAGTGCTCAGAGCCATTTGAACCATTTTGAACCAGGAACCAGAAATAAATATTTTATGTTTGCCCAATGAACGTCTGTCAGATATGGCTAAGGACTAAGAAGAGCAGCTGAAGTGAAGGGATAAGGTCTTTAAAAGAGATTATAAAATGAGCAGCAATTTAGTCGAACAACTTCAATGAAATCGAATTAAAAAAGGCGATACTAAGGGAAACAGGTCTGGAAATTAGAGACTAAAAGTAGTACCTGAATTTTACGATTTGGGCAGAAGAATAACTTATCATGGCCAATATAGGAAAGATATAATATGCAGATTGTCAACAGCAAGAAAAGCATTTCTGAGTAATGAATTTCTTGACATTTACACTGTATACTGCTGTATAACATTAAGTCGTTTAAAGTTGTTGCCGAAGGTATTTAAAAGTACTAGACCGATTTCATTCACATTTTTCCACGATACTCTTATGAACATGTGGGCGGTAAACAACTACGTGCGGCTTTTTACTTCCTAACAGTCGGTTTTAACAGAAACTAGGAAATTTGTACCTACGTCTCATCAGCTTATGATTTGACCACTGTTACCGAATCAGAACCGGCAGTAAAAGTAAACAAGCTTCACAACAGCCTAAACGTCGCAGATCCAATTATAAGTTCTTTCCGCAGTTACTTGAAAACTCCATAACGCAAAACATTGAACCTGTAACAGATTCAACCTAGAAGATGAGTACAGACGCTGCAAAATTCACCAGTCCCAATTGTAGACAAGTTTCAACGTAAAAAAAATTGGACACTTCAACAGAGTCAGAGGGTTTCTATATATTCGTTGTGCGATATCTTTGGCAGAATAAACTGAAAATCTCCTGATTTTTCCTTAAATAATTAATTAAGGTCACTAAAGAATCAATCCTGTTCTCATTCAACTAAATATTCCACTTTAAAACCGATCTTCCCAACCACAATCGCCGATAGAGTTTCAAAACAGAATCCCAACACACTTCACAGTATCGATTATTTTCCAAACATCATTACGTGTCGACCTCTCACCAATAAAACTTCAAACCACTCACTCTCGACAAAACCCTGCCAGAAGCTCTTCAAGAAGTCTGAATTATAATAAAACTTGCAAATCTCACACATAAGTAATATTTACGGTGCATGTCGTAACAACAGAGTCAACTGACTGTTTCAACCTCCAGCTCGAAGTTTATTTAACAGTTGATAACCAATTGACATTCAATTACAAACTTTATCATTCCACATTCAGCATTGAACTCCTTTTCCTTTTATATAAAAAAAAAATATTTCAATATTGGTCAGCATGATGTTTCAACGGTTCTTCCAGCCGCCGGCCGTCGACCACGATGCAATAGTGGTCAGTTCTCGTCATCCGTCGCGTCTGGAGTCCTCACTGGATCATCTTTCTGCCACGCTCGACATGAAAGAAAGGAAACAAAATCTTTTTAAATAACAAGTCTCCACTTAACATACTATATATGTTAACATTTCTTACCAGGCGTCGCTCAAGCGGTAAAGAAACGCGATGTTTCCTGATTAGACTTTTGAAACACCACAAGAGTAAAGAAGTATGAGCTGAGGGGGTGGAGGAAATAGGCTTTGAGAGAGGGAAGGAGAGAGGGAAAAGGAAATGATGAGAGAGGAAGGATGATTACATGGACGCAGACAGAGGGAGGCAAGGTGATGGAAAGAGAGAGGAGGCAGAAAGAGGTTTGGACGCGCACCCTCGAAGCTGTGGTGTGAGTGGAAGACGGGCTAGAGGTGTGCGTGCCCGTAGTCCCACTGCTAACAACTGGTTCATGTTGGGGCCTCAGGAGCCCTCTTACCTGTGCTGTGGAAGCTGTACGATTTGTGGCTGCTGCCCTCACAATACCACGATTGTGGCGGCCATCTGTGCTGCGTGGACGTCCAGAACCTCGTCTAAAGGTGTGTGAATCTTCACACTACCACTGATACCAGCATCGTTGTGCAACTGACGCAGCGCTTCCAACCGCCACTTGCAAATGCCACAGTTCGGCTCATTTCAAACTCACTGAGTTGGCTGCAGGAAGCATGAGTGAATCACTGTGGCATGGTTGCCTGCTTGCTTAAAACTTTTACATCACAGTGAGTTCTGGCTGTGAACGTTCCCTATTAAAGGGTAGACACAGATGGCGCTCCGGTAGTTATGCCACTTTGCTATCTGTTGGCGAACAACGCTGAAACTATTATTAGTGCACCTATTATCTCCGAGGTGGCATAGGCCGTCATCGGATCCAAAGCGACGTTAGGTTTCCTAGTGTACACCTTTTTTGTTACGGAAATGTATTTACCAATAGTAAAGCATTGGTGGACACTCTAGTGAAACAAAAATTTAAGTGTTAGCAAGTCTGTTTTGAATATATTTATCTGGAATGTAGTCTTGTACGGATGGGAAACGTGGGCAGTAAGCAATTCAGACTGGAATAAATGCATTTGAAATGTGGTGTCGTACAAGAATGCTCAAGATTAAAGGAGTTGTTCGAATAAGAAGTTAGTGGACACTGAATCGAAGTTAGGCAAAGAAGAAATTAGTGGCACAACTTGACTAGAAGAAAGGATCGGTTGATAACATCCATCCTTTCCCTGAGAATTTCTTTGAACAACTACTTCATGAGCCCCCCGAATTGTAAATAGTTGCGAAAATACACTTGACCTCTTAGCCACACATAATCCTGATCTATAAGATTGGGTCATGACGGATACAGGGATTAGTGAACACAAGGTCATTGTAGCGAAGCTGAATACCATATTAACCAAAACCACTAAAAATAAACAAAAAATATATCTATTTAAAACAGCAGATAAAAATTCACTTGATGCCTTCCTAGGAGAGAGTCTCATTTCCTTCCAAGCTAATTATGTAAGTGTAGACTAGATATGGCTCAAATTCAAAGATTCAGTATCAACAGCAATAGATAGATTCATACCGCATAAGTTAAGAGACGGGGCTGATCAACCGTGGTACACAAAACACGTCTGAACACTGTTGCAGAAGCAACGAAAAAAGCACGCAAAATTCAGAAAGCAAAATCCCCAAGATTGGCTAAGTTTCACGGAAGCTCGAAATTTAGTGCGGACGTCATTGCGAAACGCTTTTTCTAGCACCCAGCGGAATTCGAACACGCAGTAGAACAAATGGACGTGGTCAACCCATAGAGGGCTCCGTCTCCGCGGCGGCTATTCCGCGCAGCGGCTCTCGCGCAGCGAGGGCGCCACCGCTAATCCACGTGTAGACAGCGGCCAATAGGCGCTCCCTCCGGTATCGTATATAGGGACCCGCTGTGCCCTAGTCCAGTTTACTCCCTCTTCGCCACCGTCCTTGACCGCACGGACACCTCTGTCCCCCCGCTCGCCCCTAGCTTCCAGTACTTGTCTCGGTTGCCCCCCTCAGACATCAACACTCCCTTCACCGCACAAGACATCACACTTGTCCTCCGCTCCAAACGCAACACCGCCCCTGGTCATGATGGCGTCACCTACCGTCACCTCAAGGAATCCCCTCCATCCTTCCTGTCTTTCCTTGCTACCCTGCACAATTTCCTCCTTTCCACTGGATTTTACCCCAACCTGTGGATGAATTCCCGTGTCCTGCTGTTCCCTAAACCTAACAAACCCCCCTCTGATACCTCTCCCTATCGTCCAATCTGCCTCACTTCCATGTTCCGTAAGGTCTTCGAGGCCATCCTCTCTCGCTGTATTCACCATCACCTTAACCAGCACCGCCTCGTTCCTCTTACCCAATGTGGCTTCCAGCCTTCCTTCTCCACTGACGACCAGCTCCTTAACCTTACCAATTTTCATTCCCTCTAACTTAACTCCCGTCGCTCCGCTATCTTTGTTTCCCTTGATCTCCAGAACGCTAATGACCGTGTCTGGCATCCCGGGCTCCTCTTCAAACTTCAGATCTATGCTCTCCCTATCAACTACGTCCGTCTCATTACTTCCTTCTTCTCCCATCATCCCACCCATGTGACTATCCACAATTCCAACTCCCCTACTTTCTACCCTTCTGCCAGCGTGCCCCAAAGTTCTGTCCTTTCCACTCTCCTCTATCTCCTGTACACTGCTGATATGCCCAAACCTTCCCCTCCTGTTCATCTTCTCCAGTTCGCTGATGACACCGCTTTCCTAGCCCTTTATCCCACCTTTCAATGGTCCCAACGTACCCCCCAAATCCACCTTGACGAATTCACCGCTTGGTGCAACCAGTGGTTCCTCCATGATAATCCCTCCAAGACCCAGGCGATCATCGCAGGCCACACCACCTGCTCCTTCCGCCTCCATGATTTCTACCTCACCATTTATGGCCGTCCTATCCTCCTCACTCCTAACCTCGAATAGCTTTGCCTCACACTCGACCGCCACCGCACCTGGACTCCCCATCTCCTTACCATCCAAAACAAAGCTCACAATCGCCTCTGCCTCCTGAAACTCCTGTCTGGCTGGACGTGGGGTCTGCTTCCTTCCATGGTCCACACCTACAAATCCTTGATCCGCCCCATCCTCTGTTATGCCAACGTCGATTGGATTTCCGCCCCTCCCCGGTTCTATCAAGCCCTCTAAATCCTCAAACGTCATGCGCTCCGCCTCACCTTCCGCATCCGCCTTCCATCCCCCATGCTCATCCTCTATGACCTCATCCCTTTCCTGCACCTTCTCCTTTTCCTTGAACACATCGGCACACTCTATATTGTCCGCCGCCACCCCACTGGTTTCTCCCATCCTCTCAACCTTTACCATTGTGTCCCACCCTCTCTCCATCTCCACACATTCCATCTCCTTTCCCAACACTACTTTCACCCCCTACCCCTCCCAGATGATGAGCTTCGCCCTGACATCTACCCTTCCTACCAGATCTAACCCCTTCTTCCTGCCTACTCCTCTGGGCTCCCTTTCCTCCCCCTCCCTCCTCCTGAGCGGCTCCCCCTCTTACTCCCCCTCCATCTCTTGTGCCTCCTTCCATTGTCTCTGCACTACCTCCTGCCCTGTCTTCCCTCTTCCTCTCCCACTCCACGTGTCTCCTGCCTCTTCGTGAACCCCCTGATGCCCCTCCTTTCTTCATCCAACCACTTCCCCAGCTGCCCCTTGCTCCCCCTCGTTTTCCATTCTCTCTCACCTTTTCTCTCGGCAGGTCTCACCTGGCAGTTTTATTGTTCATCGTGTGTGCTCCAAGTGTGTTTTAAGTGTGTTGTTCCAGAGTGTTTTTATTACTGTGGCCGACGCCGACTTTTAACCTGCGCCTGCGCATTCAGTTCCTTTTCTGTTTTTTAAGAATCGCCAATTGTGTTTTTTAACTTTGTGGTAACTTTTTTTAACTGTCCCCCATTGAACGTCTCCCTGTCATTGTCTATTTACCTCCATTTTATCCCCTTTCTCTGTTTTATGTTCCCATTTTTTATCTCCTTATGTATGTACCATTTTATTCTTGTTTTAGTTGTAGTGTCACTTGGCTGAATAGCGGCGGATTGTGCCGCTGACAGCCCTCCAATCACAATAAAGAAAATAAGCCAGTCGAATCAGTCTGGTACTCGCTCTGGATTTCGTTTCTATCTCAGCGGTACTGCGTTGGTCGTTTCTCGCTTTTGACATTTGCCTGGCTCTGGTTCCGAGAGGATTTACGTTTGGTGTTTGGTGTTGTGGTTTCCACAACCCTCTGTTCTTTATCTCTTCCTTGTTGAGTCGCTCATAGTCGGTCGTGGTCGGTTTTTGTCAATTGTCGTTGGTCTGTCGTCCGACGCAACTGTGTTTACCCGGTGGTGCGTGCTCCACCGCTGGCGGCTCCCCCGCCTGACGGCTCCGATCCGCAGCCCAAGTCGTTCCCGCTGTTGGTTGTCGATACTACACTTTTAATAGGTTCCACAATGAAACATTGTCTCAAAATATGGTAGAAAACCCAAACAGATTCTGGTCGTATGTAAAGTACACCAGTGGCAAAAGACAGTCAGTACCCTCACTGGGCGACAGCGATGGAAATGTTATCGATGATGGTGCCACTAAAGCGGAGTTACTAAATACAGTTTTCCGTAATTCCTTCACGACATAAGACGAAGTAAATGTTCCAGAATTCGAAAAGAGAACAGCTGTTAGCATGAGTGACATAAAAGTAGATATCTAAGGTGGTGCAAAACAACTCAAATTACGTAAGAAAGGCAAGTCTTCCCGTCCAGATGGTATACCAGTCAGGTTCCTTTCAGAGTATGCAGACACAACAGCGCCTTTCGTAGCAATCATAAACAACCGCTCACTTGACGAAACGTCAGTTCCTAAGGACTGGAAAGAAGCACAGGTCACACCAATATTCAAGAAAGGAAATAGGAGTGACCCATTGAATTACAGACCCATGTAACTGACTTCAATTTGCAGTAGGAGTTTGGAGCATATACTGTACTCGAACATTATGAATCACCTTGAAGAAAATGTCTTACTGATACATAACCAACACAGATACAGGCAGTATCGTTCTTGTGTAACGCAGCTAGCTCTTTATTCCCAAGAAGTAATGAGTGCTGTCGACAAAGGATCTCAGATCGATTCCATATTCCTAGATTTCCTGATGGCCTTTGACACCGTTCCTCACAAGCGACTATTAATCATTTTACGTTCATTGGGAGTATCGTCTCAGTTGTGGGACTGGATTCGTGATTGCAAATGGTTCAAATGGCTCTGAGTAATATGGGACTCAACATTTCAGGTCATCAGTCCCCTAGAACTTAGGACTACTTAAATCTATCTATCCTAAAGCCATCATACACATCCATTCCCGAGGCAGGATTCGAACCTGCGTCCGTAGCGATCGCGCAGTTCGAGAATGAAGCGCCTAGAACCGCTCGGCCACATCGGACGTCCGTAATTTCCTCTCAGAGAGGTCACAGTTCATAGTGATAGACGGTACATCAGCGAGAAGAGCAGAATTGATATGTGGCGATCCACTAGATAGTGTCGTAGGACCTCTGTTGTTCCTGATTTACGTAAATGATCTAGGTGATAAAGTGAACAGCTCCCTTATGTTGTTTTCAGATGACGCTGTAATTTACCGTCTAGTAAAATCATCAGACGATCACTTCCTATTACCAAATGATCTGCAGAGGATTTCTGTATGGTGCGAAATATGACAATTGGCACTAAACAAAGAAAAGTGCGAAGTCATCCTCATGGGTACTAAGAGAAATCCGATAAATTTTGGGTACACGATAAATGGCACAAATCTAAGGATTGTCAATTCGACTAAATACCTAGAAATTACAAGTACGAGCAACTTGAATTGGAAAGACCACATAAATAATATTATGGGGAAGGCTAAACAAATACTGCGCTTTATTGCCAAAACACTTAGAAGATGTGACAAACCCACTAAAGAGAGAGCCTACATTACAATTGTCCGTCCTCTGCTGGAATATTGCTGCTTAGTGTGGGATCCTTACCAGGTAGGTTTGACAGAGGAGATCGAAAAAGTGCAAAGAAGGGCAGCTCGTTTCGTATTATCGCTCAATAGGGGTGAGAGTGTCACTGATATGGTACGCGAGTTGGCGTGGCAGTCACTGAAACAAAAAGCGGTTTTCTTAGCGGTGAGATCCATTTACGAAATTTCAATCACCAACTTCCTCTTCCGAATGCGAAAATATTTTGTTGACTCCAACCTACCTAGGGAGAAATGATCACCATAATGAAATGAGAGAAATCAGAGCTCGAACGGAAAGATTTTGGTTTTCGTTTTTCCCACGCGCCATACGAGAGTAGAGTGGTAGAGAAGTAGTATAGTAGTATGAGGATGGTTCTATGAACCCTCTGCCAGGTACTTAAGTGTGAATTGTAGAATAACAAGGTAGATATAGATGTAGAATAAATGAAGAAAATGTCAGTTCGGTAATACTGGCAAGTGGGGGGAATGGGTAAAGGTTATAGAGGGAGGCCTTGGAATGAATACAGTGAGCAGGTTGAAATAGATGTAGGTTGCAGTAATTATACAGAGATGAAGAGCTTTGCTTATTGCAAACTAGCATGGTAAGATGGATTCAACCTCAACACCACAACAAATAAATGGATACGTTAACTTTACTAAACACTAAGTGTAATGCTCCACGGCGGATATCATGTCATTCAAATATACTCGTATCTACAAATACCTAGCCATCGAAGTGTAATGAAAAATTTAACCGTTATAAAATGAGAAATATAGAGAACACATCAATTGATATATGCTACATTTAGCTATTCATTAGCACACGATGTATTTTGTCGAAAAAATTTCAGAAAAGAGTTATATATAATAGGTTATATAACATGCTTACTTTCCAGTGCGATACATGCATTTTCGTTCAATTCGTTGGCGGTGGAGGAGGGTGTATTAGTATCTAAATTCCACAGCGTGTTTTGTTAAATGTCACTGAATTTAGGAACCAGTGATGTGACTCATTAATCCGGTGTTACACTGGTTGCTGGTGGAGTCAAATGGCACAATATTTTGGTGATCAGTTCTTTGTTTCCTGCTGCCTGCTCTTTTCCAAAACAAGGCCAGCGTGTCGTCTGCTGCAGTATTGGTGTACCGTAGACGGTTCGTTCCCCATGACGTGCGTCGGGTGGCGGCAGCAGCGGCTCCGTAAATCTCCAACATATGTTCCGTGTGTGAGGCTGATGCCAGGACTGCTGCAGTCGTATTTAGTGCGGAAGTGTTTCCGAAAGGCCATACTCTACGTTCGCTGACTAGTAGGCATGCAATAAAAGACAAGTTCGTTGACGCTGTCGTTTATCGACTAATAAAATCATCAGAAGACCAAAACAAACTGCAAAACGATTTAGAAAAGATATCTGAATGATGCGAAAAGTGGTAGTTGACCCTAAATAATAAAAAGTGTCAGGTTATCCACATGAATCCTAAAAGGAACTCGTTAAACTTCGGTTACACGATAAATCAGTCTAATCTACAAGTCGTAAATTCAACTAAATACCTAGGTATTACAATTACGAAAAACCTAAATTAGAAGGAACACATAGAAAATATTGTGGGGAAGGCTAACCAAAGACTGCGTTTTATTGGTAGGACCCTTATAAATGTAAAATACCTACTAAGGAGACTGCCTAAACTACGCTTTCCCGTCCTCTTTTAGATTACTGCTGCGCGATGCGGGATCCTTACCAGACAGAAGTGACGGAGTACATCGAAAAAGTTCAAAGAAAGGCAGCACGTTTTGTATTATTGTGAAATATGGGAGAGGATGTCACAGAAATGACACAGGATTTGGGCTGGACATCATTAAAAGAAAGGCTTTTTTCGTTTCGACGAAATCTTTTCACGAAATTCTAATCACCAACTTCTTCGAATGCGAAAATATTTTGTTAACACCGCCCTACATAGGGAGGAATAATCACCATGATAAAATAAGGGAAATCAGAGATCGTACGAAAAGATATAGGTGTTCATTCTTTTCGCGAGCTATACGAGATTGTAATAATAGAGAATCGTCAATGTGGTTCGATGAACCTTCTGCCAGGCACTTAAATGTGATTTACAGAGGATCCATGCAGATGTAGACGTTCTCGACAGCAGTTCTTGACAGAATTTAATTTCTGTACGACGTACAATGTTGTTACTGAAACACCCCAGCAATCCTCGTGTAGTTGGATGGAAGACTTTCGTAATGTGGTGTTTCCGGAATATGGGTTCTATTTTTCCTAGCAGGGTCCAGGTGTATGCTACACGTGCAGCGACAATGCTCTGCTACTGTCATTCCATAGTCCTAGAGGATAGTGCAATGGGTGTACCTCGTAGTGTTAGTCGCATCCGCCCCTTCTGGGTCTCTGTATGAGATTCTCTGTGTGAGCAAGTGTAGACCTCCTGTGTACTAGGACTTTTGTTACACTGGTTCTCTGCGCTGGATGAGTACAGATAGAAGTGTGTGCCTCTCTCCTTTTGGTATGAGCTCCGAGCCAATTTTCCATCCACCTTCCTCTCCTCGAAGACTTGCCGAAAATGTAGTACACTATGCTGATCTCCAACATCAATTTATCGTTCGATAGAATCGAAATTGTGACACATATCTTCAGCTCATCCCTCACATGCGGCAATATCATGAAGGTTTCATGAACTCACTGGAAGACGTATCTGGGAAGCAGAATACAATGCTTTATCTTAAAAGTCATCCACTCACAATCTAGCTACCACATGTGACAATGTGATACGCTTAGACAGCCCCAAAATTTGCTCGTTGTGTGCAACCACCCTGTGAGCTAAAATCCCAAGGACGTTCGGGCTAGTATGAGGTTTCTCTTCGTCGAAATGTTTTGGCTCAAACTCGTCTAGGGCTTGAACCGCACGTGTCGCATTAGACGCCCTAACTTAGACGCTTGTGACCATTGGGTTAAATTGTTTGGTTGATGGAAAGTTTGTGAAATACAAAATTATCATAACAAAGAACAACAGTAATAATAATATTGGGAACTAAATTAACGACCCTTAAATGATGCAGGCCACACAGTTGCGATTTACTTACGGTAATGTTTATTCAGAAAGGAAACTAAGGCGAAAGTAGTCGTATTTAGAGTTACTGTTACGCTCTAGCGCATATCCATTTGACACTTCGATCATGCACAATCTCATGTTGAATTACAAGTTCGATACTCCGCCTCATTAACTATGCGAAAAGTTAGAGTTCACACCAGGCGCGCGGCTGCTCACCGCTCAGAGACCAGGTCCCGCGATACCACACATCGCGAAATTTTCTAAGTCGTTTCACTTCCTAGCTACCTAAAGGCCGACTGTCAGCTTTCGCGTCTCAATCCTAACTGTTCCCTTTTGTGTCTAGGATCTTGCAGCATAATAAATAACGCCCCAGAAAATTTACCATCCAGATTAACAGTCGACATAACAACATGCTAATGTTGTAAGGCATTGATATTAATTGATTTTGATAAAACTCTCTTGGTACCTCTGCTTTCCGTGGTTCCTGTCATACGCATCTCCTCTTTAAATTGCGTTTGATCGAAGTTGAAAACAAAGTCCTTGTCTCCTCTACAAATTTTCCAGTCGGATCAGCAGTTGTTTGTGCATCTCTGAGTTGACACTTTGTTTGTAATTTCGCTATCTTACGTTTCCTAATTCTGTAGCGCTGTTTGAAGTTATTCAAACATCCACTGCTTCACTTGAAATTACCGTAATCCATGGTGCACGCAATTTAATATGCATAACTAACACGCACATTGTGTAATTATACCGAGTATCCTTAAAACTCGCAAACTCTAGTTTTTTTTTTTTTTTAACAAGTGCGCCCAGTCCTCCCTGGAATATGCGTAGTTTTTCTTACGTACTGCACCGTCATATTGCTCCCAATTTGTTCGACATTTGTAGGTAATTGTTTTTTTCACTATACTGCGGATTATCTTCCATGCACTTAATTATTTGTCGTACCCGCTCTTTGGCCACGATTGTCCTGTGTTGTGTTTCTCTGGAGTCGGAATTTGTGACTCCGTGTCCGACAAGGATGATGAACAACATGGCGCGACCCACACTGTAATATCATTTACTCTTGTCAAGCACGTATCGTCTTCATTGTACTCCTAACGTTCATTGTCAACACAGTCGAGTGTATGTGCTAGCACACATTCCACTTACTCATCTTGCAGAACCACTAATATTTCATCTGCTACCTCTTTCACAATCTGCAAAACGACTCTCCCTATCCTCATGCTTTGCTCACCATCGAATACCTCGCATCCCGCCCCTTGTTGCTATTATCAGCTAATATTGTGGTTTCATGGTACAAAGTACGTGGAGCGTCGTATTCCGTAAACATAATTTGCCTTTTGCGACCTCGCTCACAAAGGATTCTTTGTAAGACATCAATTAGGCAGCGCGGGTTAGCCGCCTGGTCCAGGGCGCATTGTCACGGTTCGCGCGGCCACTCCCGAAGGAGCTTCGAGTCCTCCCTGGGGCATGTGTGTCAGCATTGTCCTTAGCGTAAGTTACTTTAAGTTAGATAAAGTACTGTGCCTGTCTATGGACCGATGAGCTCAGCAGTTTGGTCCACTAGGAACTTACCAGAAATTTCCAATTTTTTTCCATAAATTATAGGCAAGTATTAAATAAGGAAGCTGAAGTTTTGAAATAATGTGATCTACTTTTCAGTGTTGTTGTTTTTAAAACACGTTAGTAAGAATGACAGGGTAAATTTCGAACTCAGTTGCTTGTGGCAAGAGTTCCTCCAGTACGCCAAGGAAGAGGAGTCGATGTCTGGGCAGGATAAGCCACATGGGCTGCCCAAGCTTAGCTTCCTGCTTACTTACATTGGTCGTTAAGTACTCGTATCTTGACCACTCCAACTGATACACCATGGCGCATTCGGTACAGTAACACTCATTTCTATTTATTAATTCCTGCAGTATTTCTAAAGGATGAGCCACTAAAGCTTTATAGGCTAATGAGAGATCCCACTGCCTAAAATTGTTCTTTTAAGTACTCTGTATTCAGCGATCCTTGGCGGAATTCTGTAACACATTGAAACCTACACACACTTCCCAACTGCCAATCTGCGTGACTTGGAACGTCTGTTAGAGCTACTCAGAACCTTGATCTACGCTCTGTCATTAAGATCCCTCTCGAAAAATAAAGAAAGGAGTTCATATTGTACTCTCTCAAGGTGTGCAGCCATTGCATAATGTCCACTGAGTTGGACATGTGGTGTGAGTATTTGTCCACACAGTAGCTAAGCGTATCCTAGAAACACTTGGCGAGTACATTTAGATGTTGCAGACGATAGAGCGTACAGGTACTTCTTCCCTGTGGACCTTAGGCAATATACAATGGTGATGTGGAAGCACTGTTTAACCGTACTATATTGCCATGCTTACCTGTCTTCTATTGGAAATACGTGCAACCATACTGAGAAACAATTTACAGGATGAATTTAAAATTTTATTTACACGCTAAGAAAGAAAAGGAAAAAAAAAACAAAAAGACACGCAGTACGAGTTATGCAGAAGGTTCACTAACTACAGGCTTTCTCAACAACAACAAAATCATTTCCACTCCAACCAAAAAAAGAAAACAGCGTATACCACGAAGGAGTAACGCAAATGGGTCACAAATTGATATTCATACAGGCATCGAACCAAGATGTAAAACTGAAAGCTTTAGTGCCCGATGGGTGAATGTGTGACGCTGCAATGCTGTTTACCGTTGGTTTGGCAAGGCTACTAAACAGGGGACATGCCGATACGAATGCTTAAAGTCTTTGTGAATTTCATTTCTGTTGGACAGTAACTACGGCTCGCAGACAATAGCGTGCCCTGTATACACAGATGTCCACATTTGAGAGCAGACGTTTAGTTCGGCTGAAATAAGCCGGCAGGAGTAATCGGCGAATGCTCGACATTTGACTAGAAGCGATGCCACTATTCGACAACTGAAAGAATGGATGAAATACGGCCGAACTCTGCGTCTTCAAGAAGCAGTCTACCTAGAGACACGAGATAGTATGAGGACCGAGCAGTTCTCAAAGAGACACTCACATCCCAGGGATTATCATAAGCATCGATTCGACGTGCCGATGTTGCTTCGATGACTGCAGTGCGGCTAACAGAAACGGAGGTGAGCTCGCGCCGTTTACCATTGACCTCTGTATAACTACAAGCCCACTGGCAGTAGTGGCGGGCACTTTTCACCTGGAATCTCACTGTCTGAAGTAAAATTGTCTTCGTTGAGAATCCCGCGCCGAACTGAGCCCTGATGACCGGCGAAGAAGTCTCTGGAGACACCTCAGCGGTGAAACACCATCCCGATTCCCGCCCGCCATAAGGCCCGACAATCGTGAGCGATTGTCTGGATCAACATTTACACTACTGGCCATTTAAGTTGCTACACCATGCAAATGACGTGCTACAGACATGAAATTTAACCGACAGGAAGATGATGCTGTGATATGCAAATGACTAGCTTTTCAGAGCATTCACACAAGGCTGGCGGCGGTGGCGACACCTGTAACGTACTGACATGATTAAATGTACCAACCGATTTCTCATTCTCAGACACCAGTTGACCGGCGTTGCCTGGTGAAACGTTGTTGTGATGCCTCGTGTAAGGAGGAGAATTGCGTGCCATCGCGTTTCCCACTTTGAAAAGGTCGGATTGTAGCCTACCACAACTGCGGTTTATCGTAACGCGCCATTGGTGCTCGCGTTGGTCGAGATTCAATGACTGTTAGCACAATATGGAATCGGTGGGTTCTGGAGGGTAATTAGATTAATACTTGTTCCATAGATCATGAATACGACAGTTCGTAGTGATGTGGAACGTGTCAGGTTAATGAAAGATGTCTGTAAAAGATATTACATTACACAAAATATTGCATGACACTAATGCTTAAGTTAGTTTTTTTCCCTCCCTTAATTTATATCTAAAAATTCAGCCAATGAGTGGAAGTGGTCATCTAGAAATTCTTTTAATTTATTTTTAAATGTTGGTTGACTATCTGTCAGGCTTTTGATGCTGTTTGGTAGGTGACCAAAGACTTTTGTGGCAGCATAATTTACCCCCTTCTGTGCCAAAGTCAGATTTAACCGTGCATAGTGAAGACCATCCTTTCTCCTGGTGTTATAGCTATGCACACTGCTATTACTTTTGAACTGGGCTGCATTATTAACAACAAATTTCATTAGTGAATATAAATATACTGTGAGGTTACTGTGAGGATCCCTAGATCCTTAAATAGATGTCTGCAAGATGACCGTGGGTGGGCTCCAGCAATTATTCTGATTACACGTTTTTGAGCAATGAATGCTTTTCTACTCAACGATGAATTACCCCAGAATATGATACCATACGAAAGCAGTGAATGAAAGTAGGCATAGTAAGCTAATTTACTGAGATTCTTATCACCAAAATTTGCAATAACCCTAATAGCATACGTAGCCAAACTCAGACGTTTCAGCAGACCATCAATGTGTTGCTTCCAGTTTAACCTCTCATCAATGGACACACCTAAAAATTTTGAAAATTCTACCTTAGCTACAGACTTCTGTCCAAAGTCTATATTTATTACTGGAGTTGTGCCATTTACTGTACGGAACTGTATATACTTTGTTTTATCAAAATTTAAAGAGAGTCCGTTTGCTGAGAACCACTTAATAATTTTGTGAAAAACATCATTTACAATTACATCACTTAGTTCTTGGTTTTTGGATGTTATTACTATACTTGTATCATCAGCAAAAAGAACTAACTTTGCATCTTCATCAATATGGAATGGTAGGTCATTAATGTGTATCAAGAACAGTAAAGGACCTAAGACCGAACCCTGTGGGACCCTGTGCTTGAGCATAAGGGCAGAGCCCTCTAACCAGCTCGGGATTTATGCGATCTACAGATACAGTTGGACACACGCTGTTAAAATATCACTCTAGACATCCTACAACTCTGTCAATCAATGGCAAGCCGAATAACTGTGAGACACCTTGCTATACCCGCAGTACAGGACAGGAGGTTTAAATTGTGGAAAGGGACCAAACTAAGGAGCTCTTAGTTACACTTGAACATATAACTTTATTATTTGATCATACATTACAAGACCCCAAATGATTTATTTATTTATTTATTTTTTGAAAACACACAGCTTTAATTTTTGGGATTTAATCACCAACTGAAAGGCACTTTCATTTAAAAACGGCAGAAGGTCAATGACTTAAAACGCAAGCATAATCAGAAATTTAAAAGGCAAGCCTTATCTTAAAACAGTTCTTTGTTTAAGCTGAAGGTTCAAAGAATCTGAGATTTTCAGACCAAACAATTTGAATTCAAAATCTGCTGAAAGCCTAACACTAAGGCTAATCAACATCAATTTAACAAAAAAAGGCCTAACGTAAAACAGTTCTTAATTAAGCGAAAGTTCGTACCTCGTGGTCGTGCGGTAGCGTTCTCGCTTCCCACGCCCGGGTTCCCGGGTTCGATTCCCGGCGGGGTCAGGGATTTTCTCTGCCTCGTGGTGGCTGGGTGTTCTGTGATGTCCTTGGGTTAGTCAGATTTAAGTAGTTCTAAATTCTACGGACCCGTACCCGTGGTCTCGGTGTAGCGTCTTCGGTCCCGGGTTCGAACCCCGCCACTGCCTAAATTTTGATAAAATAATCAGCATTGGCGGCCCATAAGAAGTCAGCCTTATTGTGCCAACGGCCTTGTCAAAGAGGGCGGAAGAGGGGATAGAGGTTCAGGGCACTCTCTTGTCCTAGGGGTGGGAAATTGCCCCTAAAGGCGGAAGAATCAGCAATGATCAACGACATGAAGACGCAGAAGGCAATGGAAACCACTGCATTAAAGACACGTAACGTGTATCCACAGGACATGTGGCCTGTAGTTGAAGAAGTGTCATGATGATCTCTCCATTGGCAAAAGATTCCGGAATAGTCCCCCATTCGGATCTCCGGGACGGGACTGCCAAGGGGGAGGTTACCATGAGAAAAAGATTGAATAATCAACAAAAGGATAATGTTCTACGAGTCGGGGCGTGGAATGTCAGAAGCATAAACGCGGTAGGGAAACTAGAAAATCTGAAAAGGGAAACGCAAAGGCTCAATCTAGATATAGTAGGGGTCAGTGATGTGAAGTGGAAGGAAGACAAGGATTACTGGTCAGATGAGTATCGGGTAATATCAACAGCAGCAGAAAATGGTATAACAGGTGTAGGATTCGTTATGAATAGGAAGGTAGGGCAGAGGGTGTGTTACTGTGAACAGTTCAGTGATCGGGTTGTTCTAATCAGAATCGACAGCAGACCAACACCGACAACGATAGTTCAGGTATAGATGCCGACGTCGCAAGCTGAAGATGAACAGATAGAGAAAGTGTATGAGGATATTGAAAGGGTAATGCAGTATGTAAAGGGGGACGAAAATCTAATAGTCGTGGGCGACTAGAATGCAGTTGTAGGGGAAGGAGTAGAAGAAAAGGTTACAGGAGAATATGGGCTTGGGACAACGAATGAAAGAGGAAAAAGACTAATTGAGTTCTGTAACAAGTTTCAGCTAGTAATAGCGAATACCCCGTTCAAGAATTGCAAGAGGAGGAGGTATACTTTGAAAAGGCCGGGAGATACGGGAAGATTTCAATTAGATTACATCATGGTCAGACAGAGATTCCGAAATCAGATACTGGATTGTAAGGCGTACCCAAGAGCAGATATAGACTCAGATCACAATATAGTAGTGATGAAGAGTAGGCTGAAGTTCAAGACATTAGTCAGGAAGAATCAATACGCTAAGAAGTGGGATACGGAATTTCTAAGGAATCACGAGATAAGTTTGAAGTTCTCTAACACTATAGATACAGCAATAAGGAACAGTGCAGTAGGCAACACAGTTGAAGAGGAATGGACGTCTCTAAAAAGGGCGATCACAGAATTCGGGAAGGAAAACAAAGGTACAAAGAAGGTAGCTGCGAAGAAACCATGGGTAACAGAATGAAATACTTCAGTTGATTGATGAAAGGAGGAAGTACAAACATGTTCCGGGAAAATCAGGAATACAGAAATACAAGTCGATGAGGAATGAAATAAATAGGAAATGCAGGGAAGCTAAGACGAAATGGCTGCAGGGAAAATGTGAAGACATCGAAAAAGATATCATTGTCGGAAGGACAGACTCAGCATACAGGAAAGTGAAAACCACCTTTGGTGACATTAAAAGCAACTGTGGTAACATTAAGAGTGCAACTGGAATTCCACTGTTAAACGCAGAGGAGAGAGCAAATAGGTGGAAAGAATACATTGAAAGCCTCTATGAGGGTGAAGGTTTGTCTGATGTGATAGAAGAAGAAACAGGAGTCGATTTAGAAGAGATAGGGGATCCAGTATTAGAATCGGAATTTAAAAGAGCTTTGGAGGACTTACGGTCAAATAAGGCAGAAGGGATGGATAACATTCCATCAGAATTTCTAAAATCATTAGGGGAAGTGGCAACAAAACGACTATTCACGTTGGTGTGTAGAATATATGAGTCTGGTGACATACCATCTGACTTTCGGAAAAGCATCATCCACACAATTCCGAAGACGCAAGAGCTGACAAGTGCAAAAATTATCGCATAATCAGTATAACAGCTCATGCGTCGAAGCTGCCTACAAGAATAATATACAGAAAAATGGAAAAGAAAATTGAGAATGCGCTAGGTGACCATCAGTTTCGCTTTAGGAAATGTGAAGGCACGAGAGAGGCAATTCTGACGTTACGGCTAATAATGGAAGCAAGGCTAAAGAAAAATCAAGACACGTTCGCAGGATTTGTAGACCTGGAAAAAGCGTTCGACAATATAAAATGGTGCAAGCTCTTCAAGATTCTGAAAAAAAGTAGGGGTAAGCTATAGGGAGAGACGGGTCATATGTACAACAACCAAGATTGAATAATAAGAGTGGACGATCAAGAACGAAGTGCTCGTATTAAGAAGGGAGTAAGACGAGGCTGTAGCCTTCGCCCCTACTCTTCAATCTGTAGATCGAGGAAGCAATGATGGAAATAAAAGAAAGGTTCAGGAGTGGAATTAAAATACAAGGTGAAAGGATATCAATGATACGATTCGCTAATGACATTGTTATCCTGAGTGAAAGTGAAGAGGAATTAATTGATCTGCTGAACGAAATGAACAGTCTAATGAGTACACATTATGGTTTGAGAGTAAATCGGAGAAAGACGAAGGTAATGAGAAGTAGTAGAAATGAGAAGAGCGAGAAACTTAACATCAGGATTGATGGTCACGAAGTCAATGAAGTTATGGAATTCTGCTACCTAGGCAGTAAAATAACCAATGACGGACGGAGTAAAGAGGACATCAAAAGCAGACGCGCTATGGCAAAAAAAGCATTTCTGGCCAAGAGAAGTCTAGTAATATCAAATACCGGCCTTAATTTGAGGAATAAATTTCTGAGGATGTACGTCTGGAGTACAGCATTGTATGGTAGTAAAACATGGACTGTGGGAAAACCGGAACAGAAGAGAATCGAAGCATTTGAGAAGTGGTGCTATAGACGAATGTTGAAAATTTGGTGGACTGATAAGGTAAGGAATGATGAGGTTCTACGCAGAATCGGCGACGAAAGGAATCTGTGGAAAACACTGATAAGGAGAAGGGACAGGATGATAGGACATCTGCTAAGACATGAGGGAATGACTTCCATGGTACTACCAGTCAGTAGACTGATGACAAAAAAAAAAGTTTTAGGGGTCTGATGACCATAGATGTCAAGTCCCATAGTGCTCAGAGCCATTTGACTGAAGCAAAACTCAACCAAAACAGAAATTTTAAAGGCAAAGCCCTATCTTAGAACAGTTCTTTAGTTAGTTTGAAGTCCCAAGGGATCAGACACTTGAAGAGCTAACAAATTAAATTCAAATCGGCTGAAGGCCTAACACTTAAAACTCAATAACATTATTTTTTTAATACCTAAAGCCTTACGTGAAACAGCTCTTTAAATTAGGCTAAAGGCCTAAAGAATCTTATGCCTTAAGAGCTTATCAACCTTAATTTTAAAAAATCGGCTAGTAGCCATACAAGTACAAACAACAGGAACAAATAAAGAAAAGGCAGCACACCCAAGGGCGCTTAGATGTCGGAGGGTCGGCCTTGAATTCCTACACTACTGCTCGCTTGGAGGAGACAAGCAGTCAGGCTAACCATTCATGATCCGACGACAACCCATCCGACCTACTGTCAACGGACCCACCGACCAGATAACTTTCTCTTCGCCCGACCAGAGCACAACAGTGAGTTCAATGGAACAACGTCGAAGACATTGGTGCCCACAACTAATCATACATGGAGCGGTCGAACTACACACCATGCTGGACTACGTCCCGCGGAGAATTCCTCGCTGCTCCACGCCAACCGACCGACTTCTCGCACACCGCCTAGCTGGAAACTATAAGCGCCAGGTCAAAGATAGTTCGAGGTGCGAATATCTATACGCACCGCTGCCTCCACCCACGAAGGAGAGGACAGCAGCATAATACTGATAACCGCAGGAGAGTAAAAGAATAGCAACGAAGATTTAATCCAGCGCATAATATGAGCCAGCCTGTGGCTAAAACTGATTGCTTAAGGACCAGAGGAGGAACAATTCTCTACTGCTTATTCAATTTGTGAAGCTTTTTCTCTTGGAGAAATCATCCAATTTTTCTGAAATTGTGATCAGTTCTTCGTCTGTAAGTGATATGCCACGTCTACCAATTTCCATCCTTTCTCGATTATTCCTGTGGTTCATAGTTTCTTGCTTTTAGAGACCAATCAGCGAGGTCAATGGTCTTATCGGATTGGAGAAGGATGAGGAAGGAAGTCGGCCATTCCCTTTCAAAGGAACGATCCCGGCATTTGTCTGAAGCGATTTAGGGAAATCACGGAAAACCTAAATCAGGATGGCCGGACGCGGGATTGAACCGTCGTCGTCCCCAGTGCGAGTCCAGTGAGATAGCCACTGCGCCATCTCTCTCGGTTTTGTGTGTGTGTGTGTGTGTGTGTGTGTGTGTGTGTGTGTGTGTGTGTGTCTGTGTGTGTGTGTGTGTGTTTTAGAGTGTATTTTGAATATGTGTACAGGATGGCAGCCATTCAAGGAATATTTATTTCAAAGGCCCAGTGGAATATTTACAAGTTTTCTTCCAGAGTAATTCACGCCATGTCTGAGTGACACAGGTCGCTTGTTTTTCAGAAAAAAGGCAGTTCTGTCGAGTTTAAGCTGCTGACAGGAGACGCCCTGAACCCTGTGCTGAAACTGCTAGCGAATTCACGCCATTGATTTTAGCCAATTGCGTGCGCGGGATACCGATCACGTGTGTGGACGCCGGAGGGTCCCGTGGAGCAGAATACACTTGCTTCTCTCTCTTGTAATCCAGACCTCGAGCAGAACAGACGTGCTTTGGGAAGGCAAAGCCTCTGGCTCAGCTTTCCACGATCGGCCACCAACGTAAGTTATTATCAACCGCTTCCAATTCCGTCGCCCATCTTAATTAATTGTACGACCTCCTAGACTGGCCTAAGCCTGCTAACTTCCGACCCTAGGCGCGCCCTTTGTATTCCGTGTATTGAAATACACTCCTGGAAAAGGAAAAAAGAACACATAGTCACCGGTGTGTCAGACCCACCATACTTGCTCCGGACATTGCGAGAGGGCTGTACAAGCAATGATCACACGCACGGCACAGCAGACACACCAGGAACCGCGGTGTTGGCTGTCGAATGGCGCTAGCTGCGCAGCATTTGTGCACCGCCGCCGTCAGTGTCAGCCAGTTTGCCGTGGCATACGGAGCTCCATCGCAGTCTTTAACACTGGTAGCATGCCGCGACAGCGTGGACGTGAACCGTATGTGCAGTTGACGGACTTTGAGCGAGGGCGTATAGTGGGCATGCGGGAGGCCGGGTGGACGTACCGCAGAATTGCTCAACACGTGGGGCGTGAGGTCTCCACAGTACATCGATGTTGTCGCCAGTGGTCGGCGCAAGGTGCACGTGCCCGTCGACCGGGGACCGGACCGCAGCGACGCACGGATGCTCGCCAAGACCGTAGGATCCTACGCAGTGCCGTAGGGGACCGCACCGCCACTTCCCAGCAAATTAGGGACACTGTTGCTCCTGGGGTATCGGCGAGGACCATTTGCAACCGTCTCCATGAAGCTGGGCTACGGTCCCGCACACCGTTAGGCCGTCTTCCGCTCACGCCCCAACATCGTGCAGCCCGCCTCCAGTGGTGTCGCGACAGGCGTGAATGGAGGGACGAATGGAGACGTGTCGTCTTCAGCGATGAGAGTCGCTTCTGCCTTGGTGCCATTTGATGGTCGTATGCGTGTTTGGCGCCGTGCAGGTGAGCGCCACCATCAGGACTGCATACCACCGAAGCACACAGGGCCAACACCCGGCATCATGGTGTGGGGAGCGATCTCCTACACTGGCCGTACACCTCTGGTGATCGTCGAGGGGACACTGAATAGTGCACGGTACATCCAAACCGTCATCGAACCCATCGTTCTACCATTCCTAGACCGGCAAGGGAACTTGCTGTTCCAACAGGACAATGCACGTCCGCATGTATCCCGTGCCACCCAACGTGCTCTAGAAGGTGTAAGTCAACTACCCTGGCCAGCAAGATCTCCGGATCTGTCCCCCATTGAGCATGTTTGGGACTGGATGAAGCGTCGTCTCACGCGGTCTGCACGTCCAGCACGAACGCTGGTCCAACTGAGGCGCCAGGTGGAAATGGCATGGCAAGCCGTTCCAAAGGACTACATCCAGCATCTTTACGATCGTCTCCATGGGAGAATAGCAGACTGCATTGCTGCGAAAGGTGGATATACACTGTACTAGTGCCGACATTGTGCATGCTCTGTTGCCTGTGTCTATGTGCCTGTGGTTCTGTCAGTGTGATCATGTGATGTATCTGACCCCATGAATGTGTCAATAAAGTTTCCCCTTCCTGGGACAATGATTTCACGGTGTTCTTATTTCAATTTCCAGGAGTGTATATCCTATTCACTATACTTAATTTCCTGTTTTGTCATTTAACGGCAGCCCTGGATGCCTACTATCAAACCCTGACCGCTCTAACCCCTGCACACTGCCGCCTCGAGGCAAATTTAACAAGCTTCTTTCCACTTCCCTGCCATTTTATACATTAACGTTGGTGTCAGAAGTTTCTCCCCCCATCCCCAAACCACGTACAGTTTTACACATCGGTGAAGAAGGACACTTCATTTTCCATTGTCTAAACTAAAATCTTACATTACCACCGGCGCCAAATTCTTGTTAACATGGTTACCATTAGGTGTCTGTAGTGTGCAGTTAACTAGTTCGCTCACCCAATTATGGGAACCACGTAACTTGGTACGTTGAAGCCCTGGCATTTTCCATGATAGTGAGATATCTAAGTTGTTTATGGAAGATATAACCTTTTCAGATCAGTTGTTTATCTGGAAACCAAGAACTTTTCACACCTCGGAGGAAGTATAAACATATACTTCTTGTCAAAGTTTGATCTTTTTGATACTCCCTTCATTTTTCAGAAAGATATCAAAATACCAGCAATAAAATTTTCCGTTACAAGCAATCCAGCTCAATACGTGCGTGTTACGTTACAGGATACTGGTACTTCCAAGGGCGAACTGGCTGCGTGGAATAATTAATAAAAGAGTAGTCCCAGATAGTAGTCCGTCCATCTGGAATTATTTTCATGCTGCAAGTATGTCGACGCTCTCTGTCAGAGGGAAGAAAATTCCTCAACTCGACTGTTTGTAAATTGGCGGCAGCTGCGGGCGTCACGAGAGACGTCGACCGCCACCGCCTCCTGCATCGGACAGCTGAAGCAATATCCGCCGCCTCGCCGTCAACGGAAGCCCACATCTTTAGCCCGCTCTGGCTGGCTATAGGCGCGGGTCGATAATGCAAAACTCTGCAGCTCTCAGTCGCTTACAACCGTCATCCAGATCCCACGAACTAAGTACAGTATCTGCGACTATAAGTTTTATCTTGATCCACATATTGCATTTCGTGCTTCCCACATTCATACCATCGTAGTTTTGTGAGGATGTATGTTACAATTATGTCTAATTTCTCAGCTGAGCTTTAGAAGAGATGCTTTTCTTTTGAATAGAGGGAATTAATTCATTATGAAAGTAACACTTGGTCGTTCATAGATTAGATTAGAGATTAGATTCAGTTTTCGTTCCATAGACCCGCAAATGAGGTGATTCTCGTTGGTATGGAACATGTCAGAAAGTATAATATCAAAATATAAAACATTTGAATATAATACTTACCACTCTGATCATTTGTCAGGAGATTGTCGAAGTAGGTGAATACAATGCGGTAAAATGGAGTAGCTAATATTTACAGAATTAACACGCTGTCAGAATGAAACATTGTTAAGCACTATTAATAAATGTATGATAGACAAAGTACCTAATCTGGACTGTTGTGAGCAAGTGCTGTCAAAACTGAAATCTAACAGACGTTTTTACTTAAGCCGGCTTAATTGCCTATCAAAGTCTTCGTAACTCTGTTCAAACTGTGCTGTACCTGAAACCAAATTTTTAATGGTTGCTGGTAATTTATTGGAAATGTGAGTTTCTTGATATTGGGACCCTTGGGATCGAAGGCTACTATGTAATGTTGATTGGGTTACTCTCCTTTTGTAATCGAAAGTGCCGGATGACTGCATACAAGGAACATAATTCGAGCAGAAGGCGGTTTGTGAATTATAAAGTGCTGCCAATTTTTGTCCCAGGTAAGTTTAATAGTTTTCGAGTTTAAGCATACAACTTCAACAGTTTTCGAATTAACGGCAACATTCTTAGCGGTGTGTTTTATTACGCTATTTGTTATACAATAAAGGAACAATTAATCAATGCAGGGAAGCAAGTATTGTATATTACCAAGCAGTCACAGCTCTCCTCGTGTTTTCTGTAGAAAGCGGCTCCAAGTCTGCTCCCATTACTGAACAATACTGTCACGAAAAATGTAAGTACATAACGTGACTTAAGTAGATCAGATGTTTCCTGTAAGTGCCGTATTCTCAGACAGAGTACGTATAATATTACCTCAAACGTGAGTTACGTGTCCGGCTATGATACTCGGAAAGTCGTATAGCCCACTTGCTAATTTCAACTGTAACAGACGGTGTCGTCTGGATACTCTTGCTTGCCATTTGCAGCGAAATCCGTTTTACAGTTATTGTTTATTTGTAATACATTCAACATATTTGCTCTCTAAGTATTCCTTTATTACATTCTGCTAGAAATCGCTTCTCCTTAAATATCTTTTCTTGTCTTGAAACTTTTTGATGTTCAATTAAACACTGACATCCATGATACTGCCATAATTATAGGCCGAAACTTTCATTCTTCGGTGCAATTGCACAGTGGATCGTAAGCACACATTTTGTATTTACTTATTTATCTGGATTAAGTTAACTCTATTTCTGTAATCATTACTTCATCTTTCTACGATTCCACATTTACCGCGTATTCTTCTATGTTTTCATAGTCACTTGGATTTTCTTAACGCAATGGAGTGATTTAGAACTAAATTGTTAAGCCGGAACAGTGCAGGTCACAATGACAGACCACTCGGTGTATTATAAGAAACTTCAGTAAGTTTGTTATCTGCGCACACACAGCTGCACAGGAAAGATTTCATTCTGAAAACTGTGGTACGTGTCTGGAGTTATCATTCGATTAAGAACTGTCGTTATTTGATTGTGTAGTGGAACATCTTCCGAAGTATTACACGACCCAATTTTGAAAGTTTTGGTGAAATGTCTTGTTAGCGTAATGAAATGCCTAAAAATAAAATAACTTTAGCTGCTGCCAATACTTGCAGGTGGAACTGCAGCCCAACGACTTATGTTTCATTCGCTTTCTCACCCAAAAGATTGCTTATTGAATGCAATGAAATTGTTACTTGTACTGTCTGTGAGCTTTACTTTCATTAAAACACAGCCTTATAACATGGCGTTACAACATTATAGAATTTTCGCCTCCAAAATATTGTATGCAAAGACATGTAATAAAAATAGAAACAAATTTTGTGCATTACTTCTCATTTGAAGGTAATTTAGGTAATCAAAAATGTTTTCTACAATGCCGATCCACAACGTCGATTCAGATCGGCTATTACCGAGCGAGGTGGTGCACTGATTAGCACACTGAACTCTCATTCGGGAGGATGGCGATGTCGACCCGACCACGCACTTTTAGATTTTCTAAGTTAAATGTCGGGATGGTTCCTTTGAAAGGGAACGGCCTGGTTCCTTCCTTAACTGCCCCTAACCTGGGCTGGTGCTTCGTCTCGGACTGCCTCGTTGTCCGCAGGACGTTAAACACCAATCCTTCTTCCCTTCCTTCCACAACAACGGATAAGTCACAATGCAACAGTGTCACAACACATCACATATTAGGCAAAAACCAAAAATAACTAAACACATTCCACTTCACATTAACGTCAGCACAAACACACTCTACTTATATTACCAGAGTTACGCTACATTCAGCGAAGAAACTGGAAGCATGCCATCTACGAAAGTGCACTGTAACGCCCAAAATGTATCTTAATTTCACCGTACAAGTTGGAAAGTGCAATGTAACATATTTTTGTATTTCATTTAATCCAACAGCTGTGGTAAACTGATTTTAGACTGATAGGTCAGACTGTCTACTACAGACAATAATGCCTCGTGTCTATAATTCATGACAGAGACAAAGCATTTAGCTCAGAATAAAATACTCGACATGAAGAAAATACACTGCTAATAATCGTTTGAAACACTATACCGTTATTGTATTGTGTATGAAGGTACAGAGTAGTAAATTTACAGAACAGAATGCGGCCTCAGTAAGGTTGAGTAGCTCTTCTGCATATCACTGTAGCAGCCGACACACAGAAAGACGTGGCCAGTGCCTCCACCTCATCTATGAGAGAATCCACTTCCCTAATCATCCAGAACATTGTCTAATAATGGTATTGGTATGTTATACACAAGTATCATCCTCAATATCACCCATTCCATGAAATGCTTAGCTCACCATCACACACATAGGTTCACATTCCTTATTAGCCACCTCCTCCCCACACTGCACCCTTGACACAACACACATTTACTTCACAAGTGCTACAATGATCTATTGACTAGCGATAATAAGTGTATTATACAAAAAATTTCGATATCAATGCTTACGTAGCGTTATAATATTTCCATGATGAATCATTTCATGTATACAAACATTAAACAAAAGCTGAATATGTTAAATTACAATAAGCAAAGTTTACGTATTTCTATTAGTTATGTGAACAATTAACAAAAGGTACTATACAGGGTGAGTCACCTAACATTACCGCTGGATATATTTCGTGAACCACATCAAATACTGACTAATCGATCCCACAGACCAAACGTGAGGAGAGAGGCTAGTGTAATTGGTTTATATAAACCGTAAAGAAAAGCACGGAATTATGTTTTTTAACACAAACCTACGTTTTTTTAAATGTAACCCCGTTGGTTTTGTTAGCACATCTGAACGTATAAACAAATACGTAATCAGTGCCGTTTGTTGCATTATAAACTGTTAATTACATCCGGAGATATTGCAAACCTAAAGTTGACGCTTGAGTACCACTCCTCCGCTGTTCGATCGTGTGTATCGGAGAGCACCGAATTACGTAGGGATCCTAAGGGAACGGTGATGGACCTTAGGTACAGAAGAGACTGGAACAGCACATTAAGTTCACATGCTGACACCTTTTTATTGGTCTATTTCACTGACGCACATGTAAATTACCATGAGGGGTTAGGTACACGTTCGACGGGCGTTTCATAGGACGTGGAGGACGCATAAATTGGCCAGCCCGTTCTTCTGATCTTATACTTCTGGACTTCTTTCTGTGGGGTACGTTAAAGGCGAATGTGTACCGTGATGTGCCTACAACCCCAGAGGATATGAAACAACGTGTTGTGGGAGCCCGCGGCTACATTGCACCAGAAGTACTGCGGCGTGTACGACACTCATTACGTCAGAGATTGCAATTGTGTGCAGCAATGATGGCCACCACATTGAACATCTATTGGCCTGACTAGTCGGGACAAACTCTATTCCACACCGTAATTGAAGACGGAAACCACGTGTGTACGTGTACCTCACCCCTCATGGTAATGTACATGTGCGTCATTGAAAAAGAGCAACGGCATCATATCGCGGACCGCGCGGCTCCTTGCGCCGTCAGTTCGAATCCTTCCCCGGGCATGGATGTGTGTTAGGTTAGGTAGGTTGAAGTAGTTCTAGATCTATGGGACTGATGACCTAGGCAATTTAGTGGCATAGTTCTTAGAGCCATCTTTTGACCTTTCCCGTAAATTTTCTTTACATAAACAGTCGTATATTTAGATTGCGTTGACATAGCTCACTTTTTTACACCACCAACCGACCGTATACCGCAGGAAGTGCGATATATGTACGCTTATTATGTCCACCAGTAGTCGAGGTAAAAGGATCTTCAGGGTTGGGTAGACAGATAGACGGTCAAGAATGTGAGACTAGTATGGTTCCATTTTTACCGATTTACATGACCAAATTCTAACAACGAAAATAGTTACCACAGTTACAGAAAATGAGCGCCGCACAATAATTTCCCTACTCTTTATTCGAAACGATCTAGTTGCAGTCGATGCATCAGCATATTAATCGTAGCTACACTTTCGATCCAAATCACGTTTACAGGAATGCAAATAAAATCCATTTGCCTATACACGTGGTAATTCAGATCCCATTATTAATGCCACCGCGTTTTAGATGTGCGAGCATTCCCACTGCTAGCTACCTGAAGGAACACTTCGGCTAATGAACGTTTTCTGGCTGTGGCACGTCTAATGGAGAATTCGAAATATTGTAGAATAAGTTTGGCTGCTATGTCGCCGATTATTTCCTGGGGTGGTGCTGAATAATCTTACTAAATTTACTCGCTAATAACAGTTTTTTGTTATTTCGATAAACATCCCGAATGATTGTCACATAAGCGGTGACATAAAGGTATACAATTCAAGTTTTTGAGTCCAGAAAGCTCTATGCAACAGAAACTGCAGATCATTTTGCCATTTTCATTGCTAAATTGCCGGATTATTGAAGTCTGTGGTAATAATGACGGGCTGTTTGCCTGGGTTGTGTGCTAGTGTCGTGAAAGGTGTTGGCTACTTCAAGAGAGGTCTGGTTTGTTTTCGGTACTAATCTCGATACAGGCAGAAAAACTATCAGTAAAGGAATTTTAAGAAATTCTCGTGCCCCCAATCCGTTTTATTGCTACCTTTATTCTGTACCAGCGCCCTGTGGATGTCGATATGAAGCTATTGTAGAATTTCATACTTATTGCTGCCTACTTTCTCCGCTTCTGTCAATAACTGGAATGACTTAAGTATGGCACTGAATGATCTTTAACTGAATTTCGTTATGAATCTTCACGCATTGCTAATTTTGCATACTTTCATGGTAGGTCAGCAACGGTAATCGAACATGACTGGTCTGAACGTTGACACACACCATTTCGAGACAGAATGCGCATAAAATTTTGCTAATTCGTAACGATCTGAGGTACTTTGTCTTATTAAAACCGTTATGTTATCTCGATAAACTGAAATTCATTTTAATTAGTACAGTTCATACTAATTAACGTTTCTTATTTAATTTATATCTTTTATTTAGGTGTTGTGGTTAACACACGAATCAGCATTAATATAGTCTTACACATGATTGATAACAGTCTGACAAATTTCGGATTGTTTTTCACTTTCACGCCAGTGCATAGTATGTTGGTAGCAGTTCGTCGCCGTGTCTGTTATGCTGTGTAGCAGACTTTAAAGCTGTGCGGATCAGCATGACGGAAAGGCGAGGGGTCTCGCTAGCTTTGTCTACGACTGTACGTACCGCCAATACAGCAGAAAATGGGAAGTAGACAAAAGAAATATCTATGTGTGTATACTTTGTGTTACAATTCGCTTACCACTTGTCAGCATAATAATTTTAAGATATTTAACTTGTCTTTTTCTTATTTTGAACATAATCCCCTGGAAAATATTATTTACATCCACGTTTACAAATGTTCTTTGCTGGAGCCTTTCCCATCACATGATTAATTGATTTTCTGCTGTAGATTGCTTCAGAATACTACAGTACTGTTCAATTTAGAAACATTTTTACATGCAATATTTTTCTCTTCAGCTGTGATTTGGGTTGAGTGTTTTCATTATTAAGTTGACAACACTGGTTAATAATGTCTTTTACAACTGATGCCTCTTCTCCCAACACCTTTACAAAGTTACTCATAATTATTTAGTAAATGTCGTGTTATAAGTTTATGTTTGAAAATAACAAATAAAAGTAATACACACCTATTTCAGGTGGTGAAAATCCCGATATGGTCTGCCGTACTCCACCTAAAACTCACTTGCATTAATCTAAATGTGAATACGTAGAAAAGTGCTGCAAAGAACCAACTATGTTTGAATAGTGTGTGAATGAATTTGCAATATTTCTTAGTGTGCCATTGTTAACTGCTTAATGTGTCTGCAAGTAACGTTGCTTAAGTGGTCGTTGAAAGATCTTAACAGACAAGGCCCGGAGACGAGTGTCACACACTGTATGGCAATCGGCTTCAAATGTGACAGCCGTTGCTGTTGTTAGTGAATGTACACTCCTGGAAACCGTGAATTCATTGTTCCAGGAAGGGGAAACTTTATTCACACATTCCTGGGGTCAGATACATCACATGATCACACTGACAGAACCACAGGCACATAGACACAGGCTACAGAGCATGCACAATGTCGGCACTAGTACAGTGTATATACACCTTTCGCAGCAGTGCAGGCTGCTATTATCCCATGGAGACGATCGTAGAGATGCTGGATGTAGTCCTGTGGAACGGCTTGCCATGCCATTTCCACCTGGCGCCTCAGTTGGACCAGCGTTCGTGCTGGACGTGCAGACCGCGTGAGACGACGCTTCATCCAGTCCCAAACATGCTCAATGGGGGACAGATCCGGAGATCTTGCTGGCCAGGGTAGTTGACTTACACCTTCTAGAGCACGTTGGGTGGCACGGGATACATGCGGACGTGCATTGTCCTGTTGGAACAGCAAGTTCCCTTGCCGGTCTAGGAATGGTAGAACGATGGGTTCGATGACGGTTTGGATGTACTGTGCACTATTCAGTGTCCCCTCGACGATCACCAGAGGTGTACGGCCAGTGTAGGAGATCGCTCCCCACCATGATGCCGGGTGTTGGCCCTGTGTGCCACGGTCGTATGCAGTCCTGATTGTGGCGCTCACCTGCACGGCGCCAAACACGCATACGACCATCATTGGCACCAAGGCAGAAGCGACCCTCATCGCTGAAGACGACACGTCTCCATTCGTCCCTCCATTCACGCCTGTCGCGACACCACTGGAGGCGGGATGCACGATGTTGGGGTGTGAGCGGAAGACGGCCTAACGGTGTGCGGGACCGTAGCCCAGCTTCATGGAGACGGTTGCGAATGGTCCTCGCCGATACCCCAGGAGCAACTGTGTCCCTAATTTGCTAGTAAGTGGCGGTGCGGTCCCCTACGGCACTGCGTAGGATCGTACGGTCTTGGCGTGCATCCGTGCGTCGCTACGGTCCTGTGCCAGGTCGACGGGCACGTGCACCTTCCGCCGACCACTGGCGACCACATCGATGTACTGTGGAGACCTCACGCCCCACGTGTTGCGCAATTCGGCGGTACGTCCACCCGGCCTCTCGCAAGCGCAGTATACGCCCTCGCTCAAAGTCCGTCAACTGCACATACGGTTCACGTCCACGCTGTCGCGGCATGCTACCAGTGTTAAAGACTGCGATGGAGCTCCGTATGCCACGGCAAACTGGCTGACACTGACGGCGGCGGTGCACAAATGCTGCGCAGCTAGCGCCATTCGACGGCCAACACCGCGGTTCCCGGTGTTCGCTATGCCGTGCGTGTGATCATTGCTTGTACAGCCCTCTCGCAGTGTCCGGAGCAAGTATGGTGGGTCTGACACACCGGTGTCAATGTGTTCTTTTTTCCATTTCCAGGAGTGTAGGTCAATCTTGGTTGCCAAATACACATTTCTAATGTCTAGCACTATTTGAAACAGCCAGTGGAATGTAGCAATCATAATCCCCACACTTTCTACGGGATCTAGTAGTCAATGAGCAGCTTCGACTAAATATGAAATACCTGAAGAAACATGTCTAATCTCTTCCTCTCCATGTTGCAATGAAATCATTACCAAAGCTAGAGGCAGTACTACACGTTATTAACGAGATGTTCCCTGACGGTACCTAATTTTTACCTGATGTTTTCAGTTGTTTTGCTGTGAATCACATACAAATTATTTTGAGTCAATGTTTTGTGAACTCATTTATATCCCTATCAGTACTTACAGCAACCTTGTAAGCGCTGTCGAAACGCATAATACTTTTAGTGCGTGCAACCTTTTGGTAAAACGTGGTGTCTCCTACATGATGTGTGAAAAGTAGGCATGTGATGGAGGGTTCCAAACTAATATTTTTATTAAGGCTACCATTGGTGGGAGCCTTCTATACCTGAGTCGGCGTAAGTTGATCCCTGACAGCTGGCAACACGGATGCCAGCTAACAACTACTATGTGGGAACGGTACCAGACGAAACCAATAGCCGTCTACAGAGTTCCAGAGAGGTTCACAAAATTGCGTACCGTGATTTGTTGCATTAGGCACTCGGACCGCTCAGGCCGCTGCCACCCTCAGGGATCTCCATTCAGTCGCGCCACTATAGCGAAATGTGACGCAGGTTTTAGAGCAACACGGAAGAATAAATGCACACCATTAGATAAGAATAACAGTGCATATTGATACGCAAGTTGTACAAAGTTTCTTCTTGATATGAAATTAGATTGACGCAGGTACTTGCACTGCCTGGAAAATTGTTATCTTCTTAAACTGCCGAAACAAATACGGCCTCATTAAACCCTCAATAAGTCTCTGCAGCACAAGGTGTGCTCCATTTGACGGTATTTATAGACGACGTATGAATGACTCAAACAATCGAATATTGGTGAACTGATTACAGCAGTACATGGAATACTGTCACAAAGGACTTTTTCCTCAAATGTGTCCTGTGTTTGCCATCGCACTGGAGCTGACGTTTCCGACTTCTCATTTTTCGTTTTAAAGTTCCCATTTGCATACGTACCGTGCCTCATTTTGCTTCAGGAGGCTACCGATAAGATACTGTATTGTTGCGGTTCTGATATTGGTGATTATTTCTGTGCAGCTGTCTGTACAAGAGTCAGCATCTCTTCGTAACTACTGCACCCAATATCTACTTGAACCTGCTCACTGCAGTAAAGCTCTGATCTCTAAATCCGATTTCGGCCCCAGCCCCGTTCCACTAGGTTACCAGATAACGACGCTTCATCAAGCTTTTATCCGTTACCAAATAAATTATTACCGGATACCTCAGGTTGTGTCCAATTAACCAATATCTTCTTTTAGCCAAACAGTGCCACACATTTATTTTCTCCCTGATTCGATTCAGTACCTCTCAATTAGTTATTGGACGTGCCTACCTAAGCTTCATAATTATTCTGTAACACTACACTGTATAACCATCTATTCCCTTCTTTTCTGTACTGTTTGTGGTCCACATTTGTCTGCAACATAAGAGACATATACTTTCTGAAAATTCTACATAAGGATAATGTAATATGACACGTTAAATTATTTGTTTTAGAAACGCTGTTCTTGTTACTGCCAATTTACATTTTGTATCTTTCACTACTTCAGTCGCCGGCCGAAGTGGCCGTGCGGTTCTGGGCGCTACAGTCTGGAACAGAGCGACCGCTACGGTCGCAGGTTCGAATCCTGCCTCGGGCATGAATGTGTGTGATGTCCTTAGGTTAGTCAGGTTTAATTACTTCTAAGTTCTAGGTGACTGATGACCTCAGAAGTTAAGTCGCGTAGTACACAGAGCCATTTGAACCATTTTGAACTACTTCAGTCATCTTCAGATATTTTGCTCCACAAATAGCAACGTTCATCTACTACGTTTACTCATTTCTTTAGCGTTTAATTCCCCTCTGCTATAGTAACAATACGAATATTAATCACACCACTGTGCTACCACAGGTCCGTCGATACTGCACCCGATGTCTCACTGGGAATGGAAGACACGGTTGTCAGTCTGACCACATTGGCCCGCCAGGTGCCACAACATGGAAATTTACTTTGCTTACTTACACAGAAATCTTGAAGTAGTAATCCATAGGGAATTCATAACACCGAAATCTTCCTTGCGGAACGAGCCGTTTCGATTGTACATACCATTACATATTTGGTAAAAGAGGTTGACCAGCAGTTATGAATGCAGAGGTTCACCTATTACATCTTTGTTCTAGCAGAAAGTAAAGATAAATTACTGTAACTAATGAATGGGCTCGACAGTACTACAGTTAGGATTCAACGAAGGGAACAGGAGACTAATGAAGTGTAACGGAAAGTAAAATTCCAAATGATGATGAAAACTTGTCGAGTGCAATGGAACAAGAGAAATAATTATATTCTCTACGAAGTGGAATGTTTTCGTCAAAAAACATTCTCCTAGAAAAGATTATTCATTTAGTCACCCGTGCAGCTTCTTCAAGTCGATTACCGATTTCGGATTTCGGTCTTTATGGAGCTTCTTCATTATTTTCGTATTATCTGCAGTGTGCCGCGTCAACTTTGTTGCTGTGTATGGTTGTCTTAGTGTTAAAATACTGGGTTCGAACCTCCTGGTTGGTACGTATATAGGAAACAGCCCAAGCGTAAGGGGCAAAACATAGCCTTTAAACCAGCCCGATACACAGCAACTAATTTGAAAAGTTCCAAAGAATATCGATAACATTCGAATCCGGTATTTTCCTGTATCAAATAGCAACTGAAACTGTAATAAATCATTAGACATAACTTTCCAACATCTGTTTCCCTTCATATCAATTCTGCTTGCCCTTATAAAAGGATTATTGGGGTATCACTTAGGAATATGTTTGTGGAAATATTCCTCTGGAGTTCAAAAATCTTGGGAATGAAGCACAGACTAAGAGAATTATAGCGATGAAGCCACTGGTATCATTACGAAAGGAGGCAGTACAGAAGAACTTTAAAAGCGAGGATGTTCAGGTAATGTAGGAAATGAACGTAAGGGAGAGAGAAATCTCATGCCAGAAAAGAGAGGGATAATAGAAAGGTGGTTAATAGAACGATTCGTCAACAATAAGCCGACGTCTAAGACGACGAGCGTCAGTTACGCACAACAAATTGCGTGAAGCGTTACTGAAAAATGCGTTAGGGGATTCACGCGGAAAGTTGACTGTCTACTAATATGAGCCTGTGTTTCTTTTTTGCTTAAAAATAATCTGTGTCAACAAGAAACAGACGGGATAAATGTCCCTTTCAGCGTAGCTTCTCACGCTCATTCATATAGAGCGCAAACATCGTCAAACGTTTGCAGCCTAAAAGTCCCTTACCGAACACTGCCTTTCAAACCGAATTTTTTGTAGTCTACGACACCAATATTAAAGGAAAATTGGGCTCAGACTACCGTCGACGATGAGGCGATTAGAAACGAAGCTATCCACGCTTTGGACCAGAGGGAAACGTCTTTCCAGTTTCGAGTTTTCCATAGGGCGTGTGTCGTGAAGAGATAACGCGACCTAATGAACTGCTTATGAGAGTATAGCTCAAAAAGGACAGCTTAGCCGACATTAGCGCATCCGACTTCTTGGATCTTGCAGCAAGGCAGCCCGCATTACGTACAACTTTGAAGCTTCATCTAATGACCAGCCACTTTTCTTCTGGACGTTGAAGGGTTTTTACGCACTATCGACTGGTTGTGAGCAGCAAAGTCGGCAACAACAACAAGAGATTAGCCCTTTACAAAGGCGTGACGGATATATGCGCACACTGCCTGCTTTCTCAGTGAGACGTAAATGTAATTACATAACGCTTCCTCCACTAAACGGTACTCGGCGTCAGTCAAGATAATATTTTGCAGTTCACGTATAAAGTTTTTCAGTCTCTCTACTGACAGTCTACCACAAGCAGAGATTAAATTCCCGAATTTCTTTGGAGCTTGGTCGTGATTTTCTCGGAAAGAGCTACTGTATATATCTCGACAGCCGCTGCACTATTTTAGATTTGGTTAAGGACTTATACGACCGAGACCACCGGCGTTGTCGCTACACTGCAGGAGAACAGAAAGGAGTTTACCTACTTCACGTAAAATGGAAAACTGATGAAGGATCAATACGCAACGGCGCACTGAAACCAGCAGATGTTGAGAAAGATGTTGGGATGGTTCGTACGTTCATTGACGACACATTTAATGAAGTGAATTAATGGAATGACATGGTGCAAAAGGCAACTGTTACCACTGGTTACGACACGGAAATAGTAGACGTACATAGGAACTGTTCTGAGTTGTAAACCCACCAAATTAGCCAGATCAGACCAAAAATGCACTGAAACACCAAAGAAACTTCTGTAGCCATGCATATTCAAATTCAGAGATATGCAAAAGGACAGAAAACGGCGCTGCGGTTGGCAACGCTTATATAAGAGAACAACTAACTGGCACCGTTGTTAGATCGGTTACTGGTGCTGCAATGGCAGGTTAGCAAGATGTAAATGAGTTTGAACCTCGTTTTATAGTCAGCGCACGGACGATGGGACACAGCTTCTCCGAGATAGTAATGAAGTGGGGATTTTGCCGTACGTCAGTTTCAGGAGTGTACCGTGAATATCAAGAACCCGATAAAACATCAAATCTCCGACATCACTGCGGCCGGAGAAAGAGCCTGCGAGAACGAAACCAAAGACGACTCGAGAGAATCGTTCAACGTGACATAAGGGCTATCGTTCCGCAAATTGATTCAGATTTTAATTCTGGCCGTCAACTAGTGTCAGCGTGGGAACCATTCAACGAAACATCATCGATATGGACATTCGGGGCCGAAGATTCACTCAGGTATCCTTAATTACTTCTCGATCGATTGCACGACACAAAGCATGAAACCGCGCCTGGTCCCATCTACACCGACATTGGACTCTTGATGACTGGAAATATGTTGCCTGGTCGGAAGAGTCTCGTTACAAATTATATGGAGCCTATGGTCGTGTACGTGTATGGAGACAGCTTCACGAATCCACGGACCCTGCATGTCAACAGTGTACTGTTCAATCTGGTGGAGGCTTTGTAATGGCGTGGGGTGTGTGCAGTTGAAGTAATATGAGACCCCTGATGCGTTCAGATACGATTCTGACTGGTCAAAGGTTCGTAAGCATTCTGCCTGATCACCTGCATCCCTGCATGTCCATTGTGCATTCCGACGGCCTTGGGCAATTCCAGTAGGAGAATGCGACAGCCTACACATCCATAATTGCTACAGAGTGGCTTCAGGAACCCTCTTCTGGTCACCAAACTCCCCAGACTTGAACGATATTGAGAATATCTGGGATGCCCTGCAACGTACTGCTCAGAATAGATCTACACCCTTGTACTCATACTTATTTATGGACGCCCTACAGAATCCATGACGTCAGTTCCCTCTAGTACTACTTCAGACAATAGGCTAGTCCATGCCACGTCGTGTTGCGGCACTTATGCGTGCTAACAGGGGGCCAAACCCGATGTCAGTCATTTGCACCAGATTCATTGGCTCTTCAGAGGATATTAACAGACGTTTTTAGACGTTGCAAGTTTCTGTGCACTCGTTTAGTACAAAAATCATGGCGACGGAAAAAACCAGGTTAGAATTCACGTATAGTTTCGCGAAACTGTTGACTGTACTATCTCGAGACAAAGATCATCAACAGAACGTCTCCTTAGAACACCACAAGTGACTGCCCTTACAGCTATGAATTTTTCCAGAAATTTTGCAAGCACAACGAAGAAGAGAACAAGAACGAGGTGAGGAGTATGCAGGACAAGGCGTCTCCGAGAAGAATAGTCTTACTGGTTTGCAGTACAAGAAATTCCTTTCTTTGTAGGATCGCGTTTCAAAATATTTCACATAAAAAGTTAAAGTATATAGCATACGAATCGAGCCTTAACTGTGTGAAAATAAAGTTCAATCTCCTCTTTAATACGCTGTAACCCCCTTAGTTTTGTATTATATGGCAGCACCTGTGTCAATCGGAATTACGATGCAAAGTTCGTTCGGAGATGCTTTGTGCCGGACCGCGAATCGTGCGTGAATAGCCAAATACTAGGGCGAGAGCTCGCGATAAGAGGGAAATCCGGTTTCGAGTCCCGGTATGGCACAAATTTTCACTGTCGTCATTCCATTATACAGCTGATGACTGTCCATGTTCATAATTTTGAGTACTTTTCATGCACCTCAATTGTGGTCCAGAAATCAAAATCAGTATTTTAATGAGTGAGCAACACTTGTGGAGCAACTGCACTAACCAGCCTTAGGGAAAAATACCCATTGAGGTAGAGATGCACGAAAAAATATCCACGTAAGAGGTTACAGGAAGTCTTCACTATTACGTGTTTCACTGATACAAGAGGAAGAACATGAGAAGGCTACTTTTCATGTTAACGTTCGAATGGACAACAAATAGGGCGGCTTTAAGTAGTGACACGCTTGTCCATTCAATTTAACAAATAAAGGCAGTGAGAGCGTTTTTCTAAACATTACGTTCGACAAGAAGGGTAGAAACTGAGATTCATCTTCATGGGGCGCCACAATGGGACACTTCTTACTCTGATAACCGAAATTTGAAGGCCAAAAGAGTCAACAGAAGGAAATAACTGATGTCTTCGCGGATGATGAATAGTATTATAAAGGAAGTAGACAAGTACGTAAGCAACCATTTCAATACAGAAGCATATTTATGGACGCATTCTTTCCCTACCTCACCTTGGATAAATTTCTGTAAGTATTTTTTTTTTTACATGAAATATTTATTCACATGTGGTCGTTGTGTCCTAATAACGCTATTCTGGAAATAATATTCACCGCTGCACTTATTTGCAAAAGCGTTATTGTGTACAAATTTATACTATGATTTGCATTCCACGTTCCTTGCAAAGCGAAAGTACTTTGCTCTTCTTCTTCTTTTTTGTTTTTGTTTTTCTACTTGCAACACACATAATAAGAATGTTACACTACCATGGAAAATACAACCATAAATAATAAATATTCATACATTGATAAGAATGTTACACTATCATGGAAAGTACAACAACAAATAAATATTCATACATCAGCTTTGAGCGTGCTGTTTTTCGCTTATCAGTGATGTATGCAGTGTCGTCAACTGTTACATAGCTCTATCACATCAGTTTTTGTGATTTTTTTTTCATTCTTGTGACAAAAGGAAGGACAGATCCTCAAGGGTAACCCTCACGAAAAATTCTCAACAATAGTGGCTCTATAATTATCTAACTTGTTTTAAGTTTGTCTTTCTAACTACTGCGAAAACGTATAAATAAATACATTAGCGTCACGTTTTATTCATCAGTGACCTGAAATCAAACGTATTTAGAACTGTAGTGTAAGTCAATCACAACTCATTGTCTTTTGAATCGAACTAGTTTTAGGTTCAGGGGAAAACGATAATGGTGAATATGTTTGACTATGGGTTTGGTTATATGATATTTTATCTAAGAAGTGAAACACATGTGATAAAACAAATACGTATTTTTTGTGGATTTAGAGATGGATGTGATATAATTTATAATATAAAGTATACATACTGTCTTTCCGACGTAACCTTACCTTTGAATCTTACTAGTTACTATGCGACGCACAATACAACATGAAGTTGTTTCCCCATTTATGAGTTTTGCCACCGATTGCACCTGAGCAGATTAGGTCAGAGTGAATCCAGTTACAATGTCATAACTATCTGCCTAGTAGCAACGCTGGTCCAACTTTGGGGGCACAATAGACGAGCTATTTCTGGGGATACGTGGCAGCAGATGTCTATGCAGACGTAATACGATTCCCGTAAACTACAGAGCAGGAGTTTATGGACGCACAGTTGCCAACCGATAACGCTCCAGGAGTATTCCGTCAAGTCCAGATCACACACATTTGCCGTCCAGGTTGCAATGTGAGTTCGCACGATGCTAGCCCGGTGGAACGGCTCGTTATCCAACTACATGATGCCGCTGCCGTCAAAGAAACATCAAGCACTAAGAGGTGGATATGGTCCATAAATATATTCATTTAAATTCATTACCTACGTTGTGGATAACGAACTGCTAAGGTTATTGAAATCGTCCGTTTACGAAGTTATGATATGCTACCAGTCGCTTTTTGTGTTTAATTGTATTTCTTGTTTCAGTGTATTGTTTTCAAGACACTGTAGGGTCATCATCAAATGAAAATATTAATCGAACATTATTTTTGGACCACGTGTGACTAGACACTACAGATGTGATGCTGGCGATAATCAGCCGGCCTAGGTGGCCGAGCGGTTCTAGGCGCTACAGTGTGGAATTGCGCGACCAGTACGGCCGCAGGTTCGAATCTTTCTCGGGTATGTATGTGTGTGACGTACTTAGGTTAGTTAGGTTCAAGAAGATCTAAGTTCTTGGGAACTGATGACCTCAGAATTTAAGTTCCAAAGCGCTCAGAGCCATTTGAACCAATTTTTTGTTGTTGCGAAAATCTCATAAATTTAGGTAGATATGTTAACGAAGTGTGTACGGCAGTAAAGGTTCGTTCCATATTAGGCTACTTGGACTGCATTGCGTAGTAGTACCCACGAGAAATATATTTCGCTAGTATACATTTTCGCGAGCTCCCCTTCTCCCTCCCCCCCCCCCCCTCCCCACCACAAACACAAAGTATCTGCCCCCACTTGTTTTAACAGTTAACGGACACTGAACGCAAATACAAGATATCTGTTAAATTCTATTAAATTTCTTTCTGTGTATGTGATTATAAAATGTTCTGATTTTTTATGACGTGGGAATGATTTGAATGAAAGTGGGACTATTTCAACATACAATTTTTCCAGCATTGAGTATGTATTGAAATATACTGTTAGTGAGAAATAAATCTAATTGAAAGCTTGTTAAGTACCGTTACTTAGCAGAGGATGCCACGGTGTGCGCCACGGGTGAGCGCTCGGCCAGCTGGTAGGGCTGGGCGCCTGTGCCGCTTCCTCGCCTGCCGCTGACGACCCCATTCCCCACCCAGGGCGCGCCAGGAAGACGGCCCCATTGGTCGCAGGACCCCTGCATTATTCATGGGCTCTGGCGGGCGCCAGCGCGCCCTACGCGGGTACGTCGCGTGTGGCCGTAGTTACGACAGCCGGGAAGGATCAGCTGTCGTCCGAGCCACGGCTCAATCATGCGTCATGTCTCAACTTCCCGTCTACAAGTCGAATTTCATCTTCATTACGCCACAGGTGTGATAGAAAAAGGAGATGCCTTCTCAGCTCATCCATTTAAAAGACTATGGGCGAAAATATTAATAATAATGAGTTACATCTTCAATTCTCCACCTACACGGAACTCCGTTTATGCTTTTATAGTAATAACTGTGCTGATGACAAGCCAGCTACATACAGTATATCAAAGACATCCAGAGTTTCCCTGTAGAGAATGTAAGGTGATGATCCGGTGTTAGTTGTTTCTTTTGTGTAATGATGGTGTTGTAACCTCCCCGTTCTAATCAGCTTATCCAGCTTGCGATATAAAGTATGACCGTGAATCGCATGTATGCTTAATGGATATTTACTGATTGGATAAGGCTACCTTTCCCGAAGAAATAATACCGATAAGTGGGAGGAAAGTGTACAACAGACACCTCTGATGTAAAAGTGTAATAAAAAAGGTAATTAACCCGAACAGGGTTATAATTTGGAAAAATGAAAGTTACTTTGTGCATTCGCTCACTAACAATACTGGTCAGAAAAGGGGGACCACTGAACATAATTAATGGTCACCAACCCACTAGGGTACTTTACATCCAAAATCCTGTACATGATGATGGGAAAGGAAAACATGTATTATTAAACACCGATGCGCGAACTGAAGGTTGTCACGTTTTTTTACTCTAATTTTAAGTGAGTATGTAATGATAAGGAAAACTGACAAGTCACTCTTACGTTATGTTTGTCATTAAATTTTGAAACAAACAAATGGGTAATGATTTGAAAATATGCAGCAAAACAGTATGTTAGTAATGAACTTCATTACGTGTACAGTGACTAGCAGTGACCTCAACGTAACGTCATCAAAGAAATTTAGAAAAAAAGAACTTTTACTTTGCAGTTACCTATTTTTTCATTGGATTGCAAATTGCAGTCTGAACAACTGAGCTTTTTTACTGGCTTGAATAGAAATAAAGAATAGCATACGTACCACACCAAACTGCCATGTACTCGAAGCTATGTGTAAAATAAATTAAACTTCTGCAGTCTTAATGTGTGCATTTTTTAGATTTGGATTTTTTGCACTGATTGATTCTCAAACTTGAAGAATGAAATTGCTTTACTTTACTCATATACTGAAGCCTCCGTTGTACAACAGTTAACTGAAAGTAGACTGAGGCTAAAATTCTTAAAAGTTAAATTATTCATTAATACATTGGCTGTAACTATTCACTTTGTTTTTTATGACACTCGGTTAGCATATAACGAAAAAAAGAAACAAGGAACCTGCTTGGTAACAATGTATGAAGACAATGAGGACAAAATCTCCTTATTATTTAAGTAAATTTTATCAACCAGATTACATTCAATAGTGCTGCTGGGTTAGATGTTCATACTTTCTACCAGTGAACAGTCTTACTTCAGTGCTGTGCATACGACGAAACTCGGAGCTGATGAATCTGTGTTGCTGGAACTGCTGCTGTTGTTTACTTGCAGTTATTATTTTGCATTACTTCAGAATAAGCTATTCTTTTACAGTGCCTCATAGTTCTCTGGTCCATTTCTTACTAGGTCGCTGATAAATGATAAAAGTGATGAAAATCTCGTGGAAATAAGCTAATTACAGGAATGGGCAATCATATTCATACTGCCTCTTCCGCCCGTCCACTGTCCTTACTCCTGCTACTAGTCATCTGGCCGGCGCGCGTACATGATGCCGCCGACAATGGTACTCTCTACTGCGAGAGCGTTAGCACCACAGTTCCGCACACTACAAGTGGTGGAACCCGTCCCGTATCTCCTCACGCTCCGCGCAACAACTCTCTACCCAAAGACATTACAACGTGCAAGCACTGCAATTATCGTTGCTAGTCGATGCCAATAATAATTCTTTTGGCTTTTTCCCAGAACTTATATGTTTCACAGTGAGAAACAGATAAATATAATGAAATGTCAACGGACTTCTACCTAAATTTACACAGACAGCCATCCAATGTCCTTACTTATAAAAAAAAACATTTAAATTAGAAATATTTACATACAGTTCCGCAAAAATTTATATATCGATATCAGGTGCCATGCATCCTGTACATTCCGTGTTACAGTGTGTTGAATATTGGTTCTCTATCACTAGGTTGCTTTTCTTGTTGTTGTTACGGTGTTCAGTCCTGAGACTGGTTTGATGCAGCTCTCCATGCTACTCTATCCTGTGCAAGCTTCTTCATCTCCCAGTACCTACTGCAGCGTACATCCTTCTGAATCTAATCAGTGTATTCATCTCTTGGTCTCTCTCTACGATTTTTACCCTCCACGCTGCCCTCCAATACTAAATTGGTTGTTCCTGGATGTCTCAGAACATGTTCTATCAACCGATTCTTTCTTCTTGTCAAGTTGTGCCACAAGCTTCTCTTCTCCCCAGTTGTTTTTAGAGATAACGTTCGTCTTAAGGAAATCGAACTTGTGTCTAATTTGGATCTAACTGGTCGATGATGATGCAGGCAGTGTAATGGGTGAAACGTTTAGCGTTGTAAGACTTCAGAATAAGCTCTTCTTTTACAGTGCCTCATAGTTCTCTTGTCCATTTCTTACTGAGGCGCTGATAAATGACAGTAATAATGAAAATATTAAAAACTGTTTAGTTATAATGTACACTGATAAATCTCAATACCTGTATGCATATGTAACCTGTTTTCTAAGAATGACGAGAAGGGCAGAGAAAACTTGTTAACTTACAATTTAATTAATAAAGGACCAGCGTCATAAATAGATCGCACAGCGATTAAAACGCTTCACAGGAACTTTGTGACGCTTTACGCTTGTAAATAGTTTACTTTCATTTTCTAAGCTTTTTCTGGGCATTTTATCCTTTCCGATATCCACTGCGCTCCTATTTTCATTCGTCTCTGTACTGCCAAATAGTTAACCACAAACTAAAGTTAGGTACGATTAAATCAAAAACATACTGAAAGTAAAACTATACAAGCATTTGAGGACCAACATAAAAATGCGGAACACACATATGGATCTCGTTAGGTGGTTCGTGAAAACTGAAAATCACGAGTGGTGTCTTGAAATTCAAAACAATTAATGAAGACTATCTTACAGTCAGATTAAGAGAGACTTTCACTTTATAACTGACTAAGAAAGTATTGCCATACATCTTACATAGTCCTTAGGGTACCACATCCTTGGCATTTACTTTTAGTGCTACCGTGCGATAAATCTATAGCAGGCCTATTCTCTTTATTTAACACAGGTAATTTTGTTTGCCTCTGCCTGGATGTACCAGCATCTAATAACCAAAGACTGAGTTGAAACTAAGGCACATCGATAGGGTTGAATGTTTATAACGGGTTTGAAGGACTGTGTGCTGACTTGTTACACATGGTACACTGATCTGCGTTTTACATTTCTGATTCTCCTGTAGGTAGCCTAAGCGAACATTACTTGAGTGCACAGTATACCAGATTAGGGATTTCCCACTTTCACTGTGGTCGCAATAATTGCTTCCAACACTGATGGTAAGTATGTAGGATGAATTTAGATTGCATAGCAATTGAAACTGGGATATATTTTCGAAGAACCATGACGCTAAAACAGCTGTTTAACATCTGTCCTAAGGTTAATTGCAATAATTACTTTTCTCCTTCACACCAAACATTACATCTCCTCACATTTGGATTCCAGCGAAATATTACATCTCAGTATTTGTAAAGATTGTCTGACTGGGCTCTGATAATTGGAATACAGTTAAAGAAAATAATTTTCCATTGGTCGTGAGTTAGATTCCTGTCAGTGCTTAGATTTTGATTTAAAATTGTTAGCTTTGTCAGCTTAAGACTTTTGGTGCAAAGAGCTGCCAATGAGTTTGTCAAATTAGGATGAATGTCTAGATAGTGGTTCACATACTCTTCGTTGTGGGATATTACTGATTCAGGACCAGGTTGTATTGTTGCCAAATTTGTGATGACTTAAACAGTTTACCCGGTCGCAACTCCCCTCCCTCAGCCACACAATTATTATGTCTTATTCCAAGATAGTGTTAGAAGGTCACATGTACTAAGTTACTAAGTATATATTTCAGTATTGTGAAATTATCGCGCTTGCACTACGTTTAAAATGGTGGGAAATACAAAACGCCCAGGTTACAGTACCAGAAAATTAAAAGTAGTATAATTTGAAATAGTGAAAGCTCGTTTGTTCTATGCTCATATGTAAGGTTCAAATAAATGTTCCACTGTAATCTGTGGCCATCATCACTGGGTGTAGTAGTCAGGATGGGAACATTTATCCATGTAAACAATTAAGTTGATGTTTGATTGCTTAAGCAGTTGTGAGGGATATCTCCAGTGCGTCTCTACCAGCTAAGCACACTAAGCTTTGTGCTGCTGGCAGCCAACTGCATGTTCCAGCAGTGAAATAACATATCACATAGCAGCCTGCAATATTGTTGAGTGCCCCCATAATAGTCACCAAGACGGCAGGGTCGTGATGTCATTCAGTGCCTGACTCAGGGTAATGCAATGGCGTGGAGATGAGCACTCCACTGATGTTGTGGGAGCTGTTTCCACCTTCTTTGTCATTTTTACATGGCAATGAACTATGCAGTATGGAGCTATTTCTAGTATAAGAACATTTCATGATCTTACCCACATCCCCATCGACATTTCTAATGCCAGAAATGTAGCAAAGTGAAGCCATTTGTAGTTGGAGTTATATGTATGTGAATGTTATATATATATATATATATATATATATATATATATATATATATATATATATATATATATATATATATATACGAATGTAAAGACTAAGATTACGAGCTTAGAGGGTCATTACAAGCAAATATCACATAGCAACCCATGCCTTGCATCCCGCCAAGGAGGTAGGCACACAATATGCCATCAAAGCTGTCGTGGTAGCAGGTATGCAGGGTAATATTTTCAATATATTTCTTTCAGCAAGGGAAATGGGAAGTTGGGTTGAAGTTTTATAACCTTCATTCGAAAAGAGTTACAAGAAGCCCTCGAAATCATGCCTTATGGCTTGAAGGCACGCTATCAGCTCTTCATCTTTCTTACTGGATGTTTCATAGACAACAGGTTGCAGGTGGTATCGGAAAAAAAATCTGTGGGTATGAAGTTAGGGGAATGCGCAGGCCATGCCACTGCCCCAGAGTGCCCTATCCATTATTCACCATAAGCTTCAATCAAATGCATTGGCACTGGACGTGCAAAGTACTCAGGCGCCACATTTAATGTCGCATGTTGAGTGGAACATCTTCCAACAACTGTGGCAGAGTTTCTCCTAAAAAGATGAAGTATCTGTTCGCTTTCAATCGTCAGCCAAACATATACGGACTCACCAACATATCGCCTACTAAGACGACCACAATGTTGACAATTAAGCGATCTTGGTGATCACGAACAAATTCAGTGGGTGGATTTTTCTGTGCCGAAACGTGTTGATTATGGCTGTTGAACATGTCCTCTCGCGTAAACATACCTCACCTATAAAAAGTACACAGTTTGGAAAGGTCAGTTGAATGGTACACTTCTGCAAGGACCACTCGCAGAATTCAGTTTTACATGAAAAATCGTCTAGGTTAAGGACATGAATATTCTGAAGGCGCTAGGAGTCCAAATAATCTTCGTGCCACACACGCCAAATTGCGGAACGGCTTCCGCCCATATCCTAACAAAACTCTGCGAGTTTTTTGAGGGTGTGTTTTTCAGCGATGCTAACGTCTCCTCTTCAAGCCCTGGTGTGTGTACCCTGCGTTGAAGACAGGGTCCATCAGGCTTTGGAACTGTAATATAAAATGAATACACGAGGCCTTAAATGCACATGTGCCATTACGAAAACATGCTAGTGGGAAACGTACCTCATGTGGACCTACGGATGGCAGAAAATGTTCGTGGGGCGAGCAATCGACGATTTGGAAGCCCTCAACATTTAAACATAGTCCAACATTAGCATTTTCATCCGCCACCCCGTAAGCACAGTGCATGTCTGTTCTTTCCTCCCAAGAATAACTTTCCATTGCCTGTCCACTCCACGCAGTAACAAACACAAGGGTATCGCCGTTTGATGACAAACTGACGCGTGGCGAACAAAATCTGCAGTACGCACAAGTGCTGCCCTCAATACAACTCCTATCACACAGCCAAAGGCAACATGTTCACATGCCAGTAAGAGATGGGAAACTTGAGGGCTTTCCCACCTGGAATATCTGTAACCATGTTGACTACAGCGTTTGCAAATAAAGGTCGTAAAACTTCACCTTGGCGTCGCTCTTACCTTCATGCTTCATGTCACAAATAAATTGAAATTGTTGCCTTTTAGACCAGCTTCAATGGCGGCTGGACGGTATGTTGCATTGCCGACCCTCTTGGTGACACCTAATACCGTATGACAAGGGATGTGAACATGGGTTGAAGTGCAAAATACAAAATATGCTTGATATTATGCACCCGACGAGCCTTCTCATTTTCTAGTCATAGAGAGAGAGAGCGAGAGAGAGAGAGAGAGAGAGAGAGAGAGAGAGAGAGAGAGAGAGAGAGAGAGAAGGAGAGAGCGGGAAGTCACTCTGCACACACTTTGGATTTATTCAGGTGTCATGAGCCCAAGGCAATACTCCTGTCTTTCCTAATAATACATGAATATACCAGATTTGAGATTGACAAACATACAGACTTCCATTCAGGTTATAAATCATCTTCTCCACTGACAATGGTAACAATCACGACAAATGAATAACCAACCACATTGCGAGACATTGCGCCTACAGTCTGTCAGTAAGTCACGCTCACTGCCAAGGGAGCGGACTAGTGGCAGTGCCGCTGTCTATAATAACTTCGACTCTCTGTAGCGTCGATGTATAACTTCGATTTCTCCCTCAAGACACCCTTTACAACCCTCTGAAGTTTGTCGCAACTCTTCTCGGACGCCCTGTTTGTACCAGCAATAACCAACGTTACCAGTTAGGACTGAGCGATCAGAGAGTTAACACAGCACCAGAGTAGCTGCATCGTGTAAGTATTGTTGACAATCATTGTATGTATGTGTGTGTGTGTGTGTATATGTGTGTGTGTGTGTGTGTGTGTGTGTGTTTGTGTGAATTCATTTCTGAATTTCCAGTGGACATGGACATATGCCCACTAATGAGATCATCACCACAACAGGAGGATGTTTCCGTTTTCCAGTACATTCAGTTGAAATACTAGCCAGAGTAAACCTCTGAGTAACACAACGAAGTCAGCTCATGGATTCAAGGCATCTGTGATTTTTGAAAACTCCTTGATACGGTGGCATTCAAATAATATTATCTACATCAGAGTGGACTCGTTTATGTGATAACATAGTGATGAATGCGAACATTTTTACTCCAGATATAAACAACCTAGTATAAACAGTCATACAGTTTTATTGAACAATCACAAAATCTGTGCACATGACTTGTCACGAATAACTAAACTGCATAATCGTAGTAAAAGCATTCATCTGCCGGGAAGGTGTTTAAGAATTTAATATATGGTAGCTACACCACACAACATGCACTTTAGCAGCAGATAGGCTGGTAGCTGTATGTGTACACATAACGCGAAAATTTCTTCTTCTTCCTCTTCTTCTTCTGGCACTCAGCACTTCAAGGCTTAGGCAGAAAGCCTGAGCAGACTTCACACAATGAACTTTATCTCTTTCTCGGCCATCTGAAATCTTATCTTTCTGAGGCCATTTCTTTTGTTCACAATGGCTATCCGCATCCATCATTTCTCAGTTTCTTCATTTGAAATATAAATTCTCAATTTGACTCAGACTTCCTAATATTTTATGTGGCCCCTTCTCCAGCAACGATGAACAGTTCTTACAATGCTCATTTATGTGGTCTGTATGTTGTTTTTATGTCGATTTCTCTTCATTTAGGATCCACTGTCATAGAGTATCACAAGCACTGCCATTATTTAATACAGTTTCTACTTGTGGCTTTTCTAGCTGTATTTTTTAAAACTTTGTTTAAAGTTCCACATATACTTTGGAACTTGTTGGTTTTCTTTTCTATGTCTTTGCCTACGTCTGTGCTTACATCACTTCCTAAAGAGCTGAAACGGCAGAACTAGTGCACTACCTTTATTCCGATAACAGTCTTATATTGAACTGTAAATTTTCTGTAGTAGGACGTAACACATGTTTTAGTAGCACATGTCTTTAGACTGTAATGTTTCATTCCCAAGTCACGTAACGTATTTGCAGAGTATTGTAGCTCTGTTTCTGTATTTCGCTCGTAATTACGTCATGTGCGTTCCTTTTCAGCTGTATACGTTCAAGGGTTTCCTTAATCCAGTTTATTATGAGATCTTCAGTATCTTTGTTGAAATCCCTCTGGTGGTTTCCAAAACATTGACACCACTGCAGGTGATGTCTTCTGTAAGCACTGTACCTGTGTCGCCCTCAGTCTCGATATTAATAATTGTTTGATAACCAGTGATCTTTGTGACTTTCATCGCGACTACTGCTCGTAGCACTGCGGTGTCAACATCTGCCGCTTATAGATAATCGTTTAGGATTCTATTGGATTCTATTGTGTAAGTACACTTTCCACCATTAAAATTGTTACACAAAGAAGGAATGCAGATGATAAGCGGGTATTCATTACACAAATATTTTATACTAGAACTCACACGTGATTACATTTTCACTCAATTTGAGTACATAAATCCTGAGAAATCAGTACCCAGAACAATCACCTCTGGACGTAACAACAGCCTTGATACGCATGGGCATTGCGTCAAACAGAGCTTGGATGGCGTGTACAGGTACAGCTGCCCATGCAGCTTCAACACAATACGACAGTTCATCGAGAGTAGTGACTGCCGTATTGTGACGAGCTGGTTGCTCGGCCACCATTGACCAGACGTTTTCAGTTGGTGAGAGATCTGGAGAATGTGTTGGCCAGGGCAGCAGTCGAACCTTGTCTGTATCCAGAAGGGCCCGTACAGGACCTGCAACATGTGGTCGTGCATTATCCTGCTGAATTGTAGGGTTTCACAGGTATCGAATGCAGGGTAGAGCCACGGGTCGTAACACATCTGAAATGTAACGTCCAGTGTTCAAAGTTCAGTCAATGCAAACAAGAAGTGACCGAGACGTGTATCCATTTGGACCGCATACCATCACGCTGGGTGATACGCCAGTATGGCAATGATGAATACACGCTTCCAATGTGCGTTCACCGCGATGTGGCTAAACATGGATGCGACCATCATGATGCTGTAAACAGAGCCTGGATTCATCCGGAAAAATGACGTTTTGCTATTCGTGCACCCAGGTTCGTCGTTTCGTACACCATCTCAGGCGCTCCTATCTGTGATGCATCGTCAAGGGTAACCGCAGATATGGTCTCCGAGATGATAGTCCATGCTGCTGCAAACATCGTCGAACTCTTCGTGCAGATGGTTCTTGTCTTGCAAACGTCCCCATGTGTTGACTCAGGGATCGAGACGTGGCTGCACGATCCGTTACAGCCATGCGGATAATATGCCTGTCATCTCGACTGCTAGTGATACGAGGCCGTTGGGATCCGGCACGGCGGTCCGTATTACCCTCCAGAGCCCAGCGGTTCCGTATTCTGCTGGCAGTCATTGGATCTCGACCAGCGCGAGCAGCAATGTCACGATACGATAAACCGAAGTCGTGACAGGCTACAATCGTACCTTTATCAAAGTCGTAAACGTGATGGTATGCCTTTCTCCCCCTTGCACGGGGCATCACAACAACGTTTGACCAGGGAACGCTGGTCAACTGCTGTTTGTGTATGAGAAACCGGTTGGAAACTTTTCTCATGTCAGCACGTCGTAGGTGTCGCCACCGGCGCCAACCTTGTGTGAATACTCTTAAAAGCTAATTATTTTCATATCACATCATCGTCTTCCTGTCGGTTAAATTTTGCGTCTGTAGCACGTCATCCTCGTGGTCTAGCAATTTTAATGGCCGGTAGTGTATTAGTACTTGCTAGCCTCTAAGCATTCGCTACACATTTTGTTGACTTTGACAGTCTAAGACTACACTTAAAAGTATCAGACACCCTATAAATCAAGGAACCGTTCCCCCTTCCCAACCACGTGGTGTGCCCTATCGATACTGTCGTATTTCTATGTCACTGTTCGTGAGTGACTGCATATTATCCTGAGGGTTTCTTACAAGTATTCTTTTCACAGGACTGGCCTTCGCCTTAATCTCCTCGTACATTCGTTGAGCACCTTCACTTTTCGTTTTAAATTGCCGATCGTCTACCGCTTGTTCAAAGATCAGTTCGGTACTCTGAGAGGAAACGAGATGCTTCGTCGACGGTTGATGTTGGCTCTGGAGAACCACTATTTGTAACATTGGCTTGCGACTTTTTAGCTGACATTTGGCGAAATCATCCGCTGTTTGGTGTCGGTTTTCGGAGTTTGCCTTGGGGGGCGTTTTGGTAGCTGACCTTGCCTTCCCTGTCTGCTCCTTGCTATAACTAACTATAGAGCCTTTCGTAACGGGGCGTAACACAGCTGAGTTTAGCCTCACGTTGTGAATGTTGTCGGTAACTTTCGCGTTCTTTTATTTATTCATTTATTTATTTATTTAGCAGCTTATGATGTACATCTTTCCAGTAAGTCCCAGTACATATTTGCTTTGTCAGTTTTCCAATAAAATACATTGCTTTTACTCATTTTAACTATAGTGTTGCTAAGATAACCAATAAATTTTAGCCACAACATTTCTGGAAATTAACATCATAGTTCCAAAATTTTAGATACTGTAAACTGATCAGATTTTGTGAGGCATACATAATCTATGTACCTAAGTTACAGAACATTTAATTCCAATAACTCTATGCTATGGGTCCATCATTTTATGCAGACGGTATAATGCAGTCACATAGCACATACATATTCTGGATCTCGTTTTGTTAACATTCATAAAAAGAAGTTTTACAGCAATAATACTTTAGAATAACAAAATCTTTACATATAACAATTGTGTTAAGAAGTTAACACATTTAACATTTTTTTCTATATCTGGTACATTTTTCTTTTGGTATACCATGTCTGTTTGCTTCAGTTATTTTCATTTGAAAGAAATTCTCTGATTCAGTGTAAAGAGGTTTCTAATAGCAGTTGTTTGGTTAACTGTTTAAACTTAGCCTGTGATTTGGCATTTGTGATGTGTGGTGGTAAAGAGTTGTACAACTTTACTGCCATGTAACCACTGCTTCTCTCATATTTAGTTGTGTTATACTGTGGAATTGTTAACTTCTTGGTGTTTCCGGTGTGGTGGTGGTGTACAACTTCATTTTTGCTGAATTTATCCAAGTAAGGAACAGAATTTTATATATACACAAGCTGCAGAATGTTAGAATCTTATATTTTTTGAAAAGAGGCTTGCAGCTGTCTGTTGACCTTTTGTTTCCTATTACTCTAATTGCTCTCTTTTGTAACCCGCATGTTTTAATTGACTCAGTTGAGTGGCCCCAGATTTCTATACCATAGCTCATTATAGCATCAAAGTATGACAAATACACCATCCGTAACCACATATTCAGTTATTAGTGGCTTAATTTGTCTCAGAGCAAAAACAGCACTTCTAAGTTTTATTGCTCATAGTGGAAATATGAATTTTACATTCAAAAAACTGTTCCTAGAAATTCAGCACTTTCAACTACTCTGTAGTGAGAATTAGGAGAATTAGTGACGTTCGGTGGCAGGAGGAACAAGACTCCTGGTCAGGTGAATACAGGGCTATAAATACAAAATCAAATAGAGGTAATGTAGGAGTAGGTTTAATAATGAATAAAAAAATTGGGGTCCGGGTAAGCTACTACAAACACCGTAGTGAACGCATTATTGTGGCCAAGATAGATACCAAGCCCACTCCTACCACAGTAGTACAAGTTTATATTCCAACTAGCCCCGCAGACGATGAAGAGATTGATGAAATTTATGATGTGGTAAAAGAAATTATTCAGGTAGTGAAGGAAGACGACAAATGAATACTCATGTGTGATTGGAATTCGGTAGTAGCAAAAGGGAGAGAAGGAAACGTAGTAGGTGAATATGAATTGGGGCTAAGAAATGAAAGAGGAAGCCGCCTGGTAGAATTTTGCACAGAGCACAAATAATCATAGCTAACACTTGGTTTAAGAATCATGAAAGAAGGTTGTATACATGGAAGAACCCTGGAGATGCTAAAGGGTTTCAGATAGATTATGTAACGTTAAGACAGAGATTTGGGAACCAGGTTTTAAATTGTAAGGCATTTCCAGGGGCAGATGTGGACTATGGTCACAATCTATTGGTTATGACCTGTAGATTAAAACTGAAGAAACTGCAAAAAGGTGGGAATTTGTGGAGATGGGACTTGCATAAACTGAAAGAACCAATGGTTGTAGAGAGCTTCAGGCAGAGCGTTAGGGAACGATTGACAAGAACGTGAGAAAGAAATATGGTAGAAGTTGAAGGGGTAGCTTCGAGAGACGAAATAGTGAAGGTAGCAGAGGATCCAGTGGGTAAAAAAGACAAGGGCTAATAGAAATCCTTGGGTAACAGAAGAGATATTGAATTTAATTGATGAAAGGAGAAAATATTATACAGTAAATGAAGCAGGTAAAAAGGAATACAAACGTCTAAAAATTAGATCGACAGAAAAGTGCAAAATGGCTAAGCAGGGATGGCTAGAGGACAAATGTAAGGATGTAGAGGCTTATCTCACTAGGGGTAAGATAGATGCTGCCTACAGGAAAATTAAAGAGACCTTTGGGGAAAAGAGAACCACATGCATGAAAATCAAGAGCTCAGATGGAAACCCAGTTCTAAGCAAAGAAGGGAAAGTAGAAAGGAGGAAGGAGTATATAGAGGGTCTACACAAGGGCGATGTTCTTGAGGACAATATTATGGAAATGGAAAAGAATGTAGATGAAGATGAAATAGGAGAAGTGATACTGCTTGAAGAGTTTGACAGAGCACTGAAAGATCTAAGTCGAAACAAGACCCAGGGAGTAGACAACATCCATTAGAACTCTTGACAACTTTGGGACAGCCAGGCCTAACAAAACTCTACAATCTGGTGAGTAAGATGTATGAGACAGGCAAAATACCCTTAGACGTCAAGAAGAATATAACAAATCCAATCCCAAAGAAAGCAGGTGTTGACAGATGTGAAAATTACCGAACTATCAGTTTAATAAGCCACAGCTGCAAAATATTAGCACGAATTCTTTATAGATGAACGTAAAAACTGGTAGAAGGCGACCTTGGGGAAGATCAGTTTGGATTCCGTAGAAATGTTGGAACACGTGAGGCAATACTGTCCCTACGGCTTACCTTAGAGGCTAGATTAAGGAAGGGCAAACCTACGTTTCTAGCATTTGTAGACTTAGAGAAAGCTTTTGACAATATTGATTGGAATACTCTCTTTCAAGTTCAGAAGGTAGCAGGGGTAAAAGACAGGGAGCGAAAGGCTATTTCAATTCGTACAGGAACCAGATGGCTGTTATATGAGTCGAGGGGCATGAAAAGGAAGCAGTGGTTGGGAAGGGAGTGACGCAGTGTTGCAGCCTATCCCTGATGTCATTCAATTTGTATATTGAGCAAGCAGTAGAGGAACTAAAAGAAAAATTCAGACTTGGAATTAAAATCCATGGAGAAGAAATAAAAACTCGGAAGTTCGCCGATGACGTTGTAATTCTGTCAGAGACAGCAAAGGACGTGGAAGAGCAGCTGAACGGAATGGACAGTGTCTTGAAAGGAGGATATAAGATGAACATCAACAAAAGCAAAACGAGGATAATGGACTGTAGTCGAATCAAAACGGATGATGCTGAGGGAATTAGATTAAGCAATGAGACGCTTAAAGTAGTAAATGAGTTTTTCTATTTGGGGAGCAAAATAGCTGATGATGGTCAAAGTAGAGAGGATATAAAATGTAGACTGCCAATGACAAGGAAAGCGTTTCTAAAGAAGAGAAATTGGTTAACATCGAGAATAGATTTAAGTGTCAGGAATTCGTTTCTGAAAGTACTTGTATGGAGCGTAGCTAGGTATGGAAGTGAAACATGGACGGTAAATAGTTTGGACAAAAAGAGAATAGAAGCTTTTGAAATGTGATGCTACAGAAGAATGCTGAAGATTAGATGGGTAGATCACATAACTAATGAGGAGGTATTGAGCAGAATTGGGGAGAAGAGGAGTTTCTGGCAAGAAGAAGGGATCGGTTGGTATGACTTGTTCTGAGGCATCAATGGATCACCAATTTAGTATTGGAGGGCCACGTGGAGGGTAAAATCGTAGAGGGAGACCAAGAGATGAATACACTAAGCAGATACAGAAGGATGTAGGTTGCAGTAGGTACTGCGAGATGAAGAAGCTTGCACAGGATAGAGCAGCATGGAGAGCTGCATCAAATCAGTCTCTGTACTTAAGATTACAACAACAACTCAAAAACAAAAAATTATGGCTATCTGGAACGACTTTGTAAACGTAACATTTGCAGCCATTGACTCGTAGGAGGGTTTGGATATCTGACTGTGATGGAAAATGCACCTCTCCAGTTCTTTTATCTATTTTCATTTCTCCAGTTTCTCTATCACCTGTGGATACATATACACTGACGGAAGAAAAAATCGCAACACCAAGGAGATGAGCAACATAAACGAAATTAGATACTCGTATTTCTAAATGTGAATGATGATGTCGCGCCACTCACGCAGGGTACAAATAGCATAAAATACTAGTTGGGGTCGTGAGCGTTCTTTCAGACTGAACTTGGTGATTTGACGTTAGCGAAGAATGCATTTAAGGCGGTGAAGACGCAGTTATCAATACCTAACTGAATTTGAACGTAGTCGTGTAATAGTGCTCCGAAAAGCTGGATGTATCTCTTGCGATAGAGCAGAATGACTTGGCAGTAGTGTGGCCAGTGTACGCTACTGCTGGCAGCGGTGGTCACGAGACGGTCCCAAGAAGACCGGGCTCTGGATGGCCACGTTGCACTCACGAGAGGGAAGACCATCGTGTTCTGAGTTTGGCCCTGGCACGTCGTACTGCTTCTGCAGAAGAAATTTTATCAGCAGGTGGCAGCACACTGACACTACGAGCTGCTCCAAATCCGTTACTTCAAGGACTGCTCCGAATCAGACTCTCTGACGCTATGTAGCGTAGCTTCCACAGAGCCACAAAGCACCGCTATTTGCGACTTCAGCGGCGACAAGCGAGAGCTTATTGGAGTGCAGGGTGGAGGTCTCTTGTTTTCTTTTGATGAAAGCAGGAAGTATCACTATAGAAATTTTGAGCAAAGACGAAGAGGAAGTGTAGAAAAATCGTGACGATGTCCTCCAGAGATGGGACGAATATCTAAAAGAGCTATAGGGCACAAATAGCAACCTAGAAACTCTGAAACATGAATCACACAACAGTGTAAGTGATGACGAGAAAGGACCCATCATCATAATGGAAGAAGTAAAGCCAGCCATAGCTGCAATGAAAAATAGCAAAGCGGTAGGTACAGATACAATACCAGGAGAAATACTTAAATGCTTGAACCAAGATGGAATAAGAGAAATATTGAGGTTATGTAATAAAATATATGACAGTGGTGAATGGCCTGAGGATTTTCTGACAACAGTAATAATTCCATTACCGAAAAAAGAAGGAACCAAGAAGTGCAGCGAGCACGGGACAATCAGCCTTATTTCACATGCAGCCAAAGTGATGTTAAGAATAATGAATAAAAGACTTGAAAAAGTAATGGAGGAGAATCTTGGCAAGGAGCAGTTTCGCTTTAGACGGAATACGGGCACCAGAGATGCAATTGGGCTCCTACGAATCTTGGGAGAAAGGTATATTGAAAAAGGAAGAGACCTATATATGTGCTTCATCGATCTGGAAAAGGCATTTGACAATGTGGTTTGGCACAATCTGGGGACTATAATGAGGGAATAGAGAGTGGACTGGAAAACCAGAAGACATATAAACTCATTATATCTTAATCAAAAAGTTTCAGTTAAAGTGAGAGGAGAAAGTACAAACTGGATCAGACTAGGAAAAGGAGTAAGACAAGGATGCTGTCTATCACCTACTCTTTTCGACCTCTACTTGGAAAATATGATTGACCATTGCTCACTAGATGACAAAGGAGTAGAAATTGGATGAAGAAGAGTAGGGTGTTTGAGGTTTCCTGATAACATGGTCCTTCTAGCCACAGGGGAAAAAGAATTGCAGGATTTGGTGGACACCATTGCAACGAACGGAAAAAAAATATGGAATGAAAATTAACACAAATGAAACCAAAGTATTGGCATTAGGAGGAAATAAGAAAATAAAAATTATGCTGAATTGAGAAATACTAGAACAGGTGCGCAATTTTAAGTATCTTGGAAACAGGATAAACACCGATTGGAAGTGCACCACAGAAATTAAAACGAGGATAGCAGTGGCAAAAGAGGCGTTTTATAAGAAAAGGAGAATTTTGTGCAGCGCTCTCGACAGAGAACTCAGAAGGAGGCTCATAAAATGTCTTGTCTGGAGTGTTCTTCTATATGGCGCTGAAACATGGACTATAAGGAAAAAAGACAGAGAAAGGCTGGAGGCTTTTGAGATCTCGACTTGGTGGAGGATGGAAAGAATAAGTCGGAAGGACAGAGTAAACAATGAAGAGGTACTGAGAAGAGTGGGAGAGAAAGACGTTTACTAGATGTGGTAAAGAGAAGAAAAAGAAATTGGATTTGGCATATATTAAGAAAGAATGACGGACTGAAAAAAAACAGTTTTAGAAGGTAATGTAGAGGGGAAAAGGAAGCGAGGAAGTAAGAGATTCCAGATACTGGATGACATGATGGACGGTACAACATACAGCAGCCTTAAGAAGGAAGCAATGGATCGACGAAAATGGAGAGGCAAAGGACCCGCTAATACAGCAGATAACTGATGATGATGAGTTCTACCTCAGTACCAACGATGGCCCTGCGTCAGAAGGACGCCACTTGATGACTTGCAAACAATGTGTCTGCGTGCTAGACTCTACCTACAGCTGGAGCTATTGTATGGGATGTGATTTCGCATGACAGCAGGAGCACGCCCATACTCATTCTACGCTCCCTGACGACAAATCTGTACGTCGGTCTGGTGATCCGACCCGCTGTGTTATCATTATTGAACAGAGTTCCACAGTCTCTTTTCGAATTGGAGAACCCTCTCCCACACACCACTATTCCAATTAACTTTACCAATCACCCCTACTGCAGACAGTTGATTAGCTAAGAACTGTTTACAAATAATTAGTTAGGGATGAACTCGCTGACATAGACCACCACGCCTCTTACCATAACTGGTAAGAATGAGCAAAATAAAATATCTCATCCCGCGCTATAAAGATAATACAGCAAAAGTTGACTATGCTGTTCCAAGCACATAATACTTTATTAGACAACTTAATCGCAACACATTCCAGCCACACTACTTATTCATACTCGCCTTCACACAAAAATGCGTTTCATAACTAACTAAATAAATCACTGCAATTTTCTTGTGGCTATCTTTTCTCATATACCTGACTGAGATGAGCAAGGCAATACACTCACGCACTCCCACCTTCTTTTACAATTTATGCAAATAAATACATACATAGTTATAAATATACATATACCAGGAGATCTATTGTAATATTGGTTACTGAGAATTTATCTGTTTGGTATTGTAAATAGATTTATCAACAAATCTCTGAGTTATGTTTGGTGCAATTATTCTACGATGCACAAGAGAACACAAATACTCTACTGACATGCATTAATCGTCCGTTTTTATGTGAGATATTCACATTGAACGTAATAGGAAACTGTTCAATACTGTATATATCACTCGCACTTATGTGCGAAGCTCAAAATGAGTTTGGTATAGCTGTGTTAAATGACCTGCAGTACACTAACTAATAAGACGTCTGAACAGCTGCGAGAGAGATCTGTACGAGGGCTTTTCAGAAAGTAGGGAACGTTTCCGTCCGACGCTTCTCGGAGAGTGCCGATAGCATGTATTTTGGTATGTGCGTGATTGGCAGCTCATTCGGCATCCATCGTTAACAGTGGGAACGTCTCTGAGCGTCTGGTTTTTCTATACGTGAATTTGAAATGTGCGCTGCAATCGAAACTCCCACCAGTTCTGTGGTGGGTTCTGTGATACGATTTTTGCTGTCAAAAAACCTAAAACATATAGATATGTATCGTGAAATGTGCGAAGTGTACGGAAACAACGTAATGAGTGAATGTTCCATCCGGAAATGGGACATTCGATTTAAAAGTGGATTTAAAAGTTCGTGATGAAGAGAAACGTGGACGCTAGAGCATTCTGACTAACGATCTTGTCGCTAAAGTTGATGAAGCGACTCGTGAAAACCGTCGCTTCATTGGCTTTGTTATTTGAAACTGTCACTCCCAAGACAGGCTACCACAAATTTTGTCCACAATGGTTGCCCAAAATGCTTACAGAGCACCACAAAGAACAGTGAATGAGGGCAACGTTCACATTTCTGGAGACATACCACAAACATGATGATTCAGTACTGGGTCGAATCGTAATCGGTGATGAGACGTGGGAGAAACACGTTAATTTCGAGGCAAAAGTACAGTCCATGGAGCGGGGGCACACAAGGTCCCTCCAAAAACGCAGAAAATGTTTCTAAACCTTGTCAGCAAGGAAGTTGATGGCGACTCTGTTTTGGGAGAGGAAAGGTGTGCTTCTTACTGAGTTTCTCGAACGTGGAGCAACCATTAACTCTGCCCAGTACTGTCAAACTTTGCACAGCCTTAGAAGAGCAGTTCAAAATAAACGCCGAGGAAAACTGATGTCCAAAATTTTGTTTTTGCTCGACAATGCTCGACCTCACACGGCAAACAGCACTAAAGAACTTCTTTATTCATTCAGATGATAAATTTTCTCTCATCCGCCATACAGCCGCGATCTTGCAGCAAGCGACTTACACTTGTTTCCCAAGATGAAGCACTGGCTTGCAACGCAGCGCTTTGATGACTACGCTGAACTACAGGCGGGCGTGATTCACTGGCTAAAGTCTCAGGCAGCAAAATTTTACGACGGTGGTCTTTCAAAGCATACCCATCACTATGATACGTGCTTCAATGTGGTTGGTGACATTGTGGAAAAGTAGTATGTAGGTCGCTCTTTCAGGTTTATATAATAAAACGTATATATTGTACTTAGTGTTTTTAATGGGAAAACGTTCCCTAATCGTAATTTATATGCTGTGGGATAACGTTACATGTTTTTAATAAAATGCTAACAGTGCTAGCGCGTCTGTGTTAACTATAAAGTAATAGTGTGTCAAAATTTTGTTTTTCACTGTATATAACAACAAATACGGCGGCTGTATGATAATCAGTGAATCGCAGATGCAGCTCATCCAGAGATGGGCTTCAGTCGAGGAAGTTCTGCAGCCCCCACAATGCTTCTTTTTCTTGAGGATCGTGGAATTACGGCAAAATGGCGGCGCTGTCTTGCCTGTTATTAAAGTAAATACGCAACGTCTCATGGCTGGGCATACTGTATAATTTCGGAGAACACTATTTCGGTACAGGATGCAGGACTTCAATTTAATAATCCCTGCACATACGGATATATGGTTAGCAATAGATGACGGCATAATAGTGTACATAAATGATATATCGTCCATTGACAAATGTCAACGTTAGATTTGGCTAGCTCTGGCTCTTATGCTGATGAAGTTCAATTCTGATATTCACAGTATGACACACATCACCACATCAATCAGTTACCTTCTGTAATTAAGTCTGTAGAACATTAATATTGACATTCTGTTTCTGTCTCCCCTATTATAAAATAATTTGGTCCCCTACCCCAAGAAAGTGTGGTGTAATGTGGCTGTCTAATGTGATTTCTTCTGATTCTAGATTGTTTGATGTATTTCCGGCTGCTTCTTACCGTCGTCTTCTGAGATGGTCTTTGCAATAAATCTTTTCGCTTGTAATTCTACTTTCGTCTTCCCAACTTCCACTTTCTTCTCCAGCGTCGATCTTTGTAATAATATATTCTTCTCAAAAAATTAGTAAATCATTACAACAACAGGGAAGCAACCGTAACTGAGAGATTTGTTGACAAATCTATTCACAATATCAAACAGTTAATTTCTCAGTAACTAATATTACAATAGATATCCTGGTATATGTATATTTATAACTATATATGTATGTATTATTATAAAATGTAGAAGTGAGTGCGAGTGCGTGAGTGTATTGCCTTGCTCACCTCAGTCAGATATATGGGAAAAGATAGCCACAAGATAACTGCAGTGATTTATTTAGTTAGTTATGAAACTCATTTCTGTGTTAAGTCGAGTATGGCTAAATAGTGTGGCTGGAATGTGTTGCGATTACGTTGTCTACTAATGTATTATGTGTTTGTGACAGCATTGTCAACTTTTGCTGTGAGAGCTTTATAGATCGTGCGGGATGAGAGATTTTATTTTGACCATACTTACTAGTTATGATAAGAGGCGTGGTGGTCTATGTCAGCGAGTTCATCCCTAATTAATGATTTGTTAACAGTTCTTAGCTAATCGACTATTTGCAGTAGCGGTGATTGGTAAGGTTAGTCGGAATAGCGGTGTGTGGGAGAGCGTTATCCTATTGGAAAGGTTCTGAGTTTCATTCATCTAAGCTGGTAAATTACACCGTGCTGCCCCAACTACAAAGCCCATGAGCCCTTCCAATATCCTCCTCCTTCCACCACTACTAAAATTGTTCTTCTTTCCCTGAATTAACTATTATTCTCTAAATTCAGTCTACGGTCGAGACCGATAGTTCTTACAACTTCGATTCCTGCTATGAACTAGGTCCTCATCACACTGTCACCTCTGCACTCACCATCTTTTTTGAGAAAGTTAATATATCTCCTACAGGGTCAAAGCTTCAAAAAGACACACAGGTTACGTATAACAGTTGAACAGAGTTTCTTCAAAAATTAGGCAACATCCTCTTCATCAGTTTAATATTTGGTGGGAATGTATTGTAATTTTTTGTATATTTTTTTCTCTTTTCTTTATTTATTTCTTGACTTTATGTGTGTGGTCATGTAAATAAAATATTGTTTGATAGGTTATTTTTTGATGTGAGTTGCACGTAACAAAAATGCCCGTTATAGCGTTATTTCATTGTCCTCTGGAGATGATGCTCATGACCGACAAAACAGCAGCAAAGATTCGTGTGATCACCAAATCAACACAAGGGACGACTTGACGTGTTGGACAAACGTGTACTTTCACTTTGACGGCACAATCGCGCAATGGCTCGAGAACAACGGCGACCAGCTCAGTAGCTGGGAGAAACGACAGGGAAAAACTGAAGACAACCAGCAGCAAGTCTGCATAGCGGAAGAACAATTGAAGGACATTGAGAAACTGCAGGATCGTAAATAGTGAATGTTTTGGCTCTGTGTCAAATTGTCAATCTGAATAAAATCCCCCACTTCATTAAATGAGTTGCAGCATTGTGCCTAGCTCTTCTGGCAAAGGCTGTCACAACAACCATGGAATTCATGAAGCGGTGCCAGCGCATGGAGGATATTGCCAAAGCATAGATGAAATTGACAGAAAAGACTCAAAAGAATTATTACTGAATCCAGATTGTGGTCCAAATGACAGTTGTCACAGAACACCATGACCCTGTCTCTATCACATGCCAGACAGTTAGAGAACTTGTCACAAAACAACAAACTGCAGACGTTCACATAAAGGGTCAACGTTTTAACAACATAACCAACAGTGTGCTGATAAAAGTGATGGTATAGCAAAATGCACTTACACGGAAGGTGGTAGTATCACGTGCAGATGGAGTAAAAGTTCAGTTCACTTGCGGAGCTGTTGTTTGCACTCAGATGATCCATTAGAAGAGGTGTTTATCACCTCACGACGGGAATTAACAGACTTTGAAGGCGGAATGACAGTTTAAGAGAGACGCATTGGACACTCAGTTCCAGAAATCGTTGGGGAATTTTATATCCCAAGATCCAAAGGTTCAGGAGAGTGCAGCGAAAACCAAATTCCAGACATTTATCTATCACCACGGGAAGGTGGTGATCGATGGCCTTCGCTTAATGACGGAGAGCAGCGGCGTTTGCATATATCGTCAGTGCTAAGAGACAACCAACATTCCGTAAAATAACCTGAGAAATCAATGTGGGATGTACAACAAACGTATCCGTTAAGGCAGTGTTGTTACGCATACCTTGGGTTCAATGGACCAGGAGAGAGTTTTAACGTTTAATTGCAGTATGAACTTAAAAATTTTTCCCCGACTCAACAGATATGCTCTCTTGCTGTATTTTTAAACACATTACTATTATAAATCTCTTACATCAGTTTTATGTGTCACCTAGATTTTCTCTAGACCACACATTTACGTAAACTTGGTCCGGTGCACCTTGTGATTTATGTTATGGAGTCACTAATAACTTTTTTCTGGAATTCAGATAATACATATTAGCACAATAAGCATTGTTGTGGTTGCCGAAAGAAACATTGTACAACTGAGAACTCTGTTCAACTGTTCTGCGTTGTGAAAGAGAGCGATATACTGCAGTAGATAATTACGAATGTGTGAAGTAGTGTAGAAATGTTGTAGGAGTTTGCTACTGGATGTTTAATACTGATTTGCAAGAAAGGTTAGGGTCATTTGTAACACTAAAACAATAACATGAACAGCAGTCCATGAAAGATGAGAATACTAAGCCTATTTCTTCACATTATTCTTTTTCAGATAGAATGTCGAAAACTACAGCTAAAAAAGGGTCAGGAAAGAGGGTAGTATACGTTTTCCAAGCCCAGATTTGTTTGTTCATTGCCTAGTTGAGGATGACGATTTCCATTCAGATATAAATACTGCTTCCGATGAAAAGCATTTCCGGAGACAGTATCCTGCAGCATGTTTAAAGAAGAACAAATTAGTGGTGCTGGTAGTGATAATGATAATGATGATGTAGGTAATAATGCCTCTCGATGAGTAAGTAGTGAAAGTGCTAACATATATATTGCTCGAAATGCTATGCTTGGAGTGAAAGTCAACCACTGCAAAATGAAATGGCAGCACACAATAGGTTGCAATTTATACCAGAACCAGCAACGGCTTAATCACTAACATCCTCAAAAATTTTTGGGATTCACTTATTTCTGTAGCCACTGTTGATGAAACTGAAAGATGCACAAACCTAGAGGCAAAGGAGTTTGTGTACCGATAAAAATAGATCGGGATAACTAGACAAGAAATATTCGCCTTCTGTGGAAGTTTGCTTCGTAGCTGAGCAGATAAATTTTGGGATGCTCTAACCAGGCGACTTTTTCTGGAAAAGTTTTCCAAGTCCGAGCCGCAATGTCTGTCAGTCAGTTTGAGCCAGTAATAAGAGTTATTTGATTTGATGACAAAACGGCAAGAGGGGCTAGGTGACAAACTGATAAGCTTGCTGCTATATCCCTTCACATGGAAAATATTTGTAAGATAGTGGAGGAAAGTAATGATACCTAAAATTAATCTTACAGTGCATGAAAATTTGGTTCCATTTAGGGGCCATTGTGGATTTGTGCAATATATAACAAATGAGCATTGAAATTATGGCTTTAAAATATTCTGAATGTCAAAGATAAAATTGGTTATGACATTGTATACGTGTTTTCATCTAAAATTTCGTATCAAGCATAGCAGGTCCTATGAACCCAGGGCGTGTAAATGTGCGAGCGATATAGATCATGCATAGAAGGCTTAAAGGGCTATGCTAATTCGAACAGAACGACATCACCTGCAGCTCCTCCCCATAGCAGTTACACCCCAGATGATTGGAATTTCTTGGTTTGGTGAAATAAGTCGCCGATTTCGCTTGGGAAGTGCTGTTGGTGGGGTTCGAGCGTGAATCCACCTAGACATGACCAAAGTTGTCAACAAGGCACTGTGCAATCTGGTGGTGGCTCTATTAACAGGAATGGACTTGGCCCTATAATCCAATTGAACCGACCATTGACTGGAAAAGGTTATGTTCGATTACTTGGAGACCATTTACAGCCATTCATGGAATTCATTTCCCAACCAGCAATGGAACATTATAAATAACACGGAGTCATATCACCAGGCCACTACGGTTTGCGGTTGGTTTGAAAAAAGTTCAGGAAAGTGCGAAAGAATATTTGGCCACGCAGATCGTCCGACGTGAGTCCCACCGAACATTTAAGAGAGACAATGAAGAGGTCAATCCGTTCACAAAACCCTGCACGGACAACACTTTGGCAATTATGGAAAGGCAGGATGGCTCAAAATTTCTGCAGGGTACACGATATGAGGAGGTACACCATGACTTGTGGCCTCTGTGTAGAAGCCAAATACGTTTGAGATGAACAACATTCCAAAGTGGATTTTTGTGACAGTTTCAAGTGGTTATATTTACGTTCTGTGTGTTGTACGAAAGCAGGGAAGACTATGCGGCACACCTGAAGCAGTGAAACCCTGATGCCCACTTTTCTCTTTTTTTTTTTTATTGATCCAGTACCGAAACTTTTTGGACTGATGGTGAATGCCTACGAGAACTATTTTCGAGACTAGACAGTGACAGATCTACTGATAATACATCCAACATTACCTGCTACTATGCAGGAGATGTTAGTAGGCGATAGATTTCAGGCAGAAGATGATAATGTTTTACATAGAACTTTCAAGACATAGAGACAAAAGTATAAGGGTTCAATGTACAGTCCTCAGGGAATTACGGAAGGCAGAACGCAAGCTCCAATTTGTTAAGAATGGGGTCTATTCAAGAAAATGATATGAATTTCCTTCTGTAGTGATTTAGGGAAACGAAGATAAACCTGTTTCTGGAATGTCGGACTATGATCTGAAATCTACTCGTATCAACTTTAAGTCCATTGTTCAGTGGGACGTAGAGGTATCACAAATCGAGAGAACTGATTCTACTGTCAACATCAGCATTAGTGCCACGCAACCCATTATAAGAAATAAAAAAGTATTCAAAAATATTTAGGTGTATGAAAATAATGAGATTAACCTTTCGGCGCTCATACACAGCACAATAAGGTGGGCTATGCCTCTAAATGGGTTCATATTAGTTCTGCACGGACGAAATAGTCTTCCTCTTGTTGTAGATTTATGCTTACCAGTTAATAACAATACGCACCTACAAAATCTTGACCTTACCCATGATATGGGAATCTGCTCTTCGTGATAACTCTGAAGTACACTGGTGGGCTTCTTCCATTCTTCTATATTACGGTAATACTTGGAATAATAGCTTAGTCTTTCACTAACGAAATACGAATGTATTATTTCTTCTACACACGTTACAAATACAGACTTTTCATTTATGCTCAATAACCAAACTGGCTACCGCCTACTACGCTCTAAAATAACGCGAGTCTACCTTCGTTCATAAGGAGAGAGAGAGAGAGAGAGAGAGAGAGAGAGAGAGAGAGAGGCAGAGAGTCCTTCCTCTTACCTTAGCACAGGAAAAACATCTTATGTTTTTTTAACATCTGAAAATCAAAAATACATGACGGTAGGCGCAGGCTCTACGCTGAGCCACCACCTTACCTTTTGTCTTTGCCTTTACAGAAAACGAAAACATAAAAGCAAGAAAAGCAAATGGTACATCACACCACCAACACTTTGTTGAAATTTTTTCTGGTACAGCCTTCATTTGTGTTATATGGTTCCTATTCTCCTTTATTTCCTAATAAAATTAACAGTTTGTCTGTTAGCACTATCCCGTCAGTCGCAGATGCATTCCTTTTTTTCATGACGATGTTCCATTATTTCATAGAATCATTGAATACAACCATACACAACTTGTACTGCAATAACGCTTAATAACGCCATATGAAGCAGTAACCTAATATAGTAAGGCATCATGCTGGTGAAACGTTAGGTAACCAATTCATAAATAATACGTCGTGTACAGAAAACGATGTTTAATTTGTCATATAGTTGCTGTGTTGTTTTTAACACGCAATACCAGATACTGTAACTTAATGTACACGCCAGAAGCAGAGCTGAGACTCGCCCTGGGAATAAACTTAATTAGCACGAACTGTCGATATAACGTGAGTTAGTACAAATGTCTAAAGTCTCATTGACATCACTAGTAAGAAAATTAATGAATACGGTAGACAAATAAGTCCAGAAAATACAGGCAGTTCGCCAACAGCCTAAGTGTGAAAATTCTCTCAGGTAACTTCAAATGCCTTCACAAATTAAGACAACATTATAAGTTTCCCCCCATACTCAAAAACAATGTTCATAATCACAGATTTGAGTTGGATACGACACCTTCAAAAACAAAGGTTAAATTAGTAGAAATATCCCGAAAACTAGGCCTAACATAATGGCAAATAGCGTCGAACGACTGTGAAATGACAGCATATTTTACAAATATGAAAGGACCGGGCTATCCACTGAAAGGAATAAAACATTATGTAAAGACACTACACACAGTCAACAAGCTACTTAACATTTATTTAGTTTAAGAAACTAAAATTCTCGCTGGCACTACCATAATCAATATTGAATCATATAGCAAGAGGCCTTACAAAAATCTTTGGATCAGTTCAACGAGTTCTCCAATGAAAAGATATGATATACTTGAGTATATCGTAAATGCGTCCTAATCGTAAGCTGACACTTAATTCTGTATGTTAAGGCAGTGGTATAGCCAAAATGACAAATAAAATCAGCCTCAGGATAATTACATAAGAGGGATCAGTAACTGCTAACATAATGTGAAGCGTTAATATGATCTAATAAGTCATCATGCTGGAGAAACGTGATGTGAAAAATTCAAAAGAAGTTTTCGACTTCCGCAGAAAATGGTCTGTAATTTATTCTCTCATTGATATAATACTTGTAACTCAACTCGCACTATGAGAAAATGGAATTAATGTAATAGGCATCAATTGGGTGATGGGTCCAATACTGACAACATAAAAGCTTTATGAGTGTGGTAACGCGTCCTAATGTAAAAGCTGTACTAGAGAAACCAAATTTTCGGTCGCGATTAGAATGGCCTTCCTCCTGATCTACTCTATAGCCCAAAAGAAGGACACTGCAATAGTGGCCGAAACTTTGATTTCTCCAGTATAGCTTTTGACATTATGATGCGTTACCATACGCTGGGCACTTGTTGTCAACAAGCTGTGGCCGTGAAAGTCTACACAGTTGCGTCTAATACTGTTTCGACTAAGAAACGTGCTCTGAGTAATTAATCACAACAAGTAAAGTATGTCGTCTCTCTCTACCCCTTTAGAAGGAACAACAACATTGGTTTGGTTCTTAGGAATGCCGATATTTGTGGAGTTCAGAGTACCTCTTAATGAACAGAAATTTATGGAGATGTCTTATCTAAAGCTTCGTTTTCAATTACCTTGTTAGGTAAAGTTCTTTTGTTTTAAAGCATACCTGAATCTGAAGTTCTTGTTATTTGTGCAGTTGTTTACAAGAAATTTTATTTCCAAGCAATATATTTCAGTCTCTATCTGCTATGATTCCTGGTATAAATTACTCTCGACATATCGTACATTTTTCATCACCGAATACTATGAACGGAAAACACTCAGCCTTGTATTTTCATTATGAATTGGCACCGCACACAAGCGGACGTGGAGTATCAATTTTTTTAGGCAAATCTTGTGCGAGTTACACAAGATTTGGATTTCTCATAGATATGAAACTTATTAACCGAGAGAAAATCTTCGTATCATACAAGAGAACATTGTAATTACAACTGACGCATTATAAATGTTCTCTCTGAACCTAGATGTAGGTAAAAGAGTTCATCTCTTCCTTATTGAATAACTGAATTGATGTGTAACAACAGTAATATACTGCCTTCCCGAGAATCTTTCGATTAGTACTGAATATGATTGTCATGATCGTCAAGAACGAAAGTGCTTCATATATCTACGTGTAATTCACCTGCATCAGATTATTCTGATTACGTGGCAAAAGTTTGAAAATATTTGTGGTTTCATATGTAACAATAACAACTCTTTGTTAAGAGTTAACATTTTATTTTTACTAAATGGCAATTTCATTTTTTGTAGGAATACTAAGAGGAAGGATACAACCCTAATATGCTGACTGTGAAAATTCAGCTCAGAACTGCTATTCAGATCAGAACTGCTGGTAGTGTCACACGCATGGCGTATATTTAATGCAACTGGCTGACATCCAGGAGATAAGACGTATTCTATTATAATTTTATAGATCATTTACAACATTAACAAATACATGCAGTTTATCTAACAGTACCAAGTGATCAGTTTGAGGCGAGGAGGTTCGTAAAGAGCGAGAAACGAGCACCCACAAGGACCTCTAAGTAACACTGTCTTCCGTCATTATAAGGATGCACAACTTCGTTTAGAAAATTTAGGTACGAAAATTCTTGCCACTCCTAAATTACTTTCACTTACTAGAAAAAACACGACATGACACTGAGGTGAATAAGTATAGTTAGAGTTTCGAGCACTTCTTAATGCTCCAATACTTGCTAATCTTCATTTATCACGAGATTTTCGCTTATCAACAGACTTGTCGAAAACTGGGTTTGGCGCTAATCTATTCTAAGAATTTGAAGAGAATAATGTACCTATGCAGAGAAATATAGCTTTTTCCAGTCGCGTCCTGCATTAATCCGAAAGAAACTCTTTTGTAACCGACTTGGTAGCAATGGCAATTATTTGGCCGTTTTCTAAATTTGTATTCTTCTCATTGCGGAGCATACTAAGGTGTACACTGATCATCAAGCACTCTAATTTTCGGTGTTATCTTAACTAAACCATAACAGTCTGAAACAATGGGCTTTTCAATCTCAAGTTTTTAACTTCACTAACTTTTACTTTCCTGGTACTCAAAACGTTGTAGCAGAATCTTTATCATGTGATCCTATTGGTTTTGTCAAGAACACTCCTGGAAATGAATTGGAGAAAAACCAATTGGTTGTATATACGAAAGATAGCCTTTTAAAACTTTATCTCTTCGTCTTTCCGCAGGAAAATGATAAAGAACTTATCTAGAATGGTGTAAAATGTAACAATATTCTTTTCGTAAGATATACTGTCAGTGGCGCTCTTCGGGTTGTGTGCATAGTGGATTATTTTGTAAATAAGGTTATTTGATATATAAATCTGAGCTATGCGCACTTTTGTCCAAGAAACGGCTTCCACCAACATTATACAACTTTTTACTTTAATAAAATGTAGAAAAAAATAGAGAGAGTTTGAGAAAAATGCTAACTGTAGCATTAACTATTAATAAATGGGAACCATTATTTGTTGTAATTATTTCTACACTAAAAGAGGTAGCTGCAGTAGACCTGTTAGGACCTCTTGCCGGATCACTCAATGTATTCGCATGCATTTTGGTTGCTGCTGAATTGACTTCGAAATTCGTTTCATTCACTCCTTCATGTAAAGCTACGGCCAAAACAGTATCCAAAAGCCTTTGTCAATAATTCTCTACGAGAAGATGGCCACAGTGACAAAGTAATTTCCGACAACGGTCCACGCCGGCCACGGTGGCCGTGGCGGTTCTGGCGCCGCAGTCCGGAACCGCGGGACTGCTACGGTCGCAGGTTCGAATCCTGCCTCGGGCATGGGTGTGTGTGATGTCCTTAGGTTAGTTATGTTTAAGTAGTTCTAAGTTCTAGGGGACTTATGACCTAAGATGTTGAGTCCGATAGTGCTCAGAGCCATATGAACCATTTGAACAACGGTCCACAATTTCGATCAAATATTTTGTTATCCACTTTACGACGTCAGGGGCGGACACATTCACACCTTCCAAAAAATTCTCAACGACGCACGACTCTACATCAGTAACTCCGTTACTTTTACACAAAAATTAACAGCCAATGGATCTTACAAGAGAGTTAATACCGTTTCCAGCCTCAAAAAAATTACGTCACAAGAAAGTTGTACATATAGCGTTAAACATCAAGAATGCTGCAGAAAGAAGCAAGATCACAACCAGGGTAGGTCAACATCGAAAAGCTGTAGCTTGGATAGGAAATTCTGGTAAATTCTTATCCTTTATCTTGTAAAGGGAAGCATCTTAGTCTCAAATTCTTTCTTCTATACAAGGCAACTTACAGGATTTACGTAATTGTATACGACAGTGTTGTGGAAACTGTAACTATTGGGACACACAAAAACAAAGGACTCCACCAAATTGTTCAAATCAAACCATATACAGAATAACTGTAATTAATTTGAAGCCATACTGATTATTAACCGACAGTGACTACTTCGAAAATATGGAAAGATTTAAAATACCAATAACGGTCACAAAACTTTTTTACAGCTAAATTATGTATTTAGCAATATGTTTCAGGGTGATGCATCATCATCAGACGATATTGGCATTACAAAAACATTTCACATATATTTTACAGCTATTAAGGCTTATTTACATGGCTGCTGGGAGCATCGTGTGAAGAGAGAGAAGGACAAGCTAGTAAGAGGCGATGTTAATTTGTATATTGGTCTCCTGTTCACACAAATATTTCAAAAAACTATCATTCACATTTTTCTTGTGCAGTGGTTTACAATATGAGCGACTTTGGCAATTTTATAATACAAATGATAGTCTCCATACTTTCTATTTTCAGAATGGTAAAGATATATCGAGGATCTATAACATATATGTAATATTAATGTCATGTACCTGCATTCACCTTAATGCTTTGGTCTGCCTGAAGTACTCGAATAACTTGGTTTGTTGTTATAAAATAATCTAAGTCGACCGTATCTTCCAGTATGCTTATATTGTAACTGTCTTTTATATAAAATTAGCCGATGTGTGGCATGTTATGGTATCCGCCGTAAGGCACAGGAGACAGTAGCAGCAGCAGATTGAGGTGTGAATTCAGAGAGGGACTGTATATACCGCTAGGAATGCTCTGATGGCTGCACGCTGCAATTATTCTGGGGAGTATTGTGAAATTTATTTCTCTTCAATGGACCACAGCGCAGTAATGCGTCATTGTAGCAGCGTCTGTGTCTAGTAGACTTCTACATGGGATGAGCTTTTATACGTCGTAATTTTTTTTCTGTAGGGGTGCAGAGAATAACGATGATGGCATGTTGGGAAGACTGATTTGAATGGGCTCCAATGTGTAGTACTTGTATGTAGTTTGGGGACGTACGACATTGTATGCATTTCTGCCGAATGGTCAAATCACGGTCCTGTTGCACTAACTAAGGTCTTTTGCTCAGTACCGTCTTAAATTGATCACATGCGGAAAACTGTAGAAATGGGAGCAGTTATAAGATGCGTAGGGGTGACTAAAGCCACGTTGGAATTTAACTGTAACAGCTAGGTTCGAGACAGGTGACTCGTTTCAGTGCCCAAAATATCATCCAGTTGTGGTTGTAATAATTAAAGGAATTTTCGATGGGATACAATGCGGGTATGTGCTTGAATGGAAAGACCCAGTTCGAAATCATGGACATCATTTCTAGCGGACAGTATCAGACTAGAGATCTGTGAAGGTAGTGCGCATTTTCTTACGATCTCAATCAGCAGATCATTTACTACTACTACTGTTTGTGTTCCTTCCCAATCAGTCATTGCCTACAACTCAGTCGATATATCGGTGAACCTCTGATATGGTCTCGAGACAGAATGCGCTACCAAATACTAAAGAATTATCTAGCTTGGGCTGTGGAGGGAGTAGCAAATACCGCTTACATACTTCGTTCCTTAGCCGATTGACTTTGAAATGCGGTGATTTTATTACTAGGTTGCATCGTGGGCTGACATTACACATTCCTACGATCACTGTCACAGTATTTTTCCGGAAAGAAACAGGCCTCATTCAGAGGTAATATAATAACTCGATTAGTAAAGGGTGTACAGCTTTTAACATGGATACTTGCGTGCACTTGTAGAATCAAGATCGCTTGTGACAGTAACATAAAGTTGTTGTTGCGATCGGGTTGTTCTAAAAATCTGGCCAATTACGTCTCTCTTCTCTAAGACACAGTGGTAGGACTCGGAGGAAGAAATCTAAGAGACATGTACACACACATTGTCGATTTTTGTTCAGTATTATTTCGTATTGTGGGCAATCATGTATTGACGAAGTATTATACTTAGATGTGTGATAGGTCTGCGTTTGAGTATTAAGTTTATAAAGTGTGTTTTTGTGTAAGGGAAATGACTATGTCCAGTCGTATGGAGGGTGTGGATTTGACTTGGAGTACGGTGGTAGCAAAGGGAAGAGTATACAGAGTAATAAGAAAGGTAGTGATGTTCAAATAACTTAAGGGTTTGCTGCCGGGTGTCGTCGTCGACCACCACCGATATTTCGACAGCAGCACGCCCTGCAATTCTCGAAGCACAACTTCAAGGAGTAAGCAATGTGCAAAGGAATTTAATACCTCGGTTCACAGAGGAGAGACAAGGGAGATACCACACACAGAACAAGTAACCGCAGAGTCAACAAAAAGAAACAACCAAAATCAGAATACGGACAGTGACTATTGATCAACAGGTGAGGTAGCACTAACTCTGCCCCTCTGTTTTTTGATGAGAGGCAGAGCCAGATTCCAAGCAGCATTTAAGCAAAATCTACCATCGCTGTTTATAAGGTTGCTTGATAATTTGATTTCAACAGCTTCCTTAACAACACTATCCCAATAGCTAGACGTGCAAGCCCGAATCTCCGTGTTGGGGTATTCCATAGGATGATCGGTGTCAAGGCAATGTTCTGCAATAGCGGATTTGCTCTGCTGTTGTAAGCGTGTGTGACGATTATGTTCAATACACCCGTCTTCCATAGCCCTGATTGTCTGCCCAACATAGGACATGCCCCAACTGCAAAGAATACGATAGACACCAGCCTTACGCGAACCAAGATCATCTTTTACGGACGCCAACAGGGCCTTAATCTTTGAAGGTGTTCGAAAAAACACATGTCACATCATATTTACGCAGAATACGGCCAATCCTGTTGGAAATCCTTCCTGCGTAAGGCAAAGAGACCGTAGACTTAGGAGCCACTTCGTTGCTATCGTCACTCACCCGTTGCGCAGAAGGCTGATAGCGCAACTCACGTTTGATCTGCCTCTCACTATAACCATTCCGACGAAAGGTGACTTCGAGATGTGATAGCTCAGCTGCCAAACTTTCAGGGTCTGAGATAACGGGGGCCCTGTGAATCAAGGGACGAAGTACTCCTTCACACTGAGCTGGATGGTGACAACTATCAGCTGGCAGATACATGTCAGTGTTAGTAGGCTTCCTATAAACAGAATGTCCCAACATACCATCAGCCTTCCTTCTGACCAACACATCAAGGAAGGGAGAGCATCCATTCGTTTCCAACTCAATAGCGAACTGAATATTCGTGTGGATTGAATTCAGGTGTTCCTAAAACCGGTTTAAATTCTCACTACCATGAGGCCAAAAAACAAACGTATCGTCTACACATCTGAAAAAAAAACACGCAGGTTTCAAGGTCACAGACTCCAATACACGTTCCTCAAAGTTGGCCACAATAGGTGACAACGGGCTTCCCATTGCAACTCCATCAGTCTGTTCGTAGTGCTGGCCATTGAATAAAAAATCCGTGGAAATCAGCACATGTCGAAACAAATCTGTTAACTCGACACCAAACTTAGCCTCAATTAGTTGCAACGAATCAGTGAGAGGAACGCGAGTGAAAAGAGAAACCACATCAAAACTGACTAAATTATCAGAGTCATTCAAACGCAATCTCTGTAATCGACGTAAGAAATCTGCAGACTTCTTAATGTGGTGTTCACACCTACCTTCTAGTGGGCTCAACAAACTAGCAAATTGTTTAGCTACACAATATGTCGGAGCACCAATATTAGAAACAATAGGCCTAACGGGACAGCCTCTTTATGGACCTTAGGGAGACCATATAATCTAGGTGGTACAGCACAGTAAGAATTAAGACTCTTGATAGTCTCCTGTGACAACGAACGTTTCTTCAAGATGTTATTAGTCTTTCTCTCAACACTCTTAGAAGGGTCAGCCCAGATTTTGTGATAAACCGAATCAGAAAGTAGATACTGTATCTTTTGAATGTAATCATGCTTGTTCAAAAAAACCGTGGGATTTCCCTTGTCCGCAGGTAAAATAACAATATCAGGATCCATTCTGAGTGAACGTAAGCAAGCCGCCTCAGCTGCTGTAATGTTAAACTTGGGTGGACAGGCCCCAGTCAACACACGACAAGCTTCCCTCCTAAACTCTTCCGCAGCCTCGAAATACCGGCGGTGGTCGACAACGTCACCCGACAGCAAACCCGTAAGATATTTGAACATTCAATTCGCCGGGAAAAGTTAAGGTCTCACAAGGTAGTGATATTTACTTTTCCAGAGCAAGTGACAACAGCATGGTGTATTTCCGATATTTCGCTCATTGTCGAACGACGTCCAATTGAGACCGCGATTGTAAGATGGGCGGCTTTCGTGATAAAGTGGAAATTTGAGAAGATTGTGTATGGAGGTGCGTTTGCACTGGACTGTTTAGCGCTCTGATATAAATTATTTGGTTGAATGCTTCTGCACATTTCGCTCCTTTATTTACCTGACAGAAAATGTGTGCATCTGGTATGTGGAAGACACTTTTACCTGTTCTCTAGGCATGGGAAAGACTTTAGTTGGCTTGTAAATTATAGACAACATTTGTAACGTGTTCAGTGAGCGGGTGCAAATAGGAGATTTCTCTGTTTGTTTCTAGGTACTTAGTGGTTTACAGAAAGCTGCATGTCACTAAAGTTTCGGGTTTGTAGAGAAATAATTTCCATTCTATATCTTGGGAATTATGATGTGCTAGCGATCGGTAGGGTACTGCTGTGTGCTTGATATCGAGAAGTATGGGGAAAATTGTATAATATTATGTGGAAAAAAGGTGTGTTCTTATAACCCCTGAGTCTGGAGATGTCCACAGAAAAGCGAGCAGGTTTGGTGCAGAAACTGTAACGCTTTTGTGATGAGGGGAAGCGATTTCAAATTTGCACAAGAGTTCTGACATCTTAGGGCTTTCTGATATAAAAGGGGTGATTTTGAATGGCTTAGGATAGTGTTTACTACATCGATACAGTACGCGTTGGTATACTCCTGAGTTGGAGATCAGTTTCATGCACTAATATCCAAGCCCCTGGCCCCAGTCGGAGGACATTGTAATTGTGTAGGTATTTTTAGGTATTTGACGATATGTATGGGACTTCGCGAGGTTTAGTTATCAGTGTAATATGGCGGTCAGTGTAAAATAATTTATTGCAGGTGAATGTCATGTCTGTAGAAAGAATGAAAATGTGGAGCATGCTTCCCTAGGACTGAGGAGAATTATGACATAAAGTCGGTGTGAGTGTAGGCATACGATAATTTATTCGGGGGCTGTCCAGATATAAAAGATAAATGTGCTGTTCGTGTAAAATGTGTATGTATTGCATTCTAAAGTTACTGTGGCTTATTCTGTGCAACATATGTATATGTTGCATTGTAAAATTTGTGTTGTTTATGTTGTGGCGTGATTAGAGAGAATGACTGTGTGTCCTATCGTGAGACATGTAGTTTCAGCACTTTGAAAATGGAGAGAGCTTTTTTATGTGAACAATTATGTGCGCTATAGACAGTGAGATTGGTTCGGAAAGGACAGCTGTCAAGATGAGACATTAACTGCATAACGATCGGTGTCAGACTGTAGCAGAAATGCTAATATTCATTTGTAGTTACAATATTAAACATCTTCCTCGCTTTCAATATTCTTGTGAGTCTGGAATATATTTTACGATCTGTAGACTAGTTTGAGGGTTTAACTGTCAATGCAATTTAGCGATCTGTGCAAAATAATTTTACCTCAGAAAGGTCCAGAAAGAAGAGGTGGGTGGTTCTTCGAAACCGACGGTATCAGTAACTCGTCAGGTAAACTCTATAAGAGCCAATCAGAATGCTCCATTGTTTGTGTTGGGATATAGGAGCCTCTAGATAGCTGTGAGACCATTTGCATAAGTTGGGAGCAGGAAGGGTAGCACCTGATGGAGTGGGTACCACATTAGGTCCTCGAGGAAGACTGCATTCGACCTTATTTTCGTTAACAGATTCTGTTAGGGTAAGAAATTCCGTGTATACAAGCTGAGGCATCAAGAATGCGAGCGTTAACTATTTTTGTGACACTTTACAATTCCCGAGAGGTCGACGTAGCTCGTACTTTTTTTACGAAGCCATGTTATGTAAGAATAACACTGAGAAGGTTTTAGGTGGCTAGTTGCTACGCAGACGTTTCGCGGCGAGGTGAGAGCCACACTGGGGCGGCTACGCATGGCTGACCACGGCTCGTATGTTCCGTTAGATGGAAGCAGCCTGTGCTAGTCTGGATCCGTGGTGAAGGCATGTGCTGTCCAGATGTGTATCACATATGGGGGCTGCGCCTTGGAATTCTGTGTTGTCGGTATAACAGAAAGTGTATATACTCAACTTTCACCTGCGGCGGCCACGTTGACTGCATGCGCATGGTCTTGATTGGAGCATCTGTGCTCTGTATGCAAGTCTCTGCTCCCGTCCGATCGCGTCATCATCAGCGTCTAGGTGAACAGGTATTGCGATAGGAATTTCTCTAATGTCAATTATGAAAAGGGATGTATCTGCGTCATGTCTGTGAGGAGCTGTATGTGGTTGGACCGCTGATGGCTGCGTGACTTGGTGGGGCTGCCGGAAGCCTCCTATTCACTTTACTTGACAGAGGGTTTTGTTTGCATACGTTAGTTGCATGCCTGTTTCAGTATTTAGCGACGGGTCTGTAGGCTGTGCTATGCGTTATATGGACAGTTTACAAGTACTGAGCATTTCTACACATCACTATGCTGCATTATTTAGGAGGAGTCTGAATGTCTGTACTTAAATTATTTGGGTATATTAGGACTTGTTTGTGTGTCTGGAGAGCGTTATTTAGGGGTGGTTTACAGATCTTTGGTCTGTGTGACGTAACCCAAAGCATGTGTTTTGTGTCAGTGTGATAAGTATAATCCATACATAAATCACATGTTACAAAATAAATAGAGTGTACTCCTTCCTTACTCTCCCCAGCATCCCAGAGCAGGCTTAGTCATTTTCACGTCATTTTCCCCCCTACAGACCACCATCTGGGATAAGGTAACAGGAGGGATGACAGTACCAGCTGTTGGCAGTAATGTGTACTAGGTCAGTTGGACACTAAATCTCGTGGTGGAGAGTGATGATTGTCCCATTGTTTTTAAGTTTGTTTTTTATTTTTCTGCATGTTTTCTCTTCTTCAGCTTTTGTTCGTGTCAATGTGTTATTCTTTTCTTCCTCTTTTCCTTCTGTAACTAATTCTATCGTCAGACCTGCTTTCAAGTTTCGGTTGCTGTTTCTTTCTCGTTGTTTTATGATGTATTCACTTTCTGTAATGAGATTCATCCACTGTCTTGTGTGTTTTGACATTGTACTTTGAGCGCTTTTGTAGAAAATTTATTTCTTCGTTGGATAGTTGTACGTATGTCAGTAAGGTTGACCAGACACTTGGGGAATGTGTGCTTTGCTTTTCATTTTTTTAAGAGGGCATTTAGTTTTTGTTGTTGTTTCTTGCATTTGGTTTTTATTTGCGTTTTATTTGACTGTATTCATGATATCATTAAATACTTCAGAGGTTTTGATGTGATTTCCTAGTTCCTGGTGAATTTTGAATAGTTTAACATTGAGTTCCTGCATTTTTGTATGTAGGTATTTAATTCCTTGCTTGGGCCACTCAATTTCAACTTTGTGTTTGGAACAGTGGGCTGAAGGTGACATACTGTTTACATTTACATGTATCACATTATGTGAAAGACAGATTCTCTTGAATTTTATGTTTACAATAATTTGATGTAACTTTACTGTGGTGTTCCGAAATTTGTTGTAGAGCTTTCTTGAAAATGCCAGGCAGGGCATCAAGATATTCATCTTAATGTTGAAGCTCTTTCGTCTGTGTTTGCTTTAATAGCAACATATGTTTTGAGCTGGGTCCGTCTTTATCAAAACACAATGTGGTTTTAGTCACAGACATGTTTCACTGCAGTTGCTGCACCATGACAGGTTTTTTTATTGCTATGGCTGTTAAACATAAGGAATGTTCTTTACTGTTTCAATACATATAAATATTAGTATCTAAATCGTAATTGCAGATTTTGAGGAACACATAAAATAGTGTATTCATACCTTCTTACCACCTGGTGTGGTTTTCCTGCTATATTACGTTTTTATAGTGTCTGTTTTTCTTTGCACTTTGGCACCTGCAACTATATACAATTAAATGTAGGCAAAACATTTAAGCAAAAATTACGATTTCTAAACCTTTGAGACTATGTCTGAGATTCTGAACAACTTACAAACACACAGAACACACAAACGAGCATAGCAACAAACAAGTGGTTAGCTCTCACCTACAAGAACAAAGCAGCCCACAAAATAGGATGGATACTCAAAAAACAAGGGCAGCAAATAACCTTTAAGACTAACAACTCAACACAGAGGAAACTAAGGACAACGAAAACAAGCACAGACAAAGACAACACATATGGTATTTACCAGCTAATATGTCAGGACAGCAAATCAGTTTTTATATGACAGACAAGCAGAAACTTTAATACCAGATACACAGAACACAGGAGAGCGTTAAAGAATAACAGCTGTCGCTCCACGTTTGCTGAATACTTTATGGACAATAAATGTATCCCAACCGATATCAACACTGATTTGAAAATTCTCAAATGAAGCACCCCACAAACACTAATAACTGAAGAAAATTATCAAATGCAAAAAGACATTGTTGAAGGAAAGCAAGTAATAATTGAATACACAGCTCTCTGCAATGCAACTCCGTTCTCTGCCCTCATAGAATTAGTAGATAATACCTACCTAGGACTCCCCACACGCACACACAGGCACAAACATACATACATACATACACATACACACATAAATTTAACAATGAATAAATAAATAAGTAAAATTATAATCATAATGATAAATTATCAACCTACTGTCTCCTCCCCCCTCTCTCTCTCTCTTGGTTAGCACACTGGACTCGCATTCGGGAGGACGACGGTTCAATCCCGTCTCCAGCCATCCTGATTTAGGTTTTCCGTGATTTCCCTAAATCGCTTCAGGCAAATGCCGGGATGGTTCCTTTGAAATGGTACGGCCGATTTCCTTCCCAATCCTTCCCTAACCCGAGCTAGCGCTCCGTCTCTAATGACCTCGTTGTCGACGGGACGTTAAACACTAACCACCACCACCACCACCATCTCTCTCTCTCTCATTCTCTCTCTCTCTCTCTCTTTCTTCACACACACACACTCACACTCACACAAACACACACACACACACACACACACACACACATACACATACACATTCTCTCTCTCTCTCTTTCTCTTTCTCTCTGAAATTCACAACAACCGCCAAAGACATCTTCATCTGTTCCACGGTCTGTCATCTGGTTTTCACACCTTCTACTGCTCCACTGTCCACCATCTTGTTATCACAGCCGATAGACAGTGACAGCGACAACTTAAAACACTGAACTTGGCAATGAAGAAGATGACAAAAAAAAACCCGTAAGTGAAACATAATATAAATAGAAACACACACACACACACACACACACACACACAACCTTCCACATAAATTATTTATATCAGACATAGTCAAAACTGTTTATAAATTGTAATTCTTGCTTAAATGTTTTGCCTACATTAAGTTGTATATAATTGAAGGTGCCAAACTGTAAAAAGAAAACAGACACTATAAAAACGTAATTCAGCAGGAAAACCACACCATGTGGTAAGAAGGTATGAATACACAAATTTATGTGCTCCTCAGAATCTGTAGTTACGATTTAGATACTAATATTTGTATGCATTTAAGCAGTAACGAACATTCCTTATGTTTAACATCCACAAGAATAAAAAAAAAACTACCGATGATGCTGCAATCGCAGTGAAACATGTCTGGGACAAAAACAAAACCGTGTTTTGATAAAGGCGGAACCCACTCAAAAACATATGTTATTGTTAAAGCAAACACAGACAAAAGAGCTTCAACAACAAGAGACATATCAGTTTACTGTGTTTGTTAGTCAGAAAAGTAAAGTTTATGGAATGTCTCCAGCATTTCATGGTTTTGACATGCGTGCAGTTTAAATTGCAAGCGGAACAAGATAACTAAATGCAGTCTGCTAGCGTAACGGACGCTATAGACGACGTAACAGCTGCGGTGCAGGATCTAGCTAGATCTTCAGCAACCGCGATTGATCTCCCACTGTAATTAACGAGTGCTCAGGTTGCTGTCTAATAATATGTCTCGTAACGTGCAGGTGCAGTTAGCCATGGCACAAGCGCTTTCTAAAACCCAGATAAAGGTTGACTTAACTCCGCTGATCGTGAAAAATCGGAACGATATCAAACTGACGATTGCTGATCTTATCAGAAAGCAAGATGGCATGTCGAATGGGTTACAAGATTGTGAAGACAGATTTCCGACAGAGATAGAAAAGATAGGTGATACCGTCAATGAAATTCACGTCAGGCTCAGATAGGAGAAACGGTTACGTACTGAGGAAAACAGTGAAAGATATTTATTCAGGGGAGGATGATAAAATCGAAGAAAATTTGGAGGTACATAAGAGTTATTTTTCGGAAGAGATCGATAAATCGACAAAGGCAAAGGAACAGCAGCTGAATCAGGCGATAGCAGAGGTAAAGCTCTGCTGTCTCATCCTTCTCCTCGGATAACTGCCAGAAGAGAATTGCTCTAAGAAAGGATTGGAAGAGATTAAGATTCAGCTAAGCTCCGATTTTTGTCAAATGGAAGGAGCAAGTCGAAGAATCTATTAAGATGACCAAAGGAATTGTGGAAGTGTTTCGAGGGGCGGCGAACAGTGGTAGCAAGGTATATCAAGCTCCATGACAACGCACTTCGGGCGACGCATCCAGTTACCGAAATCCAAACGTCTTATTCGCCATATTACAGTCCCCCAAATAGTCCACAAGAAGACGCTAAGGGCCAGTACATGTATTCTACGCTTGATATCGAAGACAAAATGCTCAAGTATCGGCAATTCCAGATTTTTAATTTCGGTAAGAGGAAGGTAAATCCCTTAGCGTTAGTGCGAAGCTTCAGGGCAGCTTTGCCAAGGAACTGGACAGATGCACAGAAGATGAGCTTTCTATCAGTTTGTATTAAAGGAAAAGCGTGCACTATGGGCAACCGAGGCGTGCGAATCTTGTCGGACTACGATGAATTTGAGCAAGCATTTTTAGGAAAATACTGGCCGCGTAGAATCCAACAAAGATAGCGCCAAGAAGTATTTTATGCTGAAAAATTCTCATTCAAGCGACGGACGTTAAGAAAGTACTTCGAAATACATCTCAATAAATGTCGATACTGGGATGATCAGTTACCACAACCGGATGTACTGAGAATATTAAAAGCTAGATTACCGGTCAGTTTCAGAAATGAGCTAGTTAATGAGTCAGACGAAAATTTGGAGGAATTTTTATGTGACTGATCCGATCGACCTGATTCAAGAAAACCTGAAGTCCACATCAGGATCGAATAATGGGTATAATAATGCGAAAATGGTTTCTATCACTCACCAAATGGCCGCGGAAACGGTAGTAATGCACAAAGAACCAACCCTATGGATAAAGCAAAACCAAGAAATGTGCCAAATGGTAATCCAAAGAATAGGTGGAAGAACAACAGCAGAAAAAGGAATGGTTGTAGCTTCCGACCGGCCAGAAAGAAATTTCATAGAGGCGATCGGAGGTACAATCCTGTCCAATCTAATAACCAACAATCGTCAACTAGTCAGTGTTAGAGCAATAATGTTTCCCCAACAGCAACAACAAAAGTAGCCGCAGTCAATGGAGATTGACACATGCAGATATTAAATTCAAAATTAACAGCCTCAGTTGCGGAGTTACCTAGATTTACCTAGATTTCAATAGGGTAACCCAACCTTCTTCAGAATTACACTTACTAATGTTTGTCCATAATGGACATTGTCAAACTAAAAATACAAATATACCAAGTGTCGTCATATTTTAAAAACTTAACTGAAGTTGCCTCAGCCCCACTTCCCGACCGCGATGCGGCAGCCGCGAGTGTTGTACTGGAACTGACAGTAACATCGTTAAGGCCCGTCTAAGCGGACGCATTATTTCGCACCTGCGCATAAACTGTGTTATGTGTACTTTTTGGGGCAAGACGCAACCTATCTCTTAAATTAGAATTTACCAAAAAATAAAATAAAATAAATGTGCAAGTGAGGAAAAGGGCGTATATATTAACCTGTGCAGAACGTATTTGGAACTACTGTCTTAACATTTATTGATTATTCTTTGATCTGGATTTGAAAAGGACATCACGTGTTTACAATGTGTGACCTGTCTAGAACAATATTGTGCTTAAGCACGAAGTTTAATCACCTAATAAGAACATGGGCCTTAATGATCCTAATACTGGACAGGGGCATGTATTTTCGTATTACTGAATTTCCCTGTTCATTTTTATGCTTCCTTCTTTCATCGATCAACTGAAGTATCTCTTCTGTTACCCTTGGTTTCTTCCTAGCTACCCTGTTAGCACCTATGTTTTTCATTAAAACTTCTGTGATTGCCCTATTCAGGTATCAATTCCTCTTTAACTATACTGCCTACTGAGACATCCCTTATCAAGGTAACTAGAGCCTTAGAGAACTTCTAGAGTCTCTTCATTCAAAAATGGTTCAAATGGCTCTAAGCACTATGGGAATTAACATCAGTCCCCTAGACTTAGAACTACTTAAATCTAACTAACCTAAGGACATCACACACATCCATGTCCGAGGCAGGATTCGAACCTGCAACCGTAGCAGCAGCGCGGATCCGGACTGAAGCGCCTACAACCACTCGACCACAACGACCGTCTTTCTTCATTCCTTAATAATTCCGTATCCCACTTCTTTCCGTATTAATTCTCCTTGGCTAGTCTCTTAAGCCTTATCCTACTCTTTATCACTATTAAATTGTGATCTGCGTATATATCTGTTCCTGGGGATGAATTACAATCCAGTATCTGATTTCGAAATCTCTGCCTAACCATGATGTAATGAAACTGAAATCTTCCAGTATCTCCCGGCTTTTTCCAAGACACCTCCTCCTCTTGTGATTCTTGAATAGGTTATTTGCTGTTACTAGCTGAAATTTATTTCAGAACTTAATTAGTCTTTCATCTCGCTATTCTACTGTAACCCCTTCTTCTAATCCTTACCCTACAACTGCATTTCAGTCCCACAAGAATCCTTAAAAGATCCGAGACCACAGTGGGGCTGGCCGAAGTGGGTGGCTTTCATTACCTGTGGAGACGCCATACTAATGGGTAGCACTGCGATATGAAACAGACAACACAAGATTAAATAGCCACAAAGACAAACTCAGAAGAAATCTTTCTGTAACACACAAGGTATAGAGTCACTTAACGAAAGGAGTCAAAATATAAAAACGCATGCAAAAGGGGACACTAACATCTAAAAATGAGACACAAAAAAGGGTAAAAGGCAACACATGAAGGGGCTAGAAGACAAATGCAAGTTTACAGAAATATGAATTTTCAGTTTTCATGGGATATATCGAAGCTACGTTTAAAAAAATTAAAGATACGATTGAAGAAAAAGTACGTAACTGTAAGTACACCGGGCACACAGACGGCAAGCCAGTATTAAGCAAAAAAAAGAGAAGCTGAAAGGTGAAAGTGCTGTAGAGAAAACGAACTCTTTGACCAGTTTATAAAAGAAGGACTAGATGAGATGGGAGACATGCTAGAATAAAGTGACTGAGTATTGAAAGACATAAATGCAAGCAAGATCAAGGGGGTATAAGAGATTCCTTCTGAATAACCGACACAATTGAGAGAGCTAGTCATGACAAGATTGTTCCACCTGCGGAACAAGGTATGTGACATGTGAAATACAGTGTAAGACTTCAATAAGTACGTAATAATTCGAGATCCAAAGAAGACAGTTGCAAATAGACGGGTATGTTACTTAACTATTATTTTAATGAGTCATTGTTTGCAAAATATTAACAAAACTATGTACAGAAGAATGGAAACATTGCTACAAACTAACTTCGTAGATGATCACTTTGGATTCCGTACGAATGCAGGGACATCTGAGAAAATGCTGGACCAACGACTTATCTTAGAAGAGAGACTGAAGAAAGGCTAACCAACATTTATAACACTTGTAGGTTATGAGACTGCTATTGAAAGTGTTGACTGGAAAGATTTCCATGGTATTCTTGAGGTTGAGGGCTACAACGCGGGGAGTGAGGTGATATTTGCAACCTGTACGGATACCAGAACCCAGCCTTAAGTTTCAAAGAACAAGAAAATGAAATAGTAGCAGAGAAGAGCGCGGTACAGACTAAAGACTCCCTAATGAGGTCATATGGGAAGATAGAATGACTAATTGGAGGGTACAGAATCGAATTCGGAGAAAAAGAACGATAGGGCACGATTGAAAGAAGATGTCGGTTGGTACATCATGTACTAAGGCCTAATGAAACTGCTAAATTGACAATTTAGGGATTTAGTAGTAGAAGAAAACGTTTGATATAAACGGTTCTAAAGGGAGAGCAGGCTGGAACACTGTAGCGAGTTCAGATCTATGTAGGCTGTAGTAGCTACGAAGACATGAATAGGTTTACACAGGGCAAAATGGCATACAGAGCTAGGACTGAAGATCTCAACAACAGCAACAACAACGACGACGACAACAAAACCTGCCGAATAATTCACGTTTAACATGATGGATTATTAGTTTTGCGTGTTAGTGTGTATGTTAGTTGGATTACCAATCGCCTTGCGATGGTACTAACATTGGTTCCGCCTAGTTACCGAAGTTAAGCGCCGTCTGTTGAGTGCTGTTTGGTAGCAGGGTGCACTTAGCCTTTCTGATGCCAGCTGAGAAGCTATTTGACCGAAAAGCCACGAAAACTGACAATCGCAGGGAAAGCGGTGTGGTGTCCACATGCTGCTTCACACCTGCATCCAGTATTGCCTGTCGGATGAGGTTAACACGATGGGCGGTCGGTACCGTTGGGCTTCAGGTCTGTTTGGACGGAGAGAGAGATGTTAATTGGGGCGAGGGAAGGAAAGATTTGTTATAAGGTCTTAATTTTTGTGTTGGCATCACTGTTCCAGAAACAAATTAGATGCAGCTTCAGTCTCCCGTTTCCGATAAACACCAGGAGATTTTATTCCTAAGCCAGGTTCTAGCCTCTTCCTGCGTACTCCCAACTAGGAACCTCTGTCCATCTCTCGATCCATTGGCATTTGGCCGGAATGGACTCACTCTACATTGGGTTGTGCGGCGCGGCACGTTACTTTTTACCTCCCTGCCAAAGTCCAGCAGAGTTCATTTGTCTAGCTAAAAGCTGTAGTAGGAAATACTAGACCACTACTGTCTACTGCAGGTAGCAACATACATACAATTGTCCGGTAAAGGGGATGTGGCTAGTACTGAAATAAAAGCTTTAACTTGGCAATGTAAATTTTCAGGTGTATTTTTACGATAAAGATCACAGTTAATACTGCCAAGTCCGTACTAGGTGGAACACAATGCAAAGCTCCCATGCACACCACAATCACACACGTAGCCAGTTTATGGTACTTAAACCCGTTACCGAAATTAATAGAGTTCACCGGATCGTTTAGTTATGAAAATGGTCGCTCAAATGTAGTGCACTCTGCTCTACACGTAAAACCTGTTCCAGTCTTCGACCGCACAACACGCCACGCGGTTTTAACTAACAGTCAAACGCAATAATTTTGATACTTCGTCCGAAATTCCACACGACGTCCACTATACCGTTTACTTAAATACGCTTTGTACTACTTCGCGAACTCGTAATTAGCATTTTTCCGCTATTTTATAGTACTTTCGTCGGAGTTGCTTTCAATGAGATGTTACCAGTTCGAGCCCTCAGCCCCGACCTACTTAGATCACACCAAATGCTTTGTTCCCAGCATAGATTGCCTGCATTTTTCTGATTGGCTGATATCACAAACAGCAAATCAAGTTGCAGTATTATCCCGCGCTAGCCCGCTCTTTACTTTAATGACCAATCATAGTAAAACATTTCTTCCTATGGCAATTGTTAAATAAACAGATTTAGAAAAGTATGAAATGTATATTTACTCCTTGCGAAATTACCGATTTATTTGTGCTCTACTCGCGATTTATTAGTACCATAAACTGACTGCACATTTAATTATAGTAAATACCCTGTATAGTTTAACTGGTACTTCGTGGATAAACAGAACCATTTTCCTTTACTTCTATTCTGCTTCATTCATACAACACTCACACTGCTAATTACTACACATATAAAACAATTATAATTATGCAAATTCATTAAATATTAATCAAACATAACTCTACAACACTGTTATGACTACGACTGCTAGCACTGTCCGTCAACTGCTGACCTCTGCCGCCTACTACTACAACTACGTGCAGCTCTGTAACTCAGGTCCATGTCAGTTGGTGACATCTGTCGATGACTCATGCCTATAACGATATCGTCCTAACACGTGACAGGAGCGATGTGGAGGCGCTACGCCTCATCTGGATTTCAGTCCACTCCACTTTAATAATGGGATTGAAGAAAATAGAGAAACATGAAGGCAAATTCGATGGTGAAATATTTGTCTGCTCTCTGGTTCCACCACAGTCAGTGACTAAAATACCCTTGGAAAACTGCATTATATATATATATATATATATATATAGCGCGTAAAGCGGTATTTGATCCTAAACGATAAATAGTGTTAGGTCTTTCACTGGATACTTAAAAAATTCCTTAAATGAACGTTGCACGATATAGCACACAAAATTATAAGTTGTCGACTAAATGCCTGTATATCACAATTTGGAACAATTTATAAACGAAATCATTATATGGAAATTTAGCGGGAAACAATAACCAAAGGCTACGTTTTATTGCCTTGTCACTTAGAAGATGCAATAAATCTACAAATAACTGTGTCTTCACAACGCATGTCTGTCCTCCTTTGGAGACCTGCTGCTCGCAATGGCAGCCTTACGGATAGGATTGACAAGTTAGATTGAAACCAAGTAGGAGCAGGGTGGGAGGGAGAGAGAGGGAGAGGGCACGGTGTGGTATTCGAGTTGGGACGGCAACAGTTGGAACAAAGGCGTTGTTGCTGCGGCGACATGTTTACAAGAAATTTCCGTCGCTAAACGTCTCCTCCGAATGAGAAAATATTTTTGTTAACTGACATCTAGATAAGGCGAACAAAATAAGAGAAATCAGAGGTCGTACAGAAAGATTTAGATGTTTGCTTATCCCACTGCTGTTCGAGAGTGACGGGCGAGAAATAGTTCTGAAACCGGTTCCATTAACTTTCACCAAAGTGTGTATTGCAGAGTAGTCATGGAGACGTAGAAACAGACATTGTCAGTATGACATCTCCTTCACTACACATTTCTCCGTTTCCTCTGAAATATTTTAATGCTTGTGTGGTTTATTTCTTATTCTGCTTAAAACAGTCTTTCTCCCATTTGTACCCATCTCCTGCTTTTACCGGGAGCAACTTTTACGTGCGTAGCATACCGTGGAGGAGGTACCTTGTAAAATACAACAGTTGGCGCTGCAGCTAAATCATATAAGCAGGCAGCCTCACAGCAGAAATAATTAATGCGTTTTGCGACACGGTGTGTCTTGATATGAGGAAGATATGGAGAGAATGCAGCCTCAGCGGGCAGAGTTTGGCGTCCCACAGGGGGCGTTAACTTTATGGCACGTAGTAAACTCCTTCCAGCAACAAAATTGATTTCCCTTGTGTCGAGTGAATTTCTTATGTAGTCGATGTAGTTCTTCCAGATGAAGGAACTTCTTTAAACAACTTCTTTCATTTACAGGCAAATACGTTTCATCGGTACCCTCTGGATTATGCCTGGCATACATTTCGTCGTTCAACAGTTACGTGAGTTAATTCTGTAGTCTTTTACGCGCAGTGTATTGTGCAAGAAGTACATGTTTTAGGTTTTGTTAAACGGAAGTCTGAGGTAGATATTTGAGAAACAGTACCGAGCTTTGCTCAAACAACCTTCACAAAACCAAAGATAAAATCGCTAAGTAGGAATACGAAACGTAACAAAACAAGATGAATTTTTTTCTGTGCAGTAGACTGTTAGAAGCGTGTACATTACATACATGTCGACTTTATGTAGAAAACCGATGTAATGATGTCACCCTAGATTCCAATAGGGCATCAATTAGGTCCACACATCGACCAGGTGAACCTGATTTGGTATTTTTCAACCTTTTTCAAAATCTGTTCAAGTTTATAACAGATCACTCAACAAATTAACGGCTAATCTTATTCGTCATACTTAATAACCATAATAGTATTCTGCCTCTATTAGTCTCGTTGTTGACAGCTTATTTTATTTTCTGTTTCTCTTCGAAATGAGGACAGCGAAAGACTGAAACTCGTGTTTATATTACTGTTTGAGAACGTACTGACTAAGCAAATAAACTGAATAATGCTGTATACAAAATATCTGCTGTGCGGCAATATAGCGCGATAGTGACTGATGATGCGTGGAAGAAGTAAGAAAGTGTGCAGATGAATGTCTTGTCAGAATTGAAAAGTGTCGGTAGGAAAGGTACTGTTGAAACTGAAAAGCACTGGGAAGAAATCGGTGTAGTTTTTCAAAGGAATTACCATGCCATTCACCAGGATTGATGTAGGGAAACAATGGAAACACTGAATTTTAATGTTAGGTATGAGATATTTGACCGCACTACCTCTTGAATACAATCCCAGGGTCTCTAGCAGTGTGCCTTGTCGCATACATAGCAAGACTCTGAATCTCTGTGCAGCAACATAAACACTCTTACGATTCACGTAGTTAGACAAACTTTTAGTTCTCTTAAGCTGTGTGAAGTGGGCTTGTTGGCAACTGTATGAGCAGAAAAGGACAAAATTGGACTTTCTGTTACAGAGACTGTTTCTTTATCACAACGCTGATAAATGAAAAGAGGCAGAATCATCACTACTAAATTCTTCTCCAACAGGCAACATAGGTATATAATGATCTTTTGTCATCATACACAGTTTGCATCAACTATACGTTTTTACTTTTGTCGTCAGTGGTATCATTATAGTCCACAAACAACAACCGTTTAGAGGAGCCCATGTAAGAAATGGAGTATACCGAACAGGAAACTAATGAAATTTCTACGTCTGTATACTGCTTCTGCAAGAATCTAGTTTCATAGAGTACAAGTGGAATATTTACTTCAGCTGTAGGTGACATAGTTGTACGTACAAACCATAGGTAAAATCAGTAGAGCAGTCGAATAGTTATTTACGCGAGAAGGAAGAATCGACCTATCACATTCAGATACAAGAAAGCATCACTTTCTGACCTGTGTAGGATCGTATTACGACGACACGTGCAGAGAATTTAATAACACTCAATCTTGATATGGCGCTAGTAGAGTTTGTTCACGCAGCTTACTGTTGGTCTGCAAATTATGATAAACCTTAACCCTCAGAGATCTCTGCCTTTCATCGATGTGACAGACACGCACAAACACACGAATAACTCGTTGTCACGCGTTTTTCGTCACTGAGACGTCTCTGACTTATTTTTTGAAGGTGGAAGGAAGAAAATGAAGTGATCACTATATTACAGAGTTATGCTGCTGGAAGGTACTGGTGTCATTTCTCAGAATACGACTTTGGTGATTATTTCATCAATTTCCTAGTCGTCATTTCTTTTGCGTTGAATGAAAGCTATTAATATGTAACATTTAAAATCTTTTCACACCTCAGAGAAACAGCTCATAACAATCACGTATGGTGTCGGTTATAAGACCAAATTCCATATACGAAAATGAGCTCACGGAAGGAAAGAGTAAATAGAAAACTAATGAGCAACAGCAAAAAAGTTATGGGTCTTTCGAATCTGTATCTCGGTACAGTTCGTAGCCATACGTTCATGAAGCCAAAGATTCCTGGACACAGAAGAGAATCGTGAGATATTTATAAAGGCACTTCGACGTTCTGTTTGCTGCCAGAAACTATCACTGGCTGTTTTACTCCACAGTTCGTTAAAAAGCGGTTACATTTCATGTTTTTAGATTCTAATGACTAAAGTGTAAATGACAGACACTACGTTGCACTAAAAAATAATTTTTTTTTAGGCTGCCACTTTTCAAAGCGGTACGACGGACGGTACTTAACGTTACAATGAGTGAGCAGTTGTCCATGTTACAAAATATTGTAAACATTACCTACTTTGGAAAACTATCTCTCCATTGGAATATCTTCTCTACAAGCAAGAAAACCCATCCCTTTTACGATATCCACGAACTGTTGGTGTCGCTATAGACTGGTAGAAAACAGCCTGTTTGTCATCTCTTCAGCCATCACAGATTTTGAGGTAATAATAAGTCGTTAGATCCATTCGACGTTTTTAATCAGTACTGGGGTAATTTCGGATTGAGGCCACACCTAAATACTTTTGCTAGTAAAGGTTGTCTCCACTCAAAATGTTAGATCTCGCATGACTCAGTACATATAATGTTCTGTTTTCTGTTGAGGTAATAATTAACTACACGAAAGTTTGATAAACAGGTCAGTATAATTAGAATCTGTGTCTCTTTCTTGTTTCATTCCGTTTAGTTATTACATTTTGGTTATATAAAACATGTACAGAAACGAATGATTACCGAAGATACTGAAATACTGACGTACTCCGTAGGGATCTTCAAAGCCAGAGCGTTTCACCCACGTATGGCATTTTATTTTGAGCTGTTGGCTATAGCACTCAAATTGTGTCCTGATAGTCCCCTACACTTTTACGCTATACGGAATAAATCTGTAAGTGTTGCCATGTTAAAAGAACTCTGACCGAGGAATGCTCCATACTTTTCATTAGCTTTTCAAATTTTCAAATGCTTACCGACAATCGTAAAGAACATTATTTCACTAGTCAAAAGACGGTGACTATTATTATCGGACAGTTTAGTGTGTTGTGTCGCTTTGAAACTGCAGTTGTGAAGAATGGATAGTATTTACATAAGAATCAAGAATGGAGGAAAAACAACCCCCCCCCCCAAAAAAAAAAAAAACATTTTAGAAAGTGACGGTTACACCAATACACTGCATCAGTAAAGCGAACTACACACGGATGAGCACGGACTACCAGGCTCTCCTGTCATCAGCACATGGCAAGAAAATAGAAAACCCATTCTCACAAACCACCAGTCTCTTCCGTTATCAGAATATGGCAAAAAATAGAAAAGTAATTTCGGGAGTTGGAAGAAAAAAGCTGAAACAAGAACATTGCTCCCTGCAATAAACGGTTACCAGCAAACGGATTTATGTGTCAGGTGTTCCTAGACCATTTTGATTTTATATTTCACACTGCCTCGCCCCATGAACCATGGAACTTGCCGTTGGTGGGGAGGCTTGCGTGCCTCAGCGATACAGATAGCCGTACCGTAGGTGCCACCACAACAGAGGGGTATCTGTTGAGAGGCCAGACAAACGTGTGGTTCCTGAAGAGGGGCACCAGCCTTTTCAGTAGTTGCAGGGGCAACAGTCTGGGTGATTGACTGATCTGGCCTTGTAACAACAACCAAAACGGCCTTGCTGTGCTGGTACTGCGAACGGCTGAAAGCAAGGGGAAACTACGGCCGTAATTTTTCCCGAGGGCATGCAGCTTTACTGTATGATTAAATGATGATGGTGTCCTCTTGGGTAAAATATTCCGGAGGTAAAATAGTCCCCCATTCGGATCTCCGGGTGGGGACTACTCAAGAGGATGTCGTTATCAGGAGAAAGAAAACTGGCATTATACGGATCGGAGCATGGAATGTCAGATCCCTTAATCGGGCAGGTAGGTTAGAAAATTTAAAAAGGGAAATGGATAAGTTAAAGTTAGATATAGTGGGAATTAGTGAAGTTCGGTGCCAGGAGGAACAAGATTTCTGGTCAGGTGACTACAGGGTTATAAACACAAAATCAAATAGGGGTAATGCAGGAGTGGGTTTAATAATGAATAGGAAATAGGAATGCGGGTAAGCTACTACAAACAGCATAGTGAACGCATTATTTTGGCCAAGATAGATACGAAGCCCACACCTACTTGAGTAGTACAAGTTTATATGCCAATTAGCTCTGCGGATGACGAAGAAATTGAAGAAATGTATGACAAATAAAAGAAATTATTCAGATAGTGAAGGGTGACGAAAATTTAATAGTCATGGGTGACTGGAATTCGGTAGTAGGAAAAGGGAGAGAAAGAAACGTAGTAGGTGAATATGGACTGTGGCAAAGAAATGAAAGAGGAAGCCGCATGGTAGAATTTCGCACAGAGCACAACTTAATCATAGCTAACACTTGGTTCAAGAATCATAAAAGAAGGCTGTATACATGGAAGAACCCTGGAGATACTGACAGGTTTCAGGTAGATTATGAAGTGGTAAGACAGAGATTTAGGAACTAGGTTTTAAAATGTAAAACATTTCCAGGGGCAGATGTGGACTCTGACCACAATCTATTGGTTATGACCTGTAGATTAAAATTAAAGAAACTGCAAAAACTTGGGAATTTAAGGAGATCTGACCTGGATAAACTAAAAAAACCAGAGGTTGTACAGAGTTTCAGGGAGAGCATAAGGGAGCAATTGACAGCAATGGGGGAAAGAAATACAAAAGAAGAAGAATGGGTAGCTTTGAGGGATGAAGTAGTGAAGGCAGCAGAGGATCAAGAAGGTAAAAAGACGAGGGCTAGAAGAAATCTTTGAGTAACAGAAGAAATATTGAATTTAATTGATGAAAGGAGAAAATATAAAAATGCAGTAAATGAAGCAGGCAAAAAGGAATACAAACGTCTCAAAAATGAGATCGACAGGAAGTGCAAAATGGCTAAGCAGGGATGGCTAGAGGACAAATGTAAGAATGTAGAGGCCTATCTCACTAGGGGTAAGAGAGATACTGCCTACAGGAAGATTAAAGAGACCTTTAGAGAAAAGAGAACCACTTGTATGAATATCAAGTGCTCAGATGGAAACACAGTCCTAAGCAAAGAAGGGGAAGCAGAAAGGTGGAAGAAGTATATAGAGGGTCTATACAAGGACGATGTACTTGAGGACAATATTATGGAAATGGAAGAGGATGTAGATGAAGATGAAATGGGAGATACGATATTGCGTGAAGAGTTTGACAGAGCACTGAAAGACCTGAGTCGAAACAAGGCCCCCGGAGTAGACAACATTCCATTGGAGCTACTGACGGCCTTGGGAGAGCCAGTCCTGACAAAGCTCTATCATCTGGTGAGCAAGATGTATGAGACAGACGAAATACCCTCAGAATTCAAGAAGAATATAATAATTTCAATCCCAAAGAAAGCAGGTGTTGACAGATGTAAGAACTACCGCCCGATCAGTTTAATAAGTCACAGCTGCAAAATACTAACGCGAATTCTTTACAGACGAATGGAAAAACTAGTAGAAGCCGACCTCGGGGAAGATCAGTTTGGATTCCGTAGAAATGTTGGAACACGTCAGGCAATACTGTCCCAACGACTTACCTTAGAAGCTAGATTAAGGAAGGGCAAACCTGCGTTTCTAGCATTTGTAGACATAGAGAAAGCTTTTGACAATGTTGATTGGAGTACTCTCTTTCAAATTCAGACGGTAGCAGGGGTAAAATACACGGATCGAAAGGCTATTTACAATTTGTACAGAAACCAGATGGCAGTTATAAGAGTCAAGGGGCCTGAAAGGGAAGCAGTGGTTGGGAAGGGACTGAGACAGGGTTGTAGTCTCTCCCTGATGTTATTCAATCTGTATATTGGCAAGCAGTGAAGGAAACAAAGGAAAAATTCGGAGTAGGTATTAAAATCCATGGAGAAGAAATAAAAATGTTGAGGTTCGCCGATGACATCGTAATTCTGTCAGAGACAGCAAAGGACTTGGAAGAGCAGTTGAACGGAATGGATAGTGCCTTGAAAGGAGGATATAAGATGAACATCAACAAATGCAAAAGGATAATAATGGAATGTAGTCGAATTAAGTCAAGTGATGCTGAGGGTATTAGATTAGGAAATGAGACACTTAAAGTTGTAAAGAAGTTTTGCTATTTGGGGAGCAAAATAACTGATGAAGGTCGAAGTGTGCTCCCTGCCGCTGTTGCATAAGCAGCTGCAGCAGCAAGTCGTATACTTCTAGCTCACTCATTTGTTACATAGCTAAATTCTTAATTTCTTTGCGTGTTTTTGGTACTTGCATTGTTTAATTCATAAATTTCGGGCGTATTATAGTACTTGAGAGTTATAGCATCGCGTTTTTAGTTCCTGAATAGTGTAAAATCGCGTAGTCTCCTTCCGCCGCCAAGCGTTTGTCAGCAGTGCGCAAGTAGCAGCATTACTGCATTTACTACGCATTCTTGTAATTTAATAACCGTTTAAATTTTGTGTCGAACTGTTTGTGCTCTTTGTAGATTAATTCAGACGTTCTTTGCACAACAGTTTTTAGCATGGATAGCGACTGCAACTGCTGTGTTCGGATGCAGTCTGAGTTGGCATCCCTTCGTTCCCAGCTTCAGGCAGTGTTGGCTTCGGTCACACAGCTTGAGGCTGTTGCCAATGGGCACCACTGTGGGGGTCCAGATGGGGATTTGTCGGGAACGGCCAGCTCGTCCCACGCATCCCCCGATCGGACTACGACTGTGGCTACCCGGGATACTGCCCACTTTGAGGCTGATCCTTCACCTGTGGTAGAGTGGGAGGTCGCCTCGAGGTGTGGCAGGGGGCGAAAAACATTCCAGAGGGCTGAACGGAAGGCCTCTCCAGTTTCTCTGACGTACCGGTTCAGGCTCTGTCTCCGGCTGATACTGATGTTGGACCGGAGATGTCTGCTTGTCCTGTTCCAGAGGTTACCCTCAGTCTGCATGATCCAGGCGGTTGCAGAGGGTGGGCTTACTGGTAGTTGGGAGCTCCAATGCCAGGCGCGTAATAGGGCCCCTTAGGGATATGGCAGCATGGCAGCAAGAGAGGGGAAGAAAACCAATGTGCACTCCGTGTGCAAACCGGGGGAAGTCATTCCAGATGTGGAAAGGTTCCTTCCGGTTGCCATGAAGGGTACAGGGTGCGCCCATCTGCAGGTGGTCGCTCATGTCGGCACCAATGATGTGTGTCGCTATGGATCGGAGGAAATCCTCTCTGACTTCCGGCGGCTATCTGATTTGGTGAAGACTGCCAGTCTCGCTAGCGGGATGAAAGCAGAGATCACCATCTGCAGCATCGTCGACCAAACTGACTGTGGACCTTTGGTACAGTGCCGAGTGGAGTGTCTGAATCAGAGGCTGAGACGGTTCTGCGACCGTGTGGGCTGCAGATTCCTCGACTTGCGCTATATGGTGGTGGGGTTTCGGGTTCCGCTGGATAGGTCAGGAGTACACTACAAGCAGCAAGCGGCTACACGGGTAGCAGGGGTTTTGTGGCGTAGACTGGACGGTTTTTAGGTTAGATGGCCTCGGGCAAGTACAGAAAGGGCAACAGCTTCAAAGGGTCGGGGCAAAGTCAGGATATGCGGGGACCAAGCAGCAATCGGTATTGTAATTGTCAACTGTCGAAGCTGCATTGGTAAAATACCGGAACTTCAAGCGCTGATAGGAAGCACCGAAGCAGAAATCGTTATAGGTACAGAAAGCTGGCTGACGCCAGAGATAAATTCAGCCGAAATTTTTACAAAGGCACAGACGGTGTTTAGAAAGGATAGATTGCATGCAACCGGTGGTGGCGTGTTTGTCGCTGTTAGTATTAGATTATCCTGTAGTGAAGTAGAAGTGGATAGTTCCTGCAAAATATTATGGGTGGAGTTTACACTCAACAACCGAGCTACGTTAATAATTGGCTCCTTTTACCGACCTCCCGACTCAGCAGCATTAGTGGCAGAACAGCTGTGAGAAAATTTTGAATACATTTCACATAAATTTTCTCAGCATATTATAGTCTTAGGTGGAGATTTCAATTTACCAGATATAGACTGGGATACTCAGATGTTTAGGACGGGTGGTAGGGACAGAGCATTGAGTGGCATTATACTGAGTGTAGTATCCGAAAATTACCTCTAGCAATTAAACAGAGAACCGACTCGTGGAGATAACATCTTGGACCTACTCATAACAAACAGACCCGAACTTTTCGACTCTGTAAGTGCAGAACAGGGAATCAGTGATCATAAGGCCGTTGCAGTATCCCTGAATATGGAAGTTAATATGAATATAAAAAAGGGAGGAAGGTTTATCTGTTTAACAAGAGTAATAGGAGGCATTTTTCAGACTACCTAACAGATCAAAACAAAAATTTCTGTTCCGACACTGACAATGTTGAGTGTTTATGGAAAAAGTTTAAGGCAATTGTAAAATGCGTTTTAGTCAGGTACGTGCCGAGTAAAACTTGAGGAACGGGAAAAACCCACCGTGGTTCAACAACAAAGTTAGGAAACTACTGAGGAAGCAAAGAGAGCTTCACTCCAAGTTTAAACGCAGCCAAAACCTCTCAGACAAACAGAACCTAAACGATGTCAAAGTTAGCGAAAGGAGGGCTATGCGTGAAGCGTTCAGTGAATTCGAAAGTAAAATTCTATGTACCGACTTGACAGAAAATCCTAGGAAGTTGTGGTCTTACGTTAAATCAGTATGTGGCTCGAAACAGCATATCCAGACACTCCGGGATGATGATGGCTTTGAAGCAGAGGATGACACTCGTATAGCTGAAATACTAAACACCTTTTCCAAAGCTGTTTCACAGAGGAAGACCGCACTGCAGTTCCTTCTCTAAATCCTCGCACAAATGAAAAAATGGCTGACATCAAATAAGCGTCCAAGGAATAGAGAAGCAACTGAAATCACTCAACAGAGGAAAGTCCACTGGACCTGACGGAATACCAATTCGATTCTACACAGGGTACGCGAAAGAACTTGCCCCCCTTCTAACAGCCGCGTACCGCAAGTCTCCAAAGGAACGGAAAGTTCCAAATGATAGGAAAAGAGCACAGGTAGTCCCAGTCTTCAAGAAGGGTCGTCGATCAGATGCGCTAAACTATAGACCTATATCTCTGACGTCGATGTGTTGTAGAATTTTAGAACATGTTTTTTGCTCGCGTATCATGTCGTTTTTGGAAACCCAGAATCTACTCTGTAGGAATCAACATGGATTCCGGAAACAGCGATCGTGTGAGACCCAACTCGCTTTATTTGTTCATGAGACCCAGAAATTATTAGATACAGGCTCCCAGGTAGATGCTATTTTCCTAGACTTCCGGAAGGCGTTCGATACAGTTCCGCACTGTCGCCTGATAAACAAAGTAAGAGCCTACGGAATATCAGACCAGCTGTGTGGCTGGATTGAAGAGTTTTTAGCAAACAGAACACTGCATGTTGTTATCAATGGAGAGACGTCTACAGACGTTAAAGTAACCTCTGGCGTGCCCCAGGGGAGTGTTATGGGACCATTGCTTTTCACAAAATATATAAATGACCTAGTATATAGTGTCGGAAGTTCCATGCGGCTTTTCGCGGATGGTGCTGTAGTATACAGAGAAGTTGCAGCATTAGAAAATTGTAGCGAAATGCAGGAAGATCTGCAGCGGATAGGCACTTGGTGTAGAGAGTTGCAATTGACCCTTAACATAGACAAATATAATGTATTGCGAATACATAGAAATAAGGATCCTTTATTGTATGATTATATGATAGCGGAACAAACACTGGTAGCAGTTACTTCTGTTAAATATCTGGGAGTATGCGTGCGGAACGATTTGACATGGAATGATCATATAAAATTAATTGTTGGTAAGGCGGGTAGCAGGTTGAGATTCATTGGGAGAGTCCTTACAAAATGTAGTCCATCAACAAAGGAGGTAGCACACAAAACACTCGTTCGACCTATACTTGAGTATTGCTCATCAGTGTGGGGTTCGTACCAGATCGGGTTGACGGGGGAGATAGAGAAGACCCAAAGAAGAGCGGCGCGTTTCGTCACAGGGTTATTTGGTAACCGTTATAGCATTACGGAGATGTTTAGCAAACTCAAGTGGCAGACTCTGCAAGAGAGGCGCTCTGCATCGCGGTGTAGCTTGCTCGCCAGGTTTCGAGAGGGTGCGTTTCTGGATGAAGTTTCGAATATACTGCTTCTCCCTACTTATACCTCCTGTGGAGATCACGAATGCAAAATCAGAGAGATTCGAGCGCGCACGGAGGCTTTCAGACAGTCGTTCTTCCCGCGAACCATACGCGACTGGAAAAGAAAAGGGAGGTAATGACAGTGGCACGTAAAGTGCCCTCCACCACACACCGTTGGGTGGCTTGCGGAGTATGAATGTAGATGTAGATGTAAATGTAGAAGTAGAGACGAGATAAAATGTAGACTGGCAATGGCATGGAAAGCGTTTCTGAAGAAGAGAAATTTGTTAACATCGAGTATAGATTTAAGTGTCAGGAAGTCATTTCTGAAAGTATTTGTATGGAGTGTAGCCATGTATGGAAGTGAAACATGGACGATAAATAGTTTGGACAAGAAGAGAATAGAATCTTTCGAAATGTGGTGTTACAGAGGAACGCTGAAAATTACATGGGTAGATCACATAACTAATGAGGAAGTATTGAATAGGATTGGGGAGAAGAGAAGTTTGTGGCACAACTTGACCAGAAGAAGGAATCGGTAGGTAGGACATGTTCTGAGGCATCAACAGATCACCAATTTAGTATTTGAGGGCAGCGTGGAGGGTAAAAATCGTAGAGGGAGACCAAGAGATGACTACACTAAGCAGATTCAGAAGGATGTATGTTACAGTAGGTACTGGGAGATGAAGGAGCTTGCACAAGATAGAGTGACATGGAGAGCTGTATCAAACTAGTCTCAGAACTGAAGACCACAACAACATTTCACACTGTTGATAGCTACGGATGGGCCGATTCAAGAAGAATTGTAGGGATTTTCATACAATTAAGTTCAGCTACTTTTGCTCTTCGTATAACTGCTGGTCTTGAAAACTAACGACTCAATCTCATAATATATTGTTACTATTTCCAGACACTCGTGGGTTTTGGGTAATTCTCCCTGGTAGCTAATCATTTAGAAAGAAATTATAGACTGCAGAGAAGCGACCACTAAGAATAACATGTGGTGTTCATCTGCCGCCGTCTTGTATATACCTCTGCAAAGAGTTAGGCATTTTATCTGCACCGTTGTACGTCCATGCATAGAGCACTGGAAAAATAACAACTTTTATTACTTATTATTAAAGGACTTAAATGTAAACCAACAAAAGTTTTCGATTGTTTGCACAATACATCTAAACGTCTGACAGGTAAAATGTCATATTTTAAAAATAAACCTACAATCATTTCATCTCGAATTTTTATTTTAACACTATAATGCGTACAAAGAAAAACAAAAAACCTAGTCGCAGTTGTAGTTACATGAGAAAGACTGAAAAAATGTGTTTTTAATGTAGCTGTGGTCTAGGGACAGTCCGGCTTTCGCCGCCGTGCAGTGCGGACGTGTTGTTGTTCCCGCCTGCGGAGCGCGCGCGCTCGCTGTTGTTTACATTTCAGCGGCCGTCACTTACGTGTCGCTTATGTGCACGCACTAGAGCCATGACCAATCGTTTTCGAAAATCAACTTTACGATTCAACTTCTGCAACGAATACGCACGACCAAAGGCCTTGGAAGTGGAACGCTTCCTACGTGACGTTGCTAAGATCCCAGCTTCCGACATCTTGGGCATCCATTTGTCCATATTAAGCAGTACTGTGTACGTCAAAGTCGTCAACGACGCGGTGTGTGAAAGAATACTTCGTGACACCAACCATGGATTACGCTTTTGCCACGCCGACGGCAATGTTGGAGCGGTCACTGTCGACCATGCCGGCTTAGGAATGCGCACCATACGAGTTTTCGAACTCCCGTTCGAGCTACCGGCGGAAGACGTTATCGCGGCTTTCCGCCCCTATGGTACTGTACATGGCCACACTGCCGAACGCTGGGCGCAATTCCAAACGTACTCCGTTCTTAACGGTGTACGGCAGATCACCATCGACCTCCATCGCCACGTGCCATCTTACCTGCAAATTAGCGGGTGCCGAGCGGTTGTCATATACGACGGCCAACCCAAGACCTGTTCCGGGTGCGGAAAAGAAGGCCACCTCAGATCTGAGTGTCTTCAGCGACGGTTCACCCAATTGACAGGCGCTACCGTGGCACCTACGGATCCGACGACGATTTTACCGATCACCTACGCATCGGCACTCTCTTCTCCTCCCACCGGCCGCCGCTCATCGGACCATGTACCGGTGACCCTTCCAGCTGCTATGGATACCGCCGGGGCCGACACGTCGCGCTCAAAGCCAGACGCTACTACGGCGCCACTACCAACAGCGACGACTTCCGACACCCACCAGCCTGAATATATGGACACCTCTTCATTTGACGTTCCCGCGACGGCCTTCCTCTCAGAGCGACGCGACTCCCTTCCGTCTTCCGACACAGAGGGACGAACCCGCAAACAACGTTCACCTAAGAGGCGCAAGAGGAGGCGTCGTACGGTCTCGGAACGAGACGGATCACCTCCCCCTGATGCTCCAGAGGCCGTCCGACACGACGAGGCCTCAGAGAATCTACACGACGATACTAATGACGACAACATGACGCCGACTGTGGATGTTTCGATGCCAACTCTACTGGCTCGCTCAGGTGCTCCTGAACCAATGGACTCCACCGATGCGATTGCCGCCGAGACGTCCTCCTCCTCTATAACCGAAGTGGAACATACGACCATCACAACGACAGCGCCCTCAATGGTGTGGAGTGAGGACGTCGATGAGGACCCGGACCACACGCTGGGGACAACAGACGGAAGCATCGTTCCGCCGCTGATAACGCCGTCAGGTGGCGCACGGCACGACTCGCCGTTGCCTCGCCCCTCTTCATCCTCCGCCGGTGGAGTTCCCCTTCACGGCGGGGGACGGCTCCAAACCTACCGAATAGCGACGATCAACATTAACACCATCAGCTCACCCGTGAAACTTCAACTGTTGCGAGAGATGATATGGGCGTCTGACGTCGATATAGCACTACTACAGGAAGTACACTTGGCCACACTTCCAGACGTCGCGGGATATGACACTTATCCTTTTCCTGGTGACCACCTGGGACGCGGCGTAGCCATCTACGCCAGAGAAGGCATTCCAGTGACCGATATCACATACCTACCATCTGCCAGAGGCATGGCCGTAACCGTCATGGGGACGCGTATCGTCAACATTTAGGCTCCGTCAGGCTCCACCCGCATTCGCGACAGGGCCCTCTTCTATTCAGAAGATATCGCTCCTTTGTTTCTTGGACGCTGCGACCATTACTTGTTTGGGGGTGATTTTAATTGTGTCTTGCACCCTAAAGATTAAGTGCCCCACTACAACACCTGTCAAGAACTGCGTCTTGTCGTCCGAGATCTGTTGCTCCGCGACACTCGGGAAGTTCAGCACGGCGACGCCCCTGGACATACTTACCAGACGAGTCACTCCGCGAGCCGCCTGGACAGAATTTACGTCTCTCGGGAACTCACACCTGCAGTCCAAGGTGCAGAACTTTGGCCCTTGGCCCTCGGACCACTGTGCCTACATCTGCAACATTCTCTTCCCCAAGCAAGTAGTCTGGCGTAGTCGTGCACCGTGGAAGCTAAACACCTCCCATCTTCATGATCCCGAATGTCTTCAACGTGTTACCGAGACATGGGCCACCTGTGAACGTCGCTTACCTAAATACTGTACGACCTTGAGCTGGTAGCTGGAATATGCCAAACCTGCCATTCGACGTACTTTGATTCAGTATTGAAAGGAAGTTGCTATGTGGCGCCGGCACACTACCGACTATTTCTACGCCGTTCTCCGCGACTTGGCCGCCCAACCGCCCACACCCGACACCCAGAGGGAACGCAGCAGGATTAAGGCCCAAATTGTAACTTTGACACGCCGTCGACTGCAGGGGGCTATGGTGCGAACCCGATATCTAGATTCGGCGGAACAGGAACATCCGACCATGCATCATATCGCCTCCGATAGGAAACATCGGCGACAACAACTCATCACCGAGATCACAACCTGTCGCGGCCAGCACGTCACTTGCCAGGCCGAAATCGTCAGTGCCTTTGTCGACCACTACCGCACAATGTACCAGGAGGAGACTACCAACAACCACGCTGAGGAGTCTGTGTTACCACACGTAACTCGCACCGTCACCAGCGACGAAGCGGATGAGCTGATGGAGCCCATTACGCGTGACGAAATCCACGATGCAATCAAAAAAGGTGCTCTGAATAAGTCACCTGGTGTCGGCGGATTGCCGAGAGAATTTTATCGCGCTTTCTTCACACTAATGGCGTCACGGTGGACAACGATGTTTCATGAACTGCTGACGATGGGGAACGCCGTACCGCCGTCCTTCGTCACGGGAATTATTATACCCATCCACAAACCGACACCAAGTGTGACGACAGCACATTACCGTCCCCTGACTCTGCTTAACGCAGACTAAAAAATTTTTACACGCCTCCTGGCAACGTGATGCCGCAAGGTCCTGTCTAGCATTCTATCCCCGGAACAGACAACTCCGGGCGGCTCCTTTAATATACAACCGGCCACAGGAGAATGTCGCGATTTAATTGCACTGGCAGCGGCGTGCAGACTCCGCGCCGCAGTGGTTTGCCATTGATTTTGACAGCGCATTCGACAACGTGCGGCATCCTTTTCTGTTCTCCGTGATGAACCGCATGGGTTTTCCACCAGGCTTTATCGACGTAATCCGGCGCCTGTACGGCACCGCCGAATCGCTGATTCAGGTCAATGGCCATGTGGCGGGACCAGTGGCGATCCGACGTTCCGTACGGCAAGGCTGCCCACTTTCGACCCTACTCTATGCCATTAGCCTGGAGCCACTCATCGGGAGTCTGACGAGCCACCTTTCTGGTCTCACTTTGCGACAGCACAGTTTTCGATGTCGTGCGTATGCGGACGACCTCCTTCTCTTGATCCGCTCACGGAGTGAAACACACACGGTACTTGATTTGATATCAACGTACGGCACTGCAGCGGGCAGTAACATGAATGTGACTAAATCCGCGGCGATGCCCATTGGACGCGGCCTCTCACACGACGACTTAGCACCTCTCCCGTGTGTACAGAAACTACGATACCTTGATATCATTTTCACCTCCACCGTGCGCTGCTCCGCTGCCATCAATTTTTGGCGTGCTCTCCAAACCATCCGCACGACGGTGCGACAAAATCTTCTCCGACGACTCGATTCTTTACAACGTGTCCAATACCTCAATCAACATGTGGCGTCCAGAATGGTCCACATTGCACAGGTCCTCCTGCTGCCATCAACTATTGGACGCAGCCTCCAGGCTGCCTTCGGATACTTCCTTACGGCCGGTACGCTCTTTAAGGTCCGCTACGACGCGCTCACCCTTCCCCCGCGAGCCGGTGGCCTCGGTCTTGTCAATGTGCCAGTCCGCGCGGCGTCCTTGTACATGTCCACCATGCACAAGCAGTGGCATTGGGGCACCTCCATTACGCGCAGCTTGATGGAAATTCTTGTGCCCGCGACCATAACACCACCAGTACCAGTCGGACACATCAAGCACCATCTGACGCACATTTCTGATTTCATCGTCGACTTCAGTTATGCTCACACACACTTACCGACCACGCGTTCTCTTCGACCTAAAGATTTTTACACCCCACTCCTTCATTCCATATCCAGCAACAATATCGAACTGTGACAGCCGTCCACGCGGTGGCCCACGGTTTGGCGTCACATCCAACAGCCTTTTCTTCCCTCCAACGTCCGGGCAACATGGTACCAGGTCGCAAAGGAAAAATTCGCCACAAATCATCGTCTTCATGCCATCGGACTAAAGGACTCTCCACTCTGCTCCATATGCCACCTCATGGCTGACGATGTCCATCAACTGACTTGTGCTGCCACCAGTGACGTCTGGAAACTTGCCCGACAGTTCGTTGCCTGTTACCTCCGTGTTCCGCCGGACTCGATTGACCGATGGACTTTTATCCATCCTGAGAATACTTATATCCCCGCCACCAAAAATCATGCGATTGTATGGGTCAAGGGATGGACCATCACCTACATGTATAATGATGGCCACAAATCACGCCTTGATTTCTGGCAGTACTTACAAACCGCCCACAGTGAAGTCGAACAGCGACCGCGCTACCGCGCCTTCTTCGCTAATTACCTACACGCGATCATTACGTCACCCATTGTAAACCCATAGTGGAGTAGGCGCATGGACACGCCACTCCTTTCTTTTATGCACTACACCAGATAAACACTGGTTTTTCCCTCACTCCACTGTATATTGCTTTACACCTCTTAGCTTCCATCAGTATTATTAGTTTTTTTCCCTACACCTTGTTCATACTAAAAAACTTGCTCACCTTGTACGAGTATCATGTCTTGTGTTATTTTCGCCGGAAGGATGGCATTTTTCTTGTATTTAAGTTTGTACCAATAAAGATCTTTTGTTCATTTACCATATTCCTGGTGAAGAAAAAAAACATAATAAAAATAATAAAATAAAACAAACATAAACAACAAAGCTTGTTTGAGGGAGTGTTTCAGGGACGGGGCGAGGGAGGCATTGCGGCCAGGCCTCGGGTTCCGACCCCTTCCCGCCTTGTCTCCACCTACTCATAACAGAACACTCTTTAATTTAAAAAATAAAAATAAAAATAAAAAATTTAAAAAAGGGTAGCAATAAAACTAAAAAAAGGGGGTATTGTCTTTGATTCATAATCAAAACGTCTTCAGTGCTGGGTTCGATCCCCGCCACTGCCTAAATTTTGATAAATAATCAAGATTGGCGGCCGAAGACTTCCGGTATAAGAAGTCATCCTCATTCTGCCAACGGCCTTGTCAAAGAGGGCGGAGCAGCGGATAGAGGTTCAAGGCACTCTCTTGTCCCAGGGGTGGGAAATTGCCTCTAGAGGCGGAAGAATCAGCAATGATCAACGACATGAGGATGCAGAAGTCAATGGAAACCACTGCATTAAAGACACGTAACGTGTATCCACAGGACATGTTGCCTGTAGTTGAAGAAGTGTCATGATGATCTCTCCATTGGCAAAAGATTCCAGAGAATAGTCCCCCATTCGGATCTCCGGGAGGGGACTGCCAAGGGGGAGGTTACCATGAGAAAAAGATTGAATAATCAACGAAAGGATAATGTTCTACGAGTCGGGGCGTGGAATGTCAGAAGCTTGAACGTGGTAGGGAAACTAGAAAATCTGAAAAGAGAAATGCAAAGGCTCATTCTAGATATAGTAGGGGTCAGTGAAGTGAAGTGGAAGGAAGACAAGGATTTCTGGTCAGATGAGTATCGGGTAATATCAACAGCAGCAGAAAATGGTATAACAGGTGTAGGATTCGTTATGAATAGGAAGGTAGGGCAGAGGGTGTGTTACTGTGGACAGTTCAGTGGCCGGGTTATTCTAATCAGAATCGACAGCAGACCAACACCGACAACGATAGTTCAGGTATACATGCCGACGTCGCAAGCTGAAGATGAACAGATAGAGAAAGTGTATGAGGATATTGAAAGGGTAGTGCAGTATGTAAAGGGGGACGAAAATCTAATAGTCATGGGTGACTGGAGTGCAGTTGTAGGGGAAGGAGTAGAAGAAAAGGTTACACGAGAATATGGGCTTGGAACGAGGAATGAATGATGAGAAAGACTAATTGAGTTCTGTAACAAGTTTCAGCTAGTAATAGCGAATACCCTGTTCAAGAATCACAAGAGGAGGAGGTATACTTGGAAGAGGCCGGGAAATACCGGAAGATTTCAATTAGATTACATCATGGTCAGACAGAGATTCCGAAATCAGATACCGGATTGTAAGGCGTACCCAAGATCAGATATAGACTCAGATCACAATATAGTAGTGATGAAGAGTAGGCTGAAGTTCAAGACATTAGTCAGGAAGAATCAGTACGCTAAGAAGTGGGATACGGAAGTTCTAAGGAATGACGAGATACGTTTAAAGTTCTCCAACGCTATAGATACAGCAATACGGAATAGCGCAGTAGGCAGCGCAGTTGAAGAGGAATGGCATCTCTAAAAAGGGCCATCACAGAAACTGGGAAGGAAAACATAGGTACAAAGAAGGTAGCTGCAAACAAACCATGGGCAACAGAAGAAATACTTCAGTTGATTGATGAAAGGAGGAAGTACAAACATGTTCCGGGAAAATCAGGAATACAGAAATACAAGTCGCTGAGGAATGAAATAAATAGGAAGTGCAGGGAAGCTAAGACGAAATGGCTGCAGGAAAAATCTGAAGACATCGAGAAAGATATGATTGTCGGAAGGACAGACTCAGCATACAGGAAAGTCAAAACAACCGTTGGCGGCATTAAAAGCAACGGTGGTAACATTAAGAGGGCAACGGGAATTCCACTGTTAAATGCAGAGGAGAGAGCAGATAGGTGGAAAGAATACATTGAGAGCCTCTATGAGGGTGAAGATTTGTCTGATGTGATAGAAGAAGAAACAGGAGTCGATTTAGAAGAGATAGGGGATCTAGTATTAGAATCGGAATTTGAAAGACCTTTGGAGTACGTACGGTCAAATAAGGCAGAAGGGATAGATAACATTCCATCAGAATTTCTAAAATCATTAGGGGAAGTGGCAACAAAACGACTATTCACGTTGGTGTGTAGAATATATGAGTCTGGTGACATACCATCTGACTTTCGGAAAAGCATCATCCACACAATTCCGAAGACGGCAAGAGCTGACAAGTGCGAGAATTATCGCACAATCAGCTTAACAGCTCATGCATCGAAGCTGCTTACAAGAATAATATACAGAAGAATGGAAAAGAAAACTGAGAATGCGCTAGGTGACGATCAGTTTGGCTTTAGGAAATGTAAAGCCACGAGAGAGGCAATTCTGACCTTACGGCTAATAATGGAAGCAAGGCTAAAGGAAAATCAAGACACTTTCATAGGATTTGTCGACCTGGAAAAAGCGTTCGACAATATAAAATGGTGCAAACTGTTCGAGATACTGAAAAAAGTAGGCGTAAGCTATAGGGAGAGACGGGTCTTATACAATGTGTACAACAACCAAGAGGGAATAATAAGAGTGGACGATCAAGAACGAAGGGCTCGTATTAAGAAGAGTGTAAGACAAGGCTGTAGCCTTTCGCCCCTACTCTTCAATCTGTAGGTCGAGGAAGCAATGATGGAAATAAAAGGAAGGTTCAGGAGTGGAATTAAAATACAGGGTGAAAGGATATCAATGTTACGATTCGCTGATGACATTGCTATCCTGAGTGAAAGTGAAGAAAAATTAAATGATGTGCTGAACGGAACGAACAGTCTAATGAGTACACAGTATGGTTTGAGAGTAAATCGGAGAAAGACGAAGGTAATGAGAAGTAGTAGAAATGAGAACAGCGAGAAACTTAACATCAGGATAGATGGTCACGAGGTCAATGAAGTTAAGGAACTCTGCTACCTAGCCAGTAAAATAACCAATGACGGACGGAGCAAGGAGGACATCAAAAGCAGACTCGCTATGGCAAAAAGGCATTTATGGCCAAGAGAAGTCTACTAATATCAAATACCGGAGTTAATTTGAGGATGAAATTTCTGAGGATGTACGTCTGGAGTACAGCATTGTAAGGTAGTGAAACATGGAATGTGGGAAAACCGGAACAGAAGAGAATCGAAGCATTTGAGATGTGGTGCTATAGACGAATGTTGAAAATTAGGTGGACTGATAAGGTAAGGAATGAGGAGGTTCTACGCAGAATCGGAGAGGAAAGGAATATGTGGAAAACACTGATAAGGAGAAGGGACAGGATGATAGGACATCTCCTAAGACATGAGGGAATGACTTCCATTGTACTAGAGGGAGCAGTAGAGGGCAAAAACTGTAGAGGACAACGGAGATTGGAATACGTCAAGCAAATAATTGAGGACGTAGGTTGCAAGTGCTACTCTGAGATGAAGAGGTTAGCACAGGAAAGGAATTAGTGGCGGGCCGCATCAAACCAGTCTGTATAATGATGACCAAAAAAAAAAAAAGTTAAATTAAGGGAACTGGTATGTGCGGTTCCTATATCTCAAGAAATTTGTTAGATATACATATTGTTATGGTGCTCGAGGATAATCAGATGATGCCGTCTTTAATGCTAACTCTAATAAAGCGATACTAGACAGGCTCTGAGACTAGTTCACTATAACATTTCGTTTCCTCATTTTGAGATTTATGTAGTAAAAAATTAGGTCATATCCCAGTATACGTTATCGTAGTGGCGAAATATTCCCACACGTTACTCCAAAGATTGCTGTCTGAGAAATCCATGTAAGGATCTGCGGCTGATTGAGAAGAAATCCATTGGGACAAATAGGAAGCTATAAAAGACATGAGGTAAGCATACTTTTCCGAAGTTACGCTATGATTTGTTGCAGTGAATGTAGACTGTTAGCCTCCGGAAAACCAAAGACGCTGTCGACTCGTTCCTGTGGCGGTTGAATACCTTGTCGAATAATTACGTATTCCAGGAACTGTTATCTACTTCCGAGAGGAAAATGATGGATTTTCCTCTAAGTGATGTTACTTCAACATAGCGAATATTCATGTGAATTGAAGAGATATTCCTCCTTAGTTGTTGACTTGTTGAGAATGACGTCAACGTAGATGTAGCACTGCTCCATATCACTCATTACTTCGACTAGTGGTTTGTTCAGACACATTACACGGAGAAAAGTTATGTTCAAGTGACAGTGTGAGAAAGATACGGAAAAGCAGTAGCGCCGTCTGTGTTTCATCCTTGTGCTCCGTAGGACACTGAGATCGGGTGTATAGCGTGTATCAGCTCTACACTAGTGTCACCGTGTTACTAGCGTTACTGTGTCCTCTTTCTATTCACTAGGCATACGCGAGACGGTGCTGCCACCTTGACCAGGGACTCAGTTAGCTCTGCTGGATAATACATTCATGTTCAGAAAAAAAGACATAATTCCTTGAGCGACTAGAGACAGGACGTTCATATTTACAGCACATGTAAATTAGTAAGTTCTGCAGAAATGATTAGCATTTGAAACATGTTGGCCTAGGAGCTATAGGTCAAGATTGAGATCGCGGCGCTACATCACCTACCGGTAAAATGTGCCTGCGACACTATAAACAGAAGGTGAAGGATAAAAAATGGTTCAAATAGCTCTACGCACCAAGGGACTTAACATCTGAGGTCATCAGTCCCCTAGACTTAGAACTACTTAAGCCTAATGACATCATACAGATCCATGCCCCAGGGAGGATTCGAACCTGCGACTGTAGCAGGTAAAGGATCAGTGTGAAGTGAGCAGAGGTGCGCACAAAACCTACCTTGGAAACAGTGCCTTTGAAAGACGGCGAATTATTGACATGGGATAAGTTAATGCGCCCAAGCATTGCAAATGGTGTGTGCTGATTGGTTCACAGAGGGATGTAGAACACGACGAGGAGGGTCGGATCGCACCACACAAAACACCCCCCGCCCCCTATAAAATAAATATCTCATCCGAATGGCATTGAAGTACAGATCTGCTTCCTCATTGCCTCTGGCGCAACAGTGGAGCAATGTATACATCGTACACTATTAGGAGTGACAGTCGGTCGCCGTTCATTATGGCATGAGCATACGTGCACGTCGTCCACGTCTCCACCTACCTTTGACGAATGTGCAGAAACACGCTAGACGGTACTGGAGTATGCAACGACGTCACTGGGGACAGCAATGACTTCAGATGGTGTTTTCGGACGTATTTTTGTTCGACGCAGACAGAAGGAGCGGCATCTCAGTGGCTGTATTCGCACAAGGCGTGCAACGTCAACTCAAGGCCTTATAATGTGGGATGCTATTCGGCACAATTACACATCACAGTCGGTGGCAGTCTAGGGCAAAGTGGCCGACGTGACCTACGAGAATGACTTACTGCGACCCGTAGTCATACCCTTTCTGCACAACACCTAAAACGTCGTTTTCCCGCAACGCAATGCACAACCACATGTTACAGCACCAACACATGCTTTCTTGTTGTCACAGGATGTCAGCCTTTTGTTCTGAAGCTCCAGACAGTCAGACTTGTTGCCAATCGAAAATGTGTGGGATATGGTGAAATGACGAGCAACGGCTTTGCCGCAGTAGATACACCGGTTCCCGTTAGATCATCGAAGTTAAGCGCTGTCGGGCGTGGCTGGCAGTGGGATGGTTGACCATCCGGGCCGCCATGAGCTATTGACAGTTTTCGGGGTGCACTCTGCCTCGTGATGCCAATTGAGGAGCTACTCGACCGAATAGTAGCGGCTCTAGTCAAAGAAAACCATCATAAAGGCCGGGAGAGTGGTGTGCTGACCACACGCCCCTCCTATCTGCATCCTCACTGAGGATGACACGGCAGTCGGATGGTCCCGATGGGCGACTTGTTGCTTGAAGATGGAGTGCTTATGGTGAAATGACGGATGCAGCGCTGTGAGCCGGTGCCAACGATCACAGATGAACTTCAGAACCAGGAGAATGCATCATGGACGGCTATACCATAGGACGCCATTTCCTCCTTATACACGTCGATGCCATCACGCATGGAACAAATTATCTCGGCCCCTGTGACTACTAGACAGCAGGTCACATGCTGGACGGAGGTGACTGAAATGCTATTGAAATCTGCAGAACATATTATGTACATGTGCTTTGAATATTTGTCCTACTTCTAGTCGTTCGAGGTGTTTCGTTATTTTTCTGAACATGAGTGTACTTTGTGACTAATGACCTCTCTGGGCAAAGCACATTTTATCCTAAACACCTTTTCTACCGTGATTCCGAAAATAGTTTTCCATCTATCTCCAGCCATAGCTGCTGAAAGTGTCACCGTTTTATTTTGCCCATTTCTACGCTCGTATCTGAACTGTGCTTATAGGTATCAACGCAATGACTTTCTTTACGTTTGTTTTCGTCGCGACCTTTCTAAATCTTACATTTTTGTCGTCATTTAAGTGGTGTACGACTCTGTACTGCGAGTCTGTTAAAGGTACGAAGGTAGCTGGCAAATGCGATGGAGATTTCTATGTCTGCTACATGAGGAACATACAAATTAACAGACAAGACATACAGAAGGCAATAACAAGAAATTCTAATAATGCTCAAACGTGGCACATCGGCTTTTCTTTGTGGGTTTGCTCTGGAGATATCCGTTTAATGTCTATCACATGCAGCAAACTGTTTTCATGATACCACGAGAAAACTGTCCACCAGAAATGAAAAAAAATTTATGACACTTGAGAGCAGCTCTAAAATATTTCCCACTTGACGGGGAGCTCTGCAGAAAGTTAACCTGGGAGATATGCAACACGCCTTCCGAGATTGCGCGGAGAGCGGTCCACAGGGACTTGTAGCAGGCAGCTGTGTCTCCATTAGCAGGACAGAGTACCTCAACAGGCGGCACAGACGCTGACTAAACGGGCTTTGGACTAGCGGCAACAACGAACCTGTGGACGCGAAGCTGCTCTTGACAGTTCACTGCATTCTGAACTAACTTTCTGTTTCTTCTGATAATCTTGTATTTAACTTTCCAGCAAGTCTCTGTACATCGTGCTCCTGCTGTTCATTATTTAGAACGTTACAAAATCGTACTCATTTGTCCACACCTCATGTAACACCGCACGAGATAAATATCTCATGAATACCTGATTTCTAGGAATTTGTGATGAAAAAGGGCAAACATATCCATTTCAGATTCGTAACTTCGAATTGGGATCGAGTGAATCGAAAGTTGACGGCAAAACTGAGGATATAACGTATGCGGTTATGGACACTTTCAAGTCGTTTTATTTCCTACGGTGGTTCAAAAATTTGGGTGACAAGTCCTCTGGGGGAAATGTTTCTTCAGGACGACAAAGAGAATCTCAAAGTTGGTAAGCCACCGATACATGTGAAACTTGGGCACCTTCAGGTATACCAAATGTCCAGATAACTTGAGGGAATGATGACATATAACATTCTCGACAACTGTTAGTTTTTAGACATGTGATTAACCTGTCATTTTAGAGGCACAAACGAAATGAGAGATGGAAACTTGAACTCTTACTGACCTACGTTACGTCTATCAGCAGACCCAACGGTGGCGTAAGCAGAAACGTAAGTAATACCGGAAACAAATAGCATCATCTATACTTCATTATCGATAACGTCAGATGTAGATCATCTTTGGTTGCGTGATGGCGCTGGATGGTTGCAGTTGTGTTGCCTTTTTGCATATGCTGTCTTTTTGTTTCCTATTTGAGCTATCCCTGGCCAACGTAAATTTAATATTCCATTTGCAGCGATCTCTCGTTGTTTCTAACTGAAAATGGCTCTGTCTTCGTTTGCCCATATGTTTGCAGTCGTCACGAATATTACTCGACTGCACTTCCGTACGCTACCTAAACACAATGGTTCACACTAATTTTACCCAGTCGCCAAGGTTGTCTAACCATTTGTTCCGTCTTGAAAACATTCTGACAATACCAGGATAAAATAATTCTGATTGCAGGTCGAGTATAAATATGGAAACAGATTACTGAACGTCGGCAAAGTTTCTGAAGGGGCTACGGGACAATTCAAGTACTAAAATCTGTTACATACCGTACCACTGATTTCATATAGAGTACTCAACAATGTATGATATCAGAGAGCGTTACACATTACAATACTTTTCATATTTTCGCGTCTAGCCATCCCACTAAAGAAACAGTGATATATTTCCTTATTCCATTTTGAGATGACAGCACTCACTTTTTGTGTCTGCAGTATTTTTCTGAAATTACAAAAATTACTCGGGAATAGTACGATTTTTTTCCAAATGTGAAAAATTGTTACAAACTGAAACATTGTCGTGTACCTAGGAATAAATGTTCTAATCAAATTTAAATGTATTGCAATCCAAAAGACTTGGTCAGTACTGTGTTTAATACTCGATGTGTAATATTATTACCCTTATAAACAGCTGTAATCAGTAAGTGAAAACAAATTAAGAACAAGTGTTGTGTTTAATAGTCGATGTGTAATATTATTACCCTTATAAACAGCTGTAATCAGTAGGTGAAAACAAATTATGAACAAGTGTTATCAAAATCCAGTAACAAGCTAAAAACATTTCTAAATACAAGCTACTGGCAACTCGCAATAATTTTCATATTGGAGTCAGGGAACAATTCAGTTCATTGGAAAATATCACTTTTTCCCTGGTTGTTGCTTGATCGACTTGTTGTTGCTTGTGTTGATATAAAGAATTTAGGTCACTATAAAATTCCTTAACTGAATAATTCACTATATCCTTCAAATAGCAAATAAATATTATACAGCAATTAAATGTGTAGATCTCGTAATATTTACAAGCGCTCCACAAAACTCAACCATCTTTTTCACGACAATGAAAACACGAGAAAACGCCGGAAAATGCGATGATAATCCTAGTGCAGATTTCTTCTTGCAATTCTAAAATCTGTTGTTGTACTGAAATTCCAGGAAACATCACGTGTTTTTAAATAAACCACCCGCTATGTACGAACCCTCACCAACGTTCCTTGCTTTTACATCTGCTCACTGTCTCTGGGTTTCCACGCATTCGTTATGGAGACACTAAACACACGAACCTTAGCTGAATTACGTGTTTGCTTACACTTAGTAAGGTAAAGTAGACAGTTTTGCAGGATCTCGTCCCATGACGCCGCTACGGTGGTCTGCGCCGATGTTACCTACTTACTCCTCGACCTTGTTCAGCGTTGTGTTATGTCCCTAAAGTTCCATTCGGGGACTCCTTCCATTGCTAAAGATAAAGTGCTTAATTTAATTTAAAAAAACTCTGTGTAATAATTCTAAAGGAGATCATTAAATGTAAGAAATTATTTCAGTGAAAATTGTCCCTCAATTTAGTTCGTTCTTGATGGACATATTTCGAATGAACTGTCTCATCTGCCTCTCACAGAATTTTATGTTTTATTCTATCCATGACAGTGAGAGATTAACTTATGTAATAAAAGACAGGACCAAGATATCTGTCAGTCCGGCGGTATCGTTCTGTTTACGTCCAAGATAAGAAGAGGTGGAGAGGAAACGCTCCGATGTTGTTTCAATGGGACCACCGTCACGCGCTCTACGATCACCCGGCTCTCTCAATTGAATGACAATGTCTATCAAAACCGACACAGAAATTATTTTTATTGTACCGTCAGTGTTCACGACATTTCGCTGCCCCATTTTTTATATCCCGACTGGGAGGCGTCGCTTGGGTAAGGAACAGGAACAGGAACAGGATAAGGTACTAGTCTCTCGGTACTGCAAATACGGTTTAAGCACCTTTACTAGCAGATAAACATAAGCAAACACATTACATAACTTGCAAGGTGGTGCGAAGTTGAAGCGAAGTGTCCTGGCTGTGTGCACCTGATGGAATGGGGCGAATCTGTAGAGGAGTTCGCAGAGCTGCACAGCACCAGCTAGAATGCGCTGCTGTCGGTGTCTCGTGGTAGTGCCAACCTTTGAAAGTATGTGGCGTCATTACTATCGATACTACAGCATTCATAGTAGTAATTTCCTGGAGAAATGATGATCAGGTATGTATAAATGTCGTTTACTGTTGCAGTGGCAGACCGCAATGTCTTCGGGCCGACAGATATTGTCGCAATTTTTAAATATTTTCGTCTTCCGAAGCACCCCATCGGCAGTAATAGTGATATAATCTTCTAAATATTGTCTTTCTTCTAATATCATAGGAGTAGGTACATCTTCTGTTCCTTTTCCTTTTGTTTTGCTCCAAATCAGCTCTAAGTTATTTAATTCAAGATGAAAAAGTAGCACAGAAAATTTCTTTGTAATATTTTACGGGATTAACAGAATGAGTACGGTATCGCTTAACCTCTGACAACACCTTCACTTATGTTTACGCTTAACGTTCCTCTCTCTCTCCCTCTCTCTCTCTCTCTCTCTCTCCCCCTCTGTCACTGTGTGTACGTTTCACTTTTCTTCTTGTGTGAAATGCGCGATGACAGGAGCTGGCTTCTTCTCCTATTGTACCGGAAACGATGCATTAGCAAACCCTTTTCAGGATCCAGTTCAGGAATGATCTGAGTATCTATTGTTCTTAACTCTTACTGTCCATTTCTGAATAACAATACGACGCTTTGCGTCTTACTGTAAGCGAGCAAGGAAATTAACAGGTGTGATAATGGTGTCACAAGTTGAATGCACAACAATTAAATGTTAACCAGTATTTTTATTCGAATGGAATCCTTGGGAATTATCACCTTGCCATTATTAAATCACAGTACCATATACATTGGTATGCTTCTCGAGTAAATAAGATAAAATTTGTTTGAATTCCAGTAAATTTTTTTCTTAAAAATCTAATATACAACCTCGGTTTGTAGTTCACAAATGATTACTCATATGGGTTGGTAGCTTTAGATACCGGCAATCACTGAATAACGTGTCGTCTCTTCCGTGATCTTCAACCTATCAGGAATTAACATTTATCAAGTGCCTAGTCCTACTTCTAGATTTGGTACTTTTCTTTATTTAATTGTCAATAGCAGTTTTCAGCGAAGACTTTTCCCCACGGCGATGTAAGAGCAGACTTTGCTTTCTACTAGAACCTGGCTGTTCCTAGTCACATGGAAAAGGAGCTTTTGTTGAAAGACATAAAACTAACACATACTGCGATAATTAAGGCCAACATGAAGGGCTAATAAAAGATTCGAGCAAATTGCAACAATTTCTCGTGTAACTGCATTAATATTCGTAGCTGAAAATAACCATACCTGTCAGATTTAACAGCATAATCATCTATGCAGATGACTTCTGGGAATTTAGATGTTCTTGACTTATTAAAACGGTTCTGCCATACCCTGAGTACACACTGCACGCATACGTTGACCGAATGGAGGTTATTTATTTTTCATGGTGGCACGTTCGTATAAAAGGTGCCCCAGTTATCTTGACCACCCTAAACAACTGTTTGTCCAGATGAAAATTACAAAATGTTTCAAGCAAATGTTCATTAGCCGTCAGGGGGACATCAGTCAGCATGATAGCCTTCGTTTTAGCTTTACTTCTTAAAAAAATACGAACAACGGTATGACTTTTTAAAATGGCACCCTGTATTTATTTATTCGGTAATTCAGTTCCTCTCCTAAAGGCCTATTCAAAAATGTATAATAGTGTACCATTCACTGAGATACAACGTTTTTAATTAGATAACACAACATCATTGACTTTAGTCCGGGAACACAAACTCATCCACTTGCTGGAGTTGTCAGGACACAAATGAAAACCAAGTAAAAACATAACACAATTGACTTTGACTCTCCTGTACCATTTTCCAGGACCAGAACATTCAACGTGCTCAAAGTGGTGACCGTTGACACCGATACGCTGGTGGACTCTTTGAATGAAAGAATTATTTACTACTTCCAGTTTTGGCTGCTGAAGAGAATTACAAGCAATCACTATACGTTCCTGCATCTCCTCTGGAGTTGTTGGAATATCGCGATAGACAACGTCTTTAATGCATCCCCAAAGAAAAAAGCCCCTAGGATTAAAATCAGGAGACCTAGGAGGCCAAGTAACAGTTCCTCCTTGAGCAATCCATCTGGCAGGATACTTTCTGTTCAGAACACGACGTGCACGCAAGGCACTATGTGTTGGACATCAAGCTTGTTGATACCACATAAGCATTCTGGTTCTTAGTGGCATTTCACCCAGAAGATGAGGAAGAATTCGTCTGAATAAGGTGGCATACGCTGTGCCGTTTAGACTACCATTGATGACATAAGGGTCCACAATTGTAGTACCAAGCATCCCACACCAGACATTTCTCTCCCTTAACGCTGACGTTCCACCTGTCTAAGCCATTGTGGGTTTTCGCTGAACCAATAATGTATGTTCCTTGTGTTTAGTTGTCCTTTTTTTTGAGAAGCAACATTCATCGGTACATAGAGCATTGGAGAAGATGTTAGGGTTGGCGAGGATTTGCTGCTGTGCCCATTGACAGAACTGTACACGATTCTGGAAATCATTCCCATGAAATTCTTGATGTAGGTGTACATTGTAAGGATGGAACTGGTGACGTGTTAGAATAAACTAGTTTTAGGAATGGCAATCTCGTGTTCAAGTTGTCGTGTGCTCACATGTGGATTCATAGCAACTGTAATTTCGGCAGCTTCGTCTGTGCGAGTGCTACGACGACTGCGTTGTGAGTTGAAACAACTCACTTCCTGAAGCGTCGCAACAAGACGAGAAAACATCATTCGGGAAGGTGGGTTCCTGTCTGGATATCACTCTCTGTACAGTTCCGCTGCCTGCGTTGCACGTGGTTGTGTTCCATTACCCCAAGTACCTGCACTAAGCGCTGAGAGTGTCAACATCAGTGTTGTGTTATGTAATTAATAACGTTGTGTTTCAGTGAATGGTACACTGTGGTACATTTTTGAATAGGCCTTTAGGAGAGGAAATGCCTTACGCGAATATAAAATACATTGTGGCATTTAAAAAAGTCATACTGCTGTTCATATCTTTGTAAATATTAAAGCTACAACGAAGGCAATCATGCTGACTGATGTCCCCCTGACGACTAAAGAACATTTGCTTGAAACATTTTCTAACTTGCATCTGGACAAGCAGTTGGTTATGGTGGTCAAGATAAATGGGACGCCCTGTATTACGGAAATGAACAAAAACATTAAGGAAAACAAATGACCCCGTTTCCACTTGTATTATTTCCATGACGAATAAATTAACTAGTATATATGAAGAGAAATGGAATATTTAGTTTACACAATTCTTAGACTATAATAAAACAAAATTAACGCGCAACGAGGGAATAAGTTACATTTTTTGTTGACAAAAGGCGTGTAGCATTGCCTTGTTTCTCATGCTACGTTTTTCCTTAGAGTTGCGCTATTTTTTCTGAAGTTAATTACGACAAGAAGGATTAGCCTTACACACATAGCGTCTCAAAGAGCTTTTTGTAGAACAGAATCTTCACCGTTTGTGGAACAATGAGAAATTTCAGTGGGTAAAATTTACTATTGAAGCAGATTACGAGTGTATTTCAATATGCTAACGACCTGTGTGACGGGACATCGAGCTTAATGAAAGTATCCAGCTCTCGCTACTGTTAAATGTGAGAAACTTTCTTATAATTAATTATGTAAGAAACAGATTTATGTTAGCATTTTTGACGACGTCATTATACAAGTCCGAGTCAAATTAATGTGACCACTGCCTATGTTCGATATCACCGTGCAGAAGCTACTCAGAGGCGGCAGGTGGAAGCGTTAGCAGGAGAGCGTACATAAAATGGGTCGATAGTTTAGGCAAACAGTGCGGTCGTTGTCGTTATGCGGAAATGGAGCCTGATTAATGCACCCGCACTGTCCGATTTTCATCAGCTATGGAGGTATTCCTTTCGTGATCTCTTCACTCTGGATGGGACATTCTACCAACAACGTATGCATCTTTGCTTAGGGACCATGTCCACCTCTACGTGTGTGTGGTTTTCGTCGGCATAATGTCATCTGCCAGCAGGACAATGCAACATGTCACACGGCTAGATGTGTACGTCAATGGTTTTAAGAGCACCAAGATGAATTTACCTTACTCCCCACGGCTCCAAACTCCGTGGCCTTAAACGAAAACGAGACTCTGTCGGATCACCGCAATCAGGTTGTAGGCACTAAAGATCCTCAACCGAGAATTCTACGCAGCTAATCTCGCCACTGGAGTTGACATGATTTCACATCCCTGTCGGTACCTTCCAAAACCTTATTAACTCTCTTCCTGTTCGTCTAGCAGCAGTGCATTCTGCTAAACCTGGTTTTCCAGTCTTTTGACAGGTGGTGACATTAAGTTGAGTATACAGTGTAAATTATCTGCTGCACTATCCGAAATTGTTTCACTACTGTTAGCCCTTGAACTGCTCTCTTTGCTAGCTTTCACATGGATTTAATAAAATTTAATTACGAACTACCTACACTGAAACTGTGCTAAATTTCCTGCTTGATTATGGGGAGCATTTTAGGTGGTCGTGGTAAGTTCCTACGGGACCAAACTGCTGAGGTCATAGGTCATAGGTTTAGCAGAGGCGATTTACAAATGTAATGAGGCAAAACTGTCATTTGAATAATGCCCCCAAATGAGTGGTAATTCTACTTGTTATCGGCTACATCGTCTCTCCGTCTGTACTTTGCTCAACGAGCAAATGTTAAACTCAGGAACAAAAAGAACTGAAACAAGTTAGACAGAAATTATTCATCTGAGCTCGCCTGTTGCTTGAAGTAAAGAAACTGAAGTTTAAACGTGAAATACAAGTAAAGGTCACGCGTATTTATGACCAATATTGGCAACAGGTAAGATGGAAGAAGACACACAAACAGTAAGTATATAACAGTTATACTTGCAACCGTTAATTTATGAAAAATAGTAGTTTGTCTTCAGGTACTTCAATTCATTCAAATATTTTTCCGCTTACAATATTTCGAATATGTCCTATTTTATTATTACTCTTTCCCCATATTTCATTGTAAATTCACTTCTTTTCCTAGGGGTGTTAAGCTGCTAAATAGACCCACGAGGAAACAATGTCCGGTTATTGTTTGTACCGTTAAATAGCTCTCATTTTTTCATCAGCTTGTGGCACCATTAATCAGCTGCGTCTATAGAAAATTAATGCGTAAGCTTAGCGAAATCACTTCCTTTTTTTACTCTTTTCAAGTCGATAATTGGCCATGTAAGCGAAAATTACATGAGCCGCATAAAATACTAGAATAAAATGCGTGATACATTAAAGGTCGCGTGATCGGCTGCTACTGCATACATCAACAGATATTTCCGCTCCAATTAAAGTTCCTCATTTCTGCAGTGGAAATTCATTTACTTCTGTCGTCTAATGTACCGCCAATACTGAGATAATTACGTGGCAATAATTATCTGTATTAAGCGCAGAAATGTTGATATAAAATCAATGATAGAAAAAACACATACACACACTTTATGTACAAGATTACGATAGTTGTTCACGAAATACAAACGCAGCATAATTCATTCGCCATCAGGGATTATTTTGGATTCGTAGAAACATTTTACAGTCGGTAAATTTTCCGTTTAATATATTCATAGCCAGGAGATAACCTTGAATAGATGTGGAATATGTGACAAACATTGCACGAGATTCGTATTTTAGGATGGAATTGATACACTTAAATTTAGTGTCCGTTCTACAGATTAATATCGGGATCGTTTCCTGAATATACAGCATATTAATTCCACTGAAACTCTGTGGCAGATTAAAGCTTTGTGCGGGATCGGGGCCCAGACTTATGACCTTAGCCTTTGGCAGGCAAGAGCTCTACCGACAAACTACCGAAGCACAACTCACGAGAAGTCCTCAAAGCTTTAATTCCGCCAACACCTCATCTCCTACTTCCAACAGAAGTTCTCTTGCGACACTTGCGGAACTAACGCTCCTAAAGGGATATTGCGGAGGTGTGGCTCCTCTTGGCTGTGGCCAATCCACGTCTCGCTTATCATCAATGCCTTACGACATCGGAATTCAGTGGCAGATTTTCCATACGAAGATGTATCTGAACGAAGCTGTCTAACTATTCATCCAGACCTTGATAAGATTTTAAAAAGGTGCAAAAACTAGCAACTTGACTTAAGTGTTCATAAATGTAACGCTGTGTGCTTTAAGCAACGAAACTACGTAATTCCACATGAACATAATTTCAGTGAGCCATAGCTGAAAAATGTTACATCATATAGCGTGTCCATAATTAAAATTCCAGTTTCAAAACGCTGTAGATAGAAAACCACAGCTCTGAATAACGTCAAATTTGAAGAGAATATTACTAATGCAGAGACAAACGTCATGGAACAAAAACAATTTGAGGAAAATTTTATCAATAGATGAAGCTGTAAGCGTGTCTGTAAGTGGGGTCGGCAACAAATGACAAACGGCTCTCAGTACGACAGCTACGGTTTGATCTGCACATTTCGCCATCCGCACTGTTCGTTGTGCATGGAGTCAGCAGTTGTGACACTGTTAGCTTTGCAGTGCACCCACCACAAGAATGCCGTACCATAAAGAATGAGAAAAATTGGTTTTAACAATTTCAAATGGCTCTGAGCACTATAGGACATAACTTCTAAGGTCATCAGTCCCCCAGAACTTAGAACTACTTAAACCTAACTAAGCTAAGGACATCACAAACACCCATGCCCGAGGTAGGATTCGAACCTGCGACCGTAGCAGGCGCGCGGTTCCAGAGTGTAGCGCCTAGAACCGCTCAGCCACCCTGGCCTGCCGTTTTCAGTTCGTGAGAGATCTGGAGAATCTGCTGGCCAGGGCAGCAGTCGAACATTTTCTGTATCCAGAAATGCCCGTACAGCACCTGCAACATGCGGTCGTGCTTTATCCTGCTGAAATGTAGGGTTTCGCAGAGATAGAATGAAGGGTAGAACAACGGGTCGTAACACATCTGAAATGTAAAGTCCACTGTTCAAAGTGGCGTCAAAGCGAACAAGAGGTGACCGAGACGTGTAACCAATGGCACCCCATACCATCACGCTGAGTGATAAGCCACTATGGCGATGACGAATACACGCTTCCAATGTGCGTTCACCGCGATGTCGCTAAACCCGGATGCGACCATCATGATGCTGTAAACAGAACCTGGATTCATCTGAAAAAATGACGTTCAGCCATTCGTGAATCCACGTTCGTCGTTGCGTACATCATCGCACCCCAGGTGTTAGATGCTTCACCCACTGTCCCTGCTGTCGAGACATCTTCGCGGGTACCGGGCGCGGTTGGGCCACCCTCTCCCCAAGGGGAGTGGCGGGTTCAGCGGCGTTCGCGGCGCACGAGGCGGAGGGTCAATGTGGAGGCTGGCCGTGTGGCATCGCCCGCTCTGCCTGTGAGTGGACATGTGGCAGCTCCTTCAGCAAGGTCCGAGCAGGCACACGGGGGGAGGGGTTTATTAGTTATTGGGAGCTCCAACGTTAGGCGGGTGATGGAGCCCCTTAGGGAAATAGCGGAAAGGTCGGGGAAGAAGGCCAGTGTTCACTCTGTCTGCTTGCCGGGGGGTCTCATCCGAGATGTGGAGGAGGCCCTACCGGCGGCGATAGAGAGCACTGGGTGCACCCGACTGCAAATTGTTGCTCATGTCGGCACCAATGACTCTTGCCGTCTGGGTTCAGAGGTCATCCTCAGTTCGTACAGGCGGTTGGCGGAGTTGGTGAAGGTGGAAAGCCTCGCTCGCGGGGTGGAATCAGAGCTAACTATTTGTAGTATCGTTCCGAGAACCGATCGCGGTCCTCTGGTTTGGAGCCGAGTGGAAGGCTTAAACCAGAGGCTCAGACGATTCTGCGGAGAGCTGGGGTGCAAATTTCTTGACCTCCGCTATCGGGTGGAGAAATGTAGGGTCCCCCTGAATAGGTCAGGCGTGCACTACACGCCGGAAGCGGCTACGAGGGTAGCGGAGTACGTGTGGAGTGCACATGGGGTTTTTTTAGGTTAGAGAATTCCCTCCCTAGGCCCGACAAGACGCCTCCTGAGACGCGGCAAGGCAGGAGTAGGCAAAATGCAACAAGGAATAACAATATTAATGTGCTAATAGTAAACTGCAGGAGCGTCTATAGAAAGGTCCCAGAACTGCTCTCATTAATAAACGGTCACAACGCCCATATAGTACTAGGAACAGAAAGTTGGCTGAAACCAGACGTAAACAGTAATGAAATCCTAAACTCTGATTGGAATGTATACCGCAGAGATAGGCTGGACAGTGAAGGGGGAGGCGTGTTTATAGCGATAAGAAGTGCAATAGTATCGAAGGAAAATGACGGAGATTCGAATTGTGAAATGATTTGGGTGAAGGTCACGGTTAAAGCAGGCTCAGACATGGTAATTGGATGTCTCTATAGGCCCCCGGGCTCAGCAGCTGTTGTGGCTCAGCACCTGAAGAATAATTTGGAAAATATTTCGAGTAGATTTCCCCACCATGTTATAGTTCTGGGTGGAGATTTTAATTTGCCAGATATAGACTGGGAGGCTCAAACGTTCATAACGGGTGGCAGGGACAAAGAATCCAGTGAAATATTTTTAAGTGCTTTATCTGAAAACTACCTTGAGCAGTTAAACAAAAAACCGACTCGTGGCGATAATATATTAGACCTTCTGGTGACAAACAGACCCGAACTATTTGAATCAGTTAATGCAGAACAGGGAATCAGCGACCATAAAGCGGTTACTGCGTCGATGATTTCAGCCGTAAATAGAAATATTAAAAAAGGTAGGAAGATCTTTCTGTTTAGCAAAAGTGACAAAAAGCAGATTACAGAGTACCTGACGGCTCAACACAAAAGTTTTGTCTCAAGTGCAGATAGTGTTGAGGATCAGTGGACAAAGTTCAAAACCATGGTACAATATGCGTTAGATGAGTATGTGCCAAGCAAGATCGTAAGAGATGGAAAAGAGCCACCGTGGTACAACAGCCGAGTTAGAAAACTGCTGCGGAAGCAAAGGGAACTTCACAGCAAACATAAACATAGCCAAAGCCTTGCAGACAAACAAAAATTACGCGAAGCGAAATGTAGTGTGAGGAGGGCTATGCGAGAGGCTTTCAATGAATTCGAAAGTAAAGTTCTATGTACTGACTTGGCAGAAAATCCTAAGAAATTTTGGTCCTATGTCAAAGCGGTAGGTGGATCAAAACAAAATGTCCAGACACTCTGTGACCAAAATGGTACTGAAACAGAGGATGACAGACTAAAGGCCGAATTACTAAATGTCTTCTTCCAAAGCTGTTTCACAGAGGAAGACTGCACTGTGCTTCCTTCTCTAGATTGTCGCACAGTTGACAAAATGGTAGATATCGAAGTAGACGACAGAGGGACAGAGAAACAATTAAAATCGCTCAAAAGAGGAAAGGCCGCTGGTCCTGATGGGATACCAGTTCGATTTTACACAGAGTACGCGAAGGAACTTGCCCCCCTTCTTGCAGCGGTGTACCGTAGGTCTCTAGAAGAGCGAAGCGTTCCAAAGGATTGGAAAAGGGCACAGGTCATCCCCGTTCTCAAGAAGGGACGTCGAACAGATGTGCAGAACTATAGACCTATATCTCTAACGTCGATCAGTTGTAGAATTTTGGAACACGTATTATGTTCGAGTATAATGTCTTTTCTGGAGACTAGAAATCTACTCTGTAGGAATCAGCATGGGTTTCGAAAAAGACGATCGTGTGAAACCCAGCTCGCGCTATTCGTCCACGAGACTCAGAGGGCCTTAGACACGGGTTCACAGGTAGATGCCGTGTTTCTTGACTTCCGCAAGGCGTTTGACACAGTTCCCCACAGTCGTTTAATGAACAAAGTAAGAGCATACGGACTATCAGATCAATTGTGTGATTGGATTGAGGAGTTCCTAGATAACAGAACGCAGCACGTCATTCTCAATGGAGAGAAGTCTTCCGAAGTAAGAGCGATTTCAGGTGTGCCGCAGGGGAGTGTCATAGGACCGTTGCTATTCACAATATACATAAATGACCTGGTGGATGACATCGGAAGTTCACTGAGGCTTTTTACAGATGATGCTGTGGTGTATCGAGAGGTTGCAACAATGGAAAATTGTACTGAAATGCAGGAGGATCTGCAGCGAATTGACGCATGGTGCACGGAATGGCAATTGAATCTCAATGTAGCGAAGTGTAATGTGATGCGAATACATAGAAAGATAGGTCCCTTATCATTTAGCTACAAAATAGCAGGTCAGCAACTGGAAGCAGTTAATTCCATAAATTATCTGGGAGTACGCATTAGGAGTGATTTAAAATGGAATGATCATATGAAGTTGATCGTCGGTAAAGCAGATGCCAGACTGAGATTCATTGGAAGAATCCTAAGGAAATGCAATCCGACAACAAAGGAAGTAGGTTACAGTACGCTTGTTCGCCCAATGCTTGAATACTGCTCAGCAGTGTGGGATCCGCACCAGGTAGGGTTGATAGAAGAGATAGAGAAGATCCAACGGAGAGCAGCGCGCTTCGTTACAGGATCATTTAGTAATTGCGAAAGCGTTACGGAGATGATAGATAAACTCCAGTGGAAGACTCTGCAGGAGAGACGCTCAGTAGCTCGGTACGGGCTTTTGTTAAAGTTTAGAGAACATACCTTCACCGAAGAGTCAAGCAGTATATTGCTCCCTCCTACGTATATCTCGCGAAGAGACCATGAGGATAAAATCAGAGAGATTAGAGCCCACACAGAAGCATACCGACAATCCTTCTTTCCACGTACAATACGAGACTGGAATAGAAGGGAGAACCGATAGAGGTACTCAGGGTACCCTCCGCCACACACCGTCAGGTGGCTTGCGGAGTACGGATGTAGATGTAGATGTAGACGTAGATCGCAGGCGCTCCTGTCTGTGATGCAGCGGCAAGAGTAACCCCAGCAATGGTATCCGACCTGATAGTCCATGCTGCTGCAAACGTCTTCGAACTGTTCGTGCAGATGGTTGTCTTGCAAACGTCCCAATTTGTTGACTCAGGGATCGAGATGAGGCTGCACGATCCGTTGCATCCATGTGGATAATATGCCTGCCGTCTCGACTGCTAGTGATAAGAGGCCGTTGGGATCCAGCATGGCATTCCGTATAATCCTCCTGAACCTACCGATTCCGTATTCTGCCAGCAGTCATTGGATCTCGACCAACGCGAGCAGCAATGTCGCGATATGATAAACCGCAATCGCGGTAGTCTACAATCCGACCTTTATCAGAGTCGGAAACGTGATGGCACGCGTTTCTCCTCCTTATACGAGGCATCACAACAACGTTTCACCAGGCAACGCCGGTCAACTGCTGTTTACGTATGAGTAATCGGTTGTAAACTCAAGTCAGCACGTTGTAGGTGTCGCCACCGGCGCCAACCTTGTGTGAATGCTCTGAGAAACTGATCATTTGCATATCCCAGCATCTTCTTCCTGTCGGTTAAATTTCGCGTCTGTACCACGTAATCTTAGTGGTGCAGTAATTTCAATGGCCAGTAGTGTATTAACGAAGTTACAGAAACACCTTGATATAGTAACTCTAGGAATGACCAACAACTTCCAGCAGATAGACCCCATAGTGATTGTAACGACAAAATTCGATTAATTACAGCACGCATAGTGGCATTTAAACAAACGTACTTCCACACTCCATGTGAATGGAACGGAAAAAGCTCTAATAAGTGGTGCAATGGGACGTACCCTCAGCCATGCACTGAGCAATTGTTCGCGAAGTATATATGCAGATCCGGATACAGAAGAGTGGTTGTGGAGTCTGAGGAGGTTTCACAAGCTTCAGCAGGATGGAGCCAGTAGAACATGCCTTGCTCTAGCTGTGTAGTAAAAAGAGTGATGTATATTTTAAGACAGAAAGGAGTGGATTGATAACTAAGTATATTGCAAGTGAAGGCATGTAAATGATTTATACATTCCCATAGCGGTACTCAAAGCTACGAGTAGCAAATTAAAAGTTTACGTCAAGTAATAGGAAAATCGTATGTGGTCTCACATTTGTTCAATAAGTAGAAAGCGTTGTGCACTTCCGAATATGATCACTTTTTCAATTTACATCATGATGAAGTGGAAAATAATGAACGTTCCCTTCAACTAAGTATGAGCAAATTACAAGCTTCCATTCGACTACACGTAAGCAAATGACTCGATTCCTAGTTTGGAGTGATTGCAACGAAGGAAAACCAGTCTAACCACTCCCCAACAAAGCTTCATCGTGGCAAGTAAACTGAAATGGCGTCACCCAACTTTGCATTCGTTGTTGAATCTACGTGACAGCATGTACCTCCACCAGACAAGTAGGTATACTCCAATGTAGGCTCCAAGTACGCAGTGTATTCAAAAGTTAAGGTTCGATTAGGAGATAAATGGAAACCAATGTTAAAATCCGATGTATTTTGCCACAGATGTGTTGGGAAGTGGGTTTAGTGTGCCTGTCGATCGCTTCACTTCGCATTTTTAGTTTCGGAGCGCAAAGTGATCAAGATGAAATGCCTAAAACAATAGTGTCTCCCCCAAAGTATGTGGATGTCATGAGAGATTGCGCCTGAAGCTATGCAGCCCACATTAAATAAATGTCATGCGTTTCCTTCTCCAAGACAATTTTCAGTCGCATTCTCCAGGGACACTGAAGAAGCTCCTGCAGCGTTTTCAGTGGGAAGTGTCTGATCATTCACACTACAACCCTTAATTGCCTCCTTTCTTTGTTCATCTCGGCTCAAATGAACCGCTGGTTACGACGACATTTGGGCACAGACAACGAACGGTTCACCAACGTAGAGAATTGGGGGAAAGCATAGACGACTGCTTTCTGTGAAGTAGGTCCTGGAAAGTCTGTACAAGACGACGACAAAGGTCTAAGACGGAGCAGCGGCTATTTAGCGAGGTGGCTGGAAGGTGTGGCTAACTGTTGCGATAAAATATTTTGATTTTCATTGCGGTTTTCATTTCGCGACCGATTGAATCTTACTTTCCGAACAGCCTTCGTAGAAGGACCACGTCGTCTGCAACCAACGAATAATTTTCATGGGCCAAAAGCAAACTGACTCCACAAAGGAGCACCATTGCTTCGGGGATAAAGAAATGAGCTTATCTCTGTTAGTCGAAAATAATTATAGCAGATTCAAGTAAAGGATTGCAACGAGAAATATTGCTGTCTACTAGCAATGTATGGAAATGGAAGGGCCGAGTGAGTAGGAGGCTTTCGCAGTGTCTCTGTCAGTGTGAGGTACGCATCGCTCGCCCCTGCTAATATGAACTCTAACATTGCCACAAACCAAAGATAACAATCACTAAAATCTATGAGTTAACACGAAAGACACTTTCCACTGAGGTACTATGGAAACTAAGCAGTTGTTGAAAATATTACTTAAGTTCAACTGCTTTACTTTTCAGAACGATATCTACCTCCAAAAGGTGGATTAACAATGACATCTCTATTGACAGGTTAACTGGCAAATATTTTCGTCACTCATTTAGAATATAAATTCCTCAAATATCTCCTTGAAAATAATGTCTGTATGTGTGTTTCAAACAGTATGTCGATGATGTTCTCATCTTATTCTTTTGCTTACGGTATACAGGCCACCATTCATATGCATTTAGTAATATCCACAATAATATATACATTTACAGTTGAGCAATATCGAGGTAATTACATTAATTTTTTAATCTTTCTTTAACCATGTAACAGTACAGACTATTTTGTAATTGGTCATAAACCTACATTTTACGAAATCACTGTTCACGCTCTATCATCTCATCCCACTCGATGTAAAAAGGCCTCCTTTCGATGTGTTGTAACAAATAGACTCCTTCAACTGCCACCACATATTCGCGAAGTAATAAAGGAACTTAACTGATTGTGTAACACAGCCCAACGAAACGTTTATCACAGAATGTAAACTGACGAAATTACAGTCTCATGACGCTTAAAACAAATTAAAACTAGAATAAGAGGAATTGCGTGACAACATCCTATCGCTCGTTTTCACGACCACTTCTTATATTAAGTCAGAAAATTGTTTTGAAAAATGGCAACTTTCACTGATAGTGTTTTAATACACTATATTAATACAACACAAGACTTAATCCAAAACCGCGTCATATACAAAATTTAATGCTCTGGCTGTAAGGCAAGCTACAATGGACGAACTTCGACGCCAACCGAAGTGCAGCCGTTCATATATCGGACAGACGACACGTACAGTCCAAGAGAGATGCACAGAGCACCGCAGGTCTGTTACAACCTAATATATCGGACGTTACAAGCACTGTATTGACACTGTGCACTCTATGGTGTGCGATAATTTCGAAATTTTATCCTCGACTTCATCTTTCTGGGATTCAGTTGTGAAAGAAGCAATTGAAATTCGGTTGAATATGTTACACCTCTTTGCCGCCTATCAACGTCTCTGTCGTCTTGTGTGTACTTGGCCGCATACGCACTGGTTCGGTCCTCGAGTTTAAAAGAACGGAGCAACTGCTGGAGTGTTAGTCCTCTCGGCTCACTCTGAAGATGGCTGGACGGTTTTCAGCCGAAATATTAGAAGAAGAAACTGAATTTATGCAGCTGTATGCCCGAAATTTTATGGAACAGTCTTTATGCCGCGAAAATATGAAGATGCAAATCTCGTAATTCTTCATGCTATGAAGACAAGATGCGTGTTGTGTACATAGATTCCCGTAGTCAGCGCGTACACAACTTTCCCACTAGATCGCGCCCCGCTAAGCACAACAGCGCAGGCGCAGCGCTCGTCCGTCTCCGCACTACGAGATGGCGCTGTCTTAGAGACGGACAAAATTCTACTTCTGTCGATCTGCGTATTAATATGTAACGCTGCCAATGAGATTGCTGCTAATGTAGAACCTTTTCTTCTTGCGAATCACACTCGCGCAGTGATATCTGAACGCTCGAGGTATTATAACGAGTGTACAGACCTCCGATTAGTCATTCTGCATTAGTCTGCATTTGTCTGTACCAGTCTATAGTCAAGTTTCTGTCTGCGCCTAATAAGATTATCATATTACTGTACATAGACATGAAGAGAAATGTATAGACTCTTTGTCAAGTATCAGAGATATGTGAGAATAAGATTAACGTACCAAGACCAAAGGAACTACAGATTATCAATTGTAAACAGCATCCAGACTCAAGTTACGTAATATCTATGATTTTTATTATTTTAATAAATGTGTGTGAAAATTAATCATGTTCTGTTTAAAGTTGGTCACCGTCAACGTGGGGAGCACACGCCAACACTGTGAGAATCTCTTCCCTTGCGTTGTGTTACTCTGCCCGAGAATACGGAAGCCCAGTGTGGTTTAATTCTTGCCATGCCAAAACAGTAGATGTTGCTCTTAATGATATTGTCGTATCATCACCGGGTGCCTGAAGCCTACTCCTCTGGATAAACTGTACAGCCTCGCGGGAATTTCACCCCCCGACATCCGCCGGGAGGTAGCAGCAAAAAGCGAGAAGGAAAAATCAGAAACTTCTGCAGCTCACCTCCTATATGCCTATCAGCAAGCAAACCCACGACTAAAATCCAGAAAGAGCTTCCTCAGACCTACCGAGGCTCTATTTGGGGCACCACAGCAATGCCGAATCGAGCTATGGCGTGCAATGCTTACCAGTACTGTGGGATGGATTACACCAAGCGAAAGACTACCACCCGGCTACACAGAGAGTTGGAGTACATGGAGATCCCTCAACAGACTACGCTCGGGTGTCACGAAATGTAAGAGCAATGTGACCAAATGGAGTTTCCTAGAGGAGCCGAGACTCTGCGAGTGTGGAGCAACCTGTCAGGATACTTGCGGAATACCAGTAGTTCAATTTTAATCCTGCCATCAGAGAAGTGGAACGCCGGGACATTGAATTTCTTGAAATAGGTAAACAGCTGGTGCAATATCTCTTACTATTATCCTTTACGTTTAGTTGCTTGCTTCGACTTTCGTAGTCAGTACAACTATCCCACTTCAAAAGTTCCCCCAATCAAAGTTAAGAGCTTGGTTTTCTTCATACACCGATTCCACCACTTCGACAATCTGTAACATCACACGGTGGAGCATTAGAGCTGTGCCAAAGATAAATCTCACCCAGTGAGGAAAAAACCGCTGTACCACACAGAAAAATTATATCCTCATCAGTTATGAGGTATCATACGTGATACCTCCACGTTTTACTTTTTCCCACGCACATATGCCGTTGAACTTTTACTCGCCTGTGATAATATGTACGGCAGACATTGCGCTTGTCGCAGCTCACTTGTCATTCATTTTCCGAGTGCAATGAGGTGGCTACACCGATTGAAAACTTCCGATTCAGCAACTGCACATGATTGTACGTAAATATGAACAATATGGGTAATGGTCTGACTGTAATTTTTTTAAAATTTATAGCAGAATGAAACTTCATAATTGTATGTATAAACGGATTGCTTAGGTCGAAAGGTATCCTAAAGGAAATAACCTGTAAAAATTCACTGAAGTTTAAAAATATCTTGTAAGGTTAATTCACTGTAAACTCACATCAACGCGAAGCCGTTAACACAAACATTGCTCAGTGGCACTTTTACTATGTGCTCGGGACTGAAGAGGATATCACGATTATTCTTTTAAGGATGCACAGTGTATTACTTATTAAAGTCTGTACACTCAGTGGTGGTGAGAAGAACGCTACATCTCTCCTTGCTATGTCCTCTTCTGGATCGACGACGCATTGAAGAAACACGATTTCATATTCCAATCACGGGGAAAACCAGCAAGATAAAAAAAATATTTTTCGGTGCCTCGCTTTCGAACAAATCAATTCCGTGTGGTCCCCCGTGGGACACGGCAGTCGGGACGAGTATCGACTACAGCGAATGCCTTTGCTCCCCGCCGTCGCCGGCAGTCTGCCCCGCGTGTGTTTGTGCGTTTCTTGTTGGCTGAGGCCGCGCGTGACCCGCCTGGAGAAGCGGCGCAACACACCCTTCAAGATTTGCAGGGAACTGATAGCAAGAAGCGTCGGTAGGGAACACGCGGAGCAGCGCTTCGACTAATTTTAGACTCTTTTTTAAAGTCACGTAGTGAGGTGGATGACTACTCATGGGAATTAAAGAAAGCATTTAACAAAACAGTTATTTCATCACATGCTGTTGCACCTACTACCACCACAAGGAATGCCCCAGACTCTGGCTCTAAACCATTATCACCCTTCACAATACCAAGCTCTACGTAATTTATTTCGGAGAGCAGTCGTGCTTTTCAAAAAAACATATAGACTTCCCACACTGACCTAACCCCACAAGCTATTGGCGTAACGTCAGTTTTTAACAAAATCTTTAAAAGAATATTGACCTTATGAATGCATCAGTAATTTCTAACATAGCTGCCTGCCAATTCCGAAAAAATGTAGCTTTATCTCAACTATTCCATCGGAGACAAACTTCTTTGCTTTACCAAACTTGTCTTCCGTCCGCCCCTGGTAGCTGATTAGTCACAGTCTGCCTTCGTCAGTGACACAGTGCGGACCGCGTTGCCTGCCGGCCGCGCTGTGGTGCGCACGCCTGTTTGTTTACGCCGAAGCACCTTCGCGTGTCCGGTGTTGTGAGTCTAGAACGAGATGGCACAGAAAAACGACCTTGAAGTTCAGTTTTGTGAACGACTATACACGACCAAAAGCATACGAGATCGAACGTTTCTTAAGAGAAGAGGTACAAATCGATCCACAGCGAATCGTGGGAATCAACTTATCGATCGTTTCAAGCGTCGTCTATGTCAAGCTTGTTGACGAGACTGCTTGCGAAAGGCTTCTACAACGATCACCGAACGGGTATCGTTTCTGTCATGCCGACGGGAATGTTGGAGCGGTTGCGGTCGATCACGTGGGAATGGGGATCCGCACTATACGAGTCTTCGAACTTCCGTTTGAGGTCCCGTCTGAACTTGTTACCGACGCCTTTCGACCATACTGTACAGTTCTGTCCCATGTGGCCGAGAAATGGACGAGTTTTACTAAGTACCCCCGTTTTAAATGGGGTGAGACAAATACGGATAGAACTGCGAAAGCACATCCCCTCTTATTTCTCCATAGGACGTTGTCGAGCGATTATAATCTATGATGGGCAACCTCACACTTTTTCGGGGTGCGGAAAAGACGGACACGTACCCTCGGAATGCCTCCAGCGGCGTTTAGTACAAGCCCCACGGCATGACGCTCAGGCACCACAACAGATGACTGCCTTACCGTTGACCTTTGTGGAAGCCCTGAGAGGCGACGTGAGGGAGATTTCCGACGGACACCAGCAGCTGCCCCCTATAGAGAACATGGACACCAACGGACTGGAACTCCGACCACCGGGTCCACCACAGCAGACGCAGGACACCACACAAGAGGTGCAGCTGACGGCCGCTCCAGGCTCATCCGTGGGGGCTGCCAGTGCTAGGCCAGGACAAAGACGGAGGATACGCAACCCAAACAGCCGATGCGAAAGCAACGCAACGGAAACAGCGTTCGCCGAAGAAAAGAAAGAAGCGTCGACTGACTTCTGCTGACGATAGCCATAGTCCCGAGGGGACAGTGGACGACAACGACAGTACCGACCTGAGACCAGTGGATTCAACAAATACCGAGATGACGGTGCAGGAATTACACAGCGACGATAACTTGAATTCTCCTTCTGGTGGCCGGGAGGCAGAAGTGGAGATGACAACTGTCCAACATCAGAGCGGTGCCTCCCATCCTTCGACCAGTTCCGGAAATATGTGGTGGACTGGGCGCAAGAAATGGACCAACAGGAACAGAATGAAAATACGAACGCGACGATTGAGGATAGTCCTGGCCAGAGGCCGGGAGGGGTCGGGAAATGTTGAACAACTTAGTGTGTTGAGGAGCGCCGGGGGGTGCAGATAGCCACTTAATGACACCGCCCTACAACTGATGAACACAAGCCAGGCGTACCGCATTGCCACGATAAACATTAATGGCATTCGGACACCACTTAAAATAAAAATTCTGAAAGATATGTTGTGCGCTGCGGACGTGGATATTGTAATCCTACAAGAAGTGCATTTCACATCGCCGCCAGAGTTCTACGGCTACGAGGCACATTATTCAGTGCACGATGAAAGTGGATGCGGTGTGGCGATTCTCACCAGGGAAGGAATACGACTGGATGACGTCATGTCTCTCCCTTCGGCACGTGGCATAGCGATTACTGTCGACGGCGTTCGTTTCATCAATTTATACGCGCCATCCGGCTCCACAAAACGAAGATAAATGGCGACCTTTTCCACCGAAAAGATAGCACCGTTGTTCGCTGGACACTATGATAACTATATAGTGGGCGGCGACTTTAATTGTGTCGTCGTCAAAAAGGACAAAGTACCTCATTACGTACCATGCATGGAAATGCGTGCGTTGATTACCAAAATGTCGCTTCTGGATACCTGGGAACTGCAGCATGGCGACAGACCGGGTTACACGTTTGTAACGGGACATTCGGCCAGTATACTTGATAGAGTGTATGTGACACGAGCTCTACGGACAGCGATACATGATGCCGAAATCTGGCCGGCAGCTTTTACGGATCATATGGCGTACGTCTGTACGATTTCACTAACGTGTCAGAAGATATGGCGGAGTAAGGGTCCCTGGAAAATGAATTGTGCACTTTTACGTTACACTGCATGTCGCCGGTCGATAGAGACGGTGTTGGAGACCTGCGTTCGTCGCCAGCGGGCATACACCTCGGTTCTTCAGTGGTGGATCAAATGCGCAAAACCAACGTTACGGAGAACGTTGATACGATACGGGCAGGAAAAATCGCAGTGGAACCGCACGACGGCTGATTTTTATTTTACAGCCCTGAGGGAGGTGATGACCCAACAACCATCGCCGGAAAGGCACACGGCCATGCGTAGGATAAAAGCCAATTTATTACAGCTGACGAGACAAAGAATGGAAGGTATAATGGCCCGGGCGAGATTGGCGGACACAGTTACTGCCGAAACCCCCTCTATGTGCCACGTAGTACGTGAACGCCAACGACGACGCAGGACATTGATCAGGGAATTAATCTCTGAAACTGGCCAGCAAGTTGTGAACCAGCGTGATATTGCTCATGTGTTTAATGACTATTTCCGCCAGTTATATGGACCTGTACAAGTGAACCACGAGACACTAGATGATCTCATCTCGGAATCGCCAGATAGAGGACCACCACTGGATGCACAGAATTTGATCACAGCGATAACACAGGACGAGCTGACAGATGCAATTGCCAGGGGGTCTTCGAACAAGTCCCCAGGACAGGACGGCTTCCCAATTGAATTTTACCGAGCCTTTGCATACCTCATGGGACGGACCTGGATTCAGATGAACAACGAACTCCTGTTACCACAGACTGAGGTACCTGCCGAATTCACGGAGGGTATCATCATCCCAATACCCAAACCACGTGGTGGAGGAGGCCAGGAGATTATAGACCACTCACTTTCTTGAACTGCGACAATAAGATTTTCGCGCGCATCCTTGGGGCTCGCCTACGGTCTTCAATTTCTGATAGACTCCTCATGGATCAAACTTGCCTCGGCGGTAAGAGTAACGTACATACGGCGCTCGGTGACTACCGAGATATCATCGCATTAGCAGCAGCATGCCGAATGCGTGGAGCAGTCGTCGCTATTGACTTCGATCATGCGTTCGACAGACTGGATCAAACCTTTTTGCATGCGGTGATGGGCAGATTGGGAATCCCACAGGCCTTCAGTCTAGTGATCATGCTACTGTTACACGGCGTGTGATCAAAGGTCTCGGTGAATGGACGGGGCACTGACTATATTGTTATTTCAAGGTCAGTTCGTCAAGGGTGCCCCCTTTCGATATTTTTGTATGCAATGGCTTTGTAACCCTGTCTATATGGTCTACGAAGACGGTTGGATGGAGTGCCGTTGCCACAAGTGACCTTTCATTGCCGCTCTTATGCTGACGATGTGATGATGGTGGCAAGGACAGGCGACGAAGTTCGTACGGCGTTGGCATGGATACAGCAATACGGGATGGCGCCAGGGAGCGTGCTTAATCTACAGAAATCACGCTGCATGAATGTCGGTCGAGGATTACAACCGGGGGAGGAAGGCCCGCTCATGTTAGTTAAGACCATAAAATGTCTAGGTGTTAGGTTCCACACGGATGTGCAGTGGACATCAGCGGATAACTACCGACGCATATTGAAGCTGATGCGGACAATGGTGCTGTTACAGAAATTAAGACCGTTGGATATGATTCAGAGGGTGACCTATGTTAACGTATACCTAGCACCGAGACTCACTCACATAGCGCATGTCCTGCCTTTAACGCGCACAATGGCATCACGGATACAAGCAACTTTCGGACACTACGTGAGTGTGGGACACCTGTTTAAGATCCAATACATAACGCTTACGCTACCACCTGGAGAGGGTGGACTTGGTCTACTGAACGTCTATGAAAAGGTACGGGCTTTATTCGTCAGTACGATTTTCCGACAGTGGCGCGGTCAATTTCGCAATATCTCGGGTGCGTTGGCCGATGTACTAGCACCCACTTCGATGCTGCCCCCAATCAATGTAAGCCATATCTCACCGAAACTGTCACATTTCAAGTCTTTTATTATTATTATTTTTTTTTTTTTGGAGCTTAATTATGTCATCAAGAACTGGCGACAGATATGGCGCGTTATACGGAACGTTTACCTCCCAACGTCGGTACGCTCAACATGGTATGTGGTCGTAAATAGGAAGTTCGCAACGAATCAACTGCGGCACGCTATTCATTTGGCAGACAGTCCACTATGTTTAGGCTGCTCAACAGGGACACTGATGAACATCGTTTAGCATGTAGTGGGACGGCTCCAGTGTGACACTTGGCACAACAGATATTGGCGTTCCTGTTACGCTCCGCCCCTCATACAATTTCGTCTGATACACTTTTTTCCCCCCAAGAATCTTACTTTCCGGTCCAAATAACCAATGCAGTGACATGGGTACGAGGAATAGTGGTAAGCTACGTGTATAACGAATCGGAAAAGGACAAAATTGATTTTTGGCATTTTCTCCTGGATGGACACACGAAGTTGCAACACCATAAGACATATGGGCAAGACTTGGCTAATTACTTGCGACTTACATTTACCGACCCGCCGGCCAGAATGGGTGTGAAGGGTGGGAGATGGAGATAGAGGAAGAATCCGAGATAGACATCGATCACACTTACGGACCCTTAGTTAATTTCGAGAAGACGATCCAGTCTTACACCAACGTCTGGAGAACGAGTCGATAGATGGCTCTCTTGCTCTATGAACGTCGGGTCGTGAGCAGGTGTCGCCCCCGACACGAATTTCATTTAATTTCTTTGCTACAGGAGCATGTTTCTTTTGTATCTGTACTATCCGCAATTTCTTCCTGCCTTTCATTTGGGCATTTATCTTATTTTGCGGGCCAAAAAACCAATGCAGTGACATGGGTACGAGGCATGGTGGTAAGCTACGTGTATAACGAATCGTAAAAGGAGAAAATAGATTTTTGGCATTTTCTCCTGGATAGACACACGAAGTTGCAACTTCATAAGAGATATGGGCTAGATTTCGTTAATTACTTGCGACTTACATTTACCGACCCGCCGGCCAGATGGGGTGTGACGGTTGGGAGATGGAGATAGAAGAAGAAGCCGAGATAGACATCGATCACACTTACGAACCCTTAGTTAATTTCGAGAAGACGACCCAGTCTTACACCAACGTCTGGAGAACGAGTCGATAGATGGCTCTCTTGCTCTATTGAACGTCGGGTCGTGAGCAGGTGTCGCCTCCGACACGAATTTCATTTAATTTCTTTGCTACAGGAGCATGTTTCTTTTGTATCTATACTATCCGCAATTTCTTTCTGCCTTTCATTTGGGCATTTTCAGTTTCCTTCATTTCCTTAATTAATTAATTTTCTAATTAGCCACTATTTGTCAACATATGGACATTGTAGACACAATTTATGCGGTAGTACAACAAAATATATGTCAGCAAAGGTGGTAAACCTGACATTGCAAAAAAAAAGGTGGATAGAGCGTCTGCCATGTAAGCAGGAGTTCCCGGGTCGAGTCCTGGTCGGGGCACACATTTTCAACATGTCCCTAATGAAGTACATCAACGCCTCTTTGCAGTTGGGGTGTCCATTTAATTATCGTTTCATCCATATATATATACCCCCAAAAACCTAATTTATATGCATACTGTGCACTGATTTTTGACTTGATACCGTTCACCAAATGATTGAGTTCTCCAGCCTCCTCGCACCCAAATGTGCGTCTACACTCTATCTTTATAACAGCACAGACCTTGTGCCAAAAAATATTCTTATGTGACTAAACAACAAAAAAGCCAGAATAAATCCTGAAATTAAACATTGCAAATTACCCATTTAAATAATTTTATTATCTAAATACAATTGCACTTATTTCTTAATCTACTTTCCGCTTCTCTTCCATCTCTAGAGTACACACATCCTCAGTTTCGTACTTGTCCCAAAATAAGTCATTAAACGCTTCATTTGCCCCAATTTCATTTTTTCTCCCTTCTAGACAATTCGCCATCTTAAACTTCTCTCGAGTCCATAAATGAGGCAATAACGATCATAATGTTCTAGTGTACCATCACCAATCACTTACAGCAAAAATTTCTTCTTAAGAAAGCATTCTGTCCAATTATCACTTTCTATATCAGAATCAAACTCACACTATTGTCCCTTAAAATTATCGACATTAGTAGCTACAACATCGTGATCATGAACTAAAGCATTACTTTTTACTTCCATGTCATTACGAACAGCTTCACAAACAGCACTTCCTACAGCCGCTGATAAATTATACAACTGGCTACATAAAACCTCATTTACTTCTGTCGACAAATCAGCAATATAACAACCGTCCATAGTTTCACCATCCTCTGCCATTACATCACATAAATTGTAGCTACAGCGTCGTGCAATTTGAGAATCAACAGTACCATTAAATTCCGCTGCTTTTTTATTTAAATCTGAGAATAATATCTTTTACTCCCCTACGTACGTTTGCACCAAATCAATTTCAGACTGAACACCAAATTTAGATCAACATTCATTCCCAAACAAACACTCAAGATCCACAGATCCATCCAGAATTTTGGGTTCACCTCCATTAGTAGAAAAATATACACAAATTTTTTCTTCCGAAATATCAATACCACCATCTTCAACTTTCGTAACTTCAGCACATCTTACTTATATGTATGTGTAATATTATATATTACTAACTTCCTTCAAAATTAATTCACCAGTATCCGCCGGTACACACACAAATTCATCAACAGCGGACGAGACTAATGCTACGCCGCCCTTATTATGCTCCTTAACAACTTTCGCTGTCACAATATCTCCTGGAACATCATCTACTTCATCACCATAATCGTTACCGCTGGTTAGTACCTCTTTAGAATTTTCTATACCATCTAACTCCAACATCAGCCTCCCTTTGGCACTTCATTGTGTTAACATTCACACACTCTTTCGTCTCACATTCATAAAACAAATCATTTAGCCTTAAATCGTCGTCATCGCCTTTATCGTTACCATTCATTACCTTAGGGCTACGCTTTTTTACGTACGATCGGATTTGAAAGTTTAGCTATTTGATTCTCAGAGGAGTCGCAACATCGATTATTTTAAAAGGAAATATGACGTGGTCTCACAACCTGTAAGATTTTAACTTAACTGACAACTGCTACGAAAGCCTGCAGAGTTACATGTGGTCAATAGTTTGATTGAACCAAGGGACAGCGTCATGTCGATGCTGAAGAACTTAAATGGCAGACACTTGAAGTTAGACACCAGTTATCCCGCGAATATCTATTTACGAACTTTCTAGAACAGGTATTAACTAAAAAATCTAGAAATATACTTCAGGCCCCCTCTTATCACGAAGACAAGAGGACACTAATTACAGTCATTCCTCTCGTGCTCCATGAGCGTGGAATGGGAAAATCGCCAGTATGAGATACAATGCTAAGTACTTTCTGTCAAGCAGTCCACAGTATTTTACAGAGCATGTACTAGGTGTGTTAAAAAAAAAAATAGTCAGCGTGACGGAATGTCATACCTAACGGCCCGAGTTCGATTCACGGCTGGGTCTTAGATTTTGTCGGCTCAGGGACTGGTTGTTATTTTGTCCTTATCATCATCATTTCATCCCCATAGACACGCACGTCGCCGAAGTAGCGTCAACTCGAAAGACTTGCACCAGGCGAACGGTCTCCCCATCGGGAAGCCCTAGCCACACGGCATTCCCATTTCCATTACCTCGTCTTCCACAAAAAAAATCAAAAACGCGCCACATTTGTTTTCTTGATTTCCAAAACAATTTGCACTAGGTATTGCTTCATGGATTCCTCTTGAGGACACAGACCTATGCAGCCACAGTTAACTATATCCGAGTTGTTCTACACTCCTGGAAATTGAAATAAGAACAGCGTGAATTCTTTGTCCCAGGAAGGGGAAACTTTATTGACACATTCCTGGGGTCAGATACATCACATGATCACACTGACAGAACCACAGGCACATAGACACAGGCAACAGAGCATGCACAATGTCGGCACTAGTACAGTGTATATCCACCTCTCGCAGCAATGCAGGCTGCTATTCTCCCATGGAGACGATCGTAGAGATGCTGGATGTAGTCCTGTGGAACGGCTTGCCATGCCATTTCCACCTGGCGCCTCAGTTGGACCAGCGTTCGTGCTGGACGTGCAGACCGCGTGAGACGACGCTTCATCCAGTCCCAAACATGCTCAATGGGGGACAGATCCGGAGATCTTGCTGGCCAGGGTAGTTGACTTACACCTTCTAGAGCACGTTGGGTGGCACGGGATACATGCGGACGTGCATTGTCCTGTTGGAACAGCATGTTCCCTTGCCGGTCTAGGAAAGGTAGAACAATGTGTTCGATGACGGTTTGGATATACCGTGCACTATTCAGTGTCCCCACGACGATCACCAGAGGTGTACGGCCAGTGTAGGAGATCGCTCCCCACACCATGATGCCGGGTGTTGGCCCTGTGTGCCTCGGTCGTATGCAGTCCTGATTGTGGCGCTTACCTGCACGGCGCCACACACGCATACGACCATCATTGGCGCCAAGGCAGAAGCGACTCTCATCGCTGAAGACGACACGTCTCCATTCGTCCCTCCATTCACGCCTGTGGCGACACCACTGGAGGCGGGCTGCACGATGTTGGGGCGTGAGCGGAAGACGGCCTAACGGTGTGCGGGACCGTAGCCCAGCTTCATGGAGACGGTTGCGATTGGTCCTCGCCGATACCCCAGGAGCAACAGTGTCCCTAATTTGCTGGGAAGTGGCGGTGCGGTCCCCTACGGCACTGCGTAGGATCCTACGGTCTTGGCGTGCATCCGTGCGTCGCTGCAGTCCGGTCCCAGGTCGATGGGCACGTGCACCTTCCGCCGACCACTGGCGACAACATCGATGTACTGTGGAGACCTCACGCCCCACGTGTTGATCAATTCAGCGGTACGTCCACCCAGCCTCCCGCATGCCCACTATACGCCCTCGCTCAAAGTCCGTCAACTGCACATACGGTTCACGTCCACGCTGTCGCGGCATGCTACCAGTCTTAAAGACTGCGATGGAGCTCCGTTTGTCACGGCAAACTGGCTGACACTGACGGCGGCGGTGCACAAATGCTGCGCAGCTAGCGCCATTCGACTGCCAACACCGCTGTTCCTGGTGTGTCCGCTGTGCCGTGCGTGTGATCATTGCTTGTACAGCCCTCTCGCAGTGTCCGGAGCAAGTATGGTGGGTCTGACACACCGGTGTCAATGTGTTCTTTTTTCCATTTCCAGGAGTGTATTTTTGCTTCACCATCGTGCTACAGACAAGGGCACCTACTGTCGCACCTTCATCCCTACTGCCAGTGTGCCTCAGGGCTGAGTTCTCTTCCCTTTTCTGTACGTACTGTACAACGCAGGTACTGACTGCTGTGCGTAACTGTGCGTATGATCGTCAAAGTACATCATCTCGTGATGCATAATTACGAAATACACCTACTGTGGCGACAAAAGTAATGGAACAGTGATATGCACATATACAGATGGCTGAACACAAAGTACAAACTGAAATGCAATGGCGGTGCTGTTATTTGTACTCAGGTGATTCACGCGAAAAGGTTTCCGACGTGATTATGGTAACTCGACGGGAATTAACAGACTCTGAAGGCGGAACGGTTGTTGAAGCCGGACGCATGGGACGTTACATTTAGTAAATCGTTGGTAAATTGAGTACTACGCGGTCTACAGTGTCAAGAGTGCGTCGGGAATATTAAATTTCACGCATTACCTCCATCTACAAAGAGCTTAACGATGGAGAACAGCGGCGTTTGCGTAGAGTGTTCAGTGCTAACAGTCAGGTAACACTGCTTGAAATACCCGCTGAAATAAATGCAGGACATGCGACGTACGAATGCGTTAGGACACTGCGTCGAAATATGCCATTAATGTCTATGACAGCAGGCGACCGTCACGACGAGGCCTTCGCTAACAGCGCGACATCACCTGCAGCGTCTCTCCTAGGCTCGTGATCACATAGGCTGGATCTTAGACGACTAGAAAACCATGGCCTGCTCCGAAGAGTCGCGATTTCAGTTGGCAAGAGCTGATGGTAGGAGCCGAATGTGGCGCATACACCACGTAGCCGTGAACCCAAGTTTTCAACGAGGCAATGTGCAAGCTGGTGGTGACTCCATAATGGTGTCAGCTGTGTTTGCATGGAAGAGACTGGGTCCTCGGATCCAACAGAATTGATCATTCACGGGAAACGGTTATATTATGATACTTGGAGACCACTTGAAGCCATTCATGGGACTCATGTACTCAAACGAAGATGAAAATTATATGCTCGTTGTCAACAGGACGCAATTGTTGACTATTGGTTTGAAGCACACTCTGGACAATTAGAGGGATTGGTTTGGCGACCCAGATCGCACGATTTGAATCCCATCGATCATTTATGGGTCGAGAGGTCAGTTCGCTGGGCAAAATCCTGTACCGGCAACACTTTCATAATTATGGACGGCTAGAGAGGCAGCACGGCCCAGTATTCCTGCAGGGGACTTGTTGAGACCATGACACGTCACGTTGCTGCACCAAGCCGGGAAGGAAGAGGTCTGACACCAGCCGGCCGTTTTAGCAGAGCGTTTCTAGGCCATTCAGTCCGGAACCATGCGGCTGCTACGGTCGTAGCTTCGGTCATGGATGTGTGTGATGTCCTTAGGTTAGTTAGGTTTAAGTAATCTAGCCGACTGATTACCTCAGATGTTAAGTCTCATGGTGCTTAGAGTCATTTGTACCATTTGGTCCGACACGATATTACGAAGATTCTATCACCTATGTGGTACTCTGTTCGATATACAGCAGTGTGTAGAAGTCTCTTGTGACTATGTATCACGTGGTCACGCATTTTGACGATCATGCTCCGCACAATGATAAGGAATGGACCGGATCTCTGTATGACGAGACGAGAACAATGTAGCCACATCTGTCATAGAGTCATCTGAAAGTGGGCCATACCCGAAAATTAGTAGCGTTGAATGAAGTACAATTTTAAAATGCATTTGGTGATGGCTTCCTCATATGCACACAGCGTTTGCACTAAATTTTACAGAGAACCAGTTCCAACAGGAATTAAAAATGGTAAACCTGCTATAAAAATCAATGTTTGCAATGCGAATCTCAAAATGGTTCCAATGGCTCCAAGGACTATGGCACTTAACATCGAAGGCCATCAGTTCCCTAGACTTAGAACTACTTAAACCTAACTACCCTAAAGGCATCACACACATCCTTGCCCGAGGCAGCAGCGCGGTCGTGGACTAAAGTGACTAGAACCGATCGACCGCAGTAGCCGGCACATGGACATCTCACTGATAATCTAGGTACAGCTTTTGAACATAAGATCATCGCAACACAAGGAGTATATCTAAAATATGTTAGCAGTCTACACAGTGTGTCTCCTGTGGAGTGGTCGGTATGTACGGATATGACAGATACGATCATTCTAAGCAAAAAGTCTACTTAAAATTTGCTCTAAAATGCATTTATAAATGATTATAGCTGCAATTCTCTGTATAAGGTAGAACAGCCATTAGTGTGCATCAGCGTTGTGCGTATTTAGTATTGTTGGCAGGAGTAGTAGGTTACTTCAGAGACGTGAACAATGCCAAATGCTAAGTTATCACTGTGAAGACACAGGAAAGATGCACACACTTGGGAATAATCGGCGGCAGCGCCTGACAAAGTTTGAAACGTACTTCATTGTGGATCCCCATTTTTCCAGCTGGATGAGCCGTTCAATATCCGGATCTATTGGGGTTTGGAACGCGACAGGTTACTGATTTAGGACTGCTCGGTCAACCACAGATGAACACCGTAATGGTGGATCGCAGTATAGTGCACCAAGCACATCATAGAGCCTTCTCATCTGTGTCTGCCATCAGAAAATAGGTAATGGACTCTCTGCAACATCCTGTGTAAAAAAAAAAAAAAAAAAAAAAAAAAAAAAAGTGGTCAGAGGCTACCAGCAGCCGGGCCAGGGAATGCAATTATAAGAGTAGGCTACCGTCAATACCTCAATATATACAGCTTCATTTGTATTAGTGCGATGTATGTGAAGCCCGGACTACTAACTAAAGTTGCACCATTGTGTTCAGCTATTAACAGCGGTTCTGCATTACCTCACGGGGGCAACCGTGCCATTCTTATAATGTTTAGGAGTGGTATAGCGGTGTTACTCCAGGCAGAATCGCCGTGTGAGCCGTCAGGTACGACTTCCGGTCAAGGCTGGTAGTGGTTAAGGGAACTCTAACGGCACAACGGTAAGTCACGAGTATTTAACCCCTCAATATGTTACCTCCCATGCGGTAGTGTGTTGCCATTTTTCAGCAGGACAACTATGCCATACATTAAGGCACATTTCAACTTCCCCCCCGCTGGAGCCAGATTTTCTGGTAGTGTGTACTGGCTCGCTACACAAGAGGTTGCCTTTGGAACGCGGGCACCGATGTCAGTGCCTCTAGGGCAGGTGTCGTGAGGCAAGGCAGAGCAGGCTGACATTTCGTGGGCGGCCACAAAGCAGGTGAGAGAATAATGGAGACGACAATGGCAATGACACACGAGCAGCTCACGAACTGCAGCAGTGTACGGCAATAATCAGCATGGGGCGTGGCCCGCAGTAACGCGGAAATCGAGCTGCTGAAATGGACTGTCTTCTCATATGTACCAAGCAGTAAGCAGTAATAATGGACAAATGATGTACTGCAAAAGAAAAATGGTTCAAATGGCTCTGAGCACTGTGGGACTTAACTTCTGAGGTCATCAGTCCCATAGAACTTGGAACTACTTAAAACTACTTAAAACTAAGTAACGTAAGGACACCACAAACATGCATGCAACTAACTAACCTAAGGACATCACAAACAACCATGCCCGTGGCAGGATTCGAACCTTCGACCGTAGCGGTAGCGCGCTTCCACACTGAAGCGCCTAAAACCGCTCGGCCACACCAGCCAGCCTACAGCAAAACAGTGCAGAGCAGATCGTTACATGTGTTTAAGTGGGCCTTATCTGCTTTTGGCTAGCGGTGTTGTTGTAAGAGTTTGGCTGGCTTGATAATTGTGCGGCACTGTGCTCCTGGATGTACGAATGTGGCTTAACTGTTGTACGAAAGCAAGGTGAGGCTGAAAGGAGTTCAATTCTGCCTAAAATAGGTATTTTCAAAGTATTTTTACTTTGTACTATGTACCCGAGTTGGCATAGAGTGTAACATTTTATGCCGGCCGGGGTGGCCGAGCGGTTCTAGGCGCTACACTCTGGAACCGCGAGACAGCTACGGTCGCAAGTTCGAATTCTGCCTCGGACGTGGGTGTGTGTGATATCCTTACGTTAGTTAGGTTTAAGTAGTTCTAAGTTCTAGGGGGCTGATGACCTCAGAAGTTAAGTCCCATAGTGCTCAGAGCGATTTGAACCATTTGTAACATTTTTTATTCTGAACCGGTAGATACATGGAGCCTTTCGCCCGATGACAGTGTACTACCATAAGCTATTGTGTATCATGGGAGGCGTGCAAGGGATAAGTCCCTGCAGTCGCGCTATTCATCTGTGTCCTCGGTGGCACCGATCGACGCTCCTCTGCCATGTAAGCAGGCGATCCGGGTTTCGAGTCCCGGTCGGGGCAGAGATTTTGACCTGTCCCCATCGAGGTATATCAACGACACCTGTCGGCAGCAGAGGGTTCCAGTTAATTATCAGATAGTCTAGAGAAGCTGCACGATAATCAATGGCATCTGTTCTTTCGAGAATAGTTACTATCTTCATATATATTGTGTATTGGGCTTACCTCCATTTCCTGTTATTGTGTCTTTGCTTATGTGCATGTTTTGTGGTCAGTATAGTAGTTGTAGTTCCGTGTAGCTGTTTCGTACTTGGGGGTCCGGTGCTGGTAGTATTAGACTGTACATAATTCTACTGAGTTAGGTGCTTGCATTGGTTGCTTTTAGTTTCCCCCATAAAACTATTAACGTGCAGAAACTACATGACTCTTTTGTTTGATGCCCACTTGTAAAGCTAACCACGGGCAGGAATTAGCTGTTTTCTATATTTTGGAGCCATCTTGTATCTTACATCTATTGCATTTCAGTAGGAGCAGCATACTGTTTGATCTGTTCACCTTTAGATTCCGGGGCGTGAGTCGTGCTTGGATAGCTCAGTTGGTAGAGCACTTGCCCGTGAAAGGCAAAAGCCCAAGTTCGAGTCTCGGTCTGGCACACAGTTTTAATCTGCCAGGAAGTTTCATATCAGCGCACACTCCGCCGCAGAGTGAAAATCTTATTCCTTGATGATCCATGTTCGGAACGAATTTTCATCCAGAAGGCTAGTTCCTTGAAGGTTGTTCGGGAAAAGTGAAATCTAACGGTGCAAGATCAGGTGAATAAGGAGGGCTCTGAATTACTTCCAGAACCATCTCTTCTATAGATTTTTTTGTCAGTATAGCAGAACGCTGCCGGCCGTTGTCGTGGAGTAGTGTCACTTCACGCAGTCTTCCTGATCGTTGTTCTCGGATAGTGTCTGCACGACATCTTAGTTGTCGACCATAAATATCAGTAGCGATGCTTATACATCGGGGAAGCAATTCGTAGTACACCATACCGTCGCTGTTCCTCCAGACGCATAACATTATTATTCCCGGATGCGCACAGGTCTTTGTACGTGGAATTGCTGCTTTTTCTGCCCTTGTTTCGCCATTCCATTCTTTTCCTTATGTTAGCATCAAGGTACCACTTCTCGTCATCATGAACGATACAGGCTGTTGGTCACTAGCCCATTGATGATGAGCAAGCAGAGATGCACAAATAGCCACCCGCAGATTCTTTGTGATTTTGGCTTAGAGCAAGCGGTACCCATACATCCGATTTTTGAAGGTTCTCCATCACATTCACATGTAGCACAATAGTGGAATAATCACAGTTCATCACATCTGCCAGTTCTCGAATACAATGACGTGGATCATCGTGGATTAATGTGACTAAACGTTCTTCGTAACATTCCTAATGTCTTTCTGGAGTGTCATTAATTTCAAAACGAGTCTCCTTAAAACGAGAAAACCATTTTCTTGTCCTGATCTGTCCAGTGGCATCATCCTCAGACAGAGCGCAAATCTATCTCTGGCTGCGTCCGCTGCTATCACCCTTCTATTTAACTCAAACAGCAGAATGTGTCGGAAATATTCCGATTTCTGCACTTGGCACTCTGTTTCCTAGTGTCAACTATTCTTCTCACTACCTCCAAATGACAAATGATGATATGTAAACTCAGAAACAATGAACTACAAATCAAAAATGATAATTGATCAATAAACCCGTAACAATCGGAATACCAACAGGCGAAACAAACACTCTACCAGCTTATGCACCAACCTAATACAAGGCAGCGACGTCGTTTTCTGTGTGATTCAAGACACTTCCACGTTGAATACTTTGCTATTACGGAACCAGGCTTCAGTATTTGGTGACCATGCATGCACTGAACTTCCGTAATCTGCTCTAGTATAGATTGTAATTACCAATCACATAACAGAAACCAAATGTGTGAGGACTGTAGGGAAGTAGTAAAGCGTAACTAACGTAATCTGAGGACACTCTGTTGGCAGTGTGGGTATGAGCAGCACAACGTCGTAAATTGCAGCTGAACCCTTAGCCAAACAGAAAGTTGGCCAATAAGGCGGTACGTTATTACATCCCGCCGTGAAAGAGGTCGTTAACATGCTTTAACTCGGTAGTGCTTGACTCAGAAGGAGCTGAGCCCGCAAATTGTGGAAGAAAATATTATCACCACAGCTTCGTCTGAGAGGAGAGGTAGTAGCATACAAAGCATCTTTGTCAGGAGATTGTGCCAAAATACACCGATCTTAATTCGAAATCTCTGGAAGTTGTTTTACAGTTTGCTGTTAATGATAATAAGAAAGCAAAACAAAGCTGTCCACTTCGTGATGCCAAGTATCGGATGCAGAGAGTGTCCCATTCGTCTTGACCACATGAAATACATTTTTGGCCTTAACAAAAATAAAAAATAAAGATATCAGCACTTGCCCGCGAAAGGCAAAGGTCTCGAGTTCGAGTCTCGGTCCAGCACACAGTTTTAATCTGCCAGGAAGTTTCATATCAGCGCACACTTCGCTGCAGAGTGAAAATCTCATTCTGGTAAATGTTCCTTAGTTGTCAGGGGGATAGTAACCACCGTAACAGCCTTTGTTCTAACTAAGCTCGCTGTGGAGTCTTTCTTAAATAGTGCTCTATATTTTTTACTCGGTAATCCACTTCCGTTAATGGACAGGTCTCCGAAAACGTGTCCCCCTATACTAGCCACTCAAATATGACATTATTAAAAACGTATCACAAAACAGACTTGACTCTCCTGTACATAGTGCAATTTGGATAATGTAATTCATCCAGTTGGTGCAACTGACAGTATAAGAATTGAACACAACTAAAATGTACACTGATCCATCCGTCAATTACGTCTCTGTTAACTTAGATTACATTCTCTTTGGTGTACATTGTAATAACATAAACCTTCACCTGAAGTCTTTAGAATGACCAATGTCAGGTTTACGAGTATTTCCATCCGCTTGCTGTCAACTGCAGAGGGTGAACGAGTTACGTTACACCTGGTACCTGCACAGTGTGCCAGTTAAGGGTGGCCGAATAGATTTTTTCTCCATAAGTAAAACAGCATTTGCTGTCATATGTGGTAGATTTGCCGACGGAGTGCAATGATTGTGCTGCAGAAGCTTATCGGAGAACACTGTTCAGGGCACATTGTTGAAAAGGGGCTCTGCTGCAACAACCCCTCCATGGTCCCATATTGGGTCAAAGATGTGTTCCATTGGATTCGTGTCGGGCGAATTTTATGACCAGGACGTGAATGTGAATTTACAGTTATAGCGTGATTTTGGTCTTGTGACATGGGTAGGCATTCTGTTGGATGATACCATCGCCTTTGAGGATGATATCCTGAGTGAAGGGATGAAAATGTTCCGCAATAAGGCCCATTGAGTCCACAGTTACCGTGGTCCCTTCGATTAGCACACCAGGATACAGGAGAATTTTCTCTGCGTTCGTGTTCAGCGCATATTTAGAGCATTCATTCGCTCAGATGGCGACGTATCCGGACACGATCAGTGACGAGGCACTAGAAGAAATGGAATCACCCGACCAGAGGACACGTTGCCATAGATCCACAGTTTTATCTTGATGAGCCCATGACCGCGGCAATCGTATATGACGACAACATTGATCACTGAGGTAAACAGTTCCCCACTAAAGTAAAGTACACAAGTGTAGTGGGTACAGCTACAGCACAAAGATTTTGAAAATGACTTCGTGAGTCAGCGACATTCTTTGCTCTTATGTCTAATGACTACCAGTTTTTCTTCCCATCCACTCAACAAAGGATAGCTGGCCACTTATGTGGTTTAGTAGACAGTATTAAGCAAGACGCCACGGGGCTACTGCTAAATATCAGTTTAATCCAAATTTAATAAAAACCTTTGATATTCAGATCGACACCCTATGAGTCAGTTATATTTAACTGCGGGCAAGGAAAACTTGTAGAAAAAGATGGTCCTGACAAGTGAGTCTTAGTTGAGGTTCTTGTTGAAGCTTATAGTTATAATAATGGGCTCTTCTCTAAATAATTAACTTCAAGAGTGCTAACTTAGACCATTGTTTGTTACAGGAATATTCCACAAGATTGACGGAACATCATTAACAAACGTAAAAGTTTATCTCTCACATAGTGGAGACGAGTAGAAATCGTAATATGAAATCCATATAATTTAGGGACTAGGATAATACATGCAAGAACACAAAAAACTGAGTCGTGGTTCTGCCATCGACTGCCAAAATATAATTCCAAACGAAATGCCTAATGCTTTATCTGAAAGCGCGTCTGCTCCTGCTTCATCACCAACAACTCACTCGCTTTGCTGCCGGGACTTAGCAACATTGATAGGCAAAAATGTCGGTTGCTACTTCAGCTATTGCAGGAGACATCTTACTACGAGTGTTGTTCTTGGCAAGCACAGGGGTTGGATATCTGGCCACAGTCCATGCCCAACCAATGAATACCTCTACACCGCAATCCGGACCTACAGTACCGTTTCGCTTCCGTCCTGACTAAGAGTGCATTACCGCTTCGCACTGCCACTCATCCGCATGTCGACGCCAGTCACCTAAGTCTGGCTAGATTTTAACACATCGTCTAATCCATGAGTCCGCTTACTCCTGGTCAAAAGCTTCGTTCGATGACCTCCAAGTATTGGCACCAGTGTGGCGGGGATGCAATTCAGAAGCGGGACTAATCAACGAGATAGCATTTCACGTTTACTGCAAGATGTGATCTGCAGTCCTAGGTGCTGCCTAAACTTTCCAGAAGGGTCCTTTTGGTTTGCTAGGCTAGCGCCGTAGGCGGTATGACGAATTCCCTAGTACGCTAGACCCCTGATCTAGCGCTAGCGGCTTTGATTAGTAATCAAAACATCCTCGGTATTGGATTCGAATCGACTCACTGCTTAAAGGGGGATGAATAAGCAGTTTCCAATTGCATGAGGTTGCAGAAGGCAATTGAAACCACTGTAACGTGTACCCAGAGGACATGTAGCCTGGCATTGAAAAGTGTCATGATGATCTATCCATTGGGGAAAGTTTCCGGATTGGCCCCCATTCTCATCTACGGGAGAGGACTGCCAAGGGGGCGGTAACTAAGGAGAAAAGATTGAATAATCAATGAAAGGATAAAGTTCTATGAATCGGGCCGTGGAATGTCAGAAGCCTGAACGTAGAAAGAAATCTACAAAAACTGAAAAGGGAAATGCAAAGGCTCAATCTAGATACAGTGGGGGCTGTGAAGTGAAACGAAAAGAAAAGAAGGATATCTGCGAAGATGACTATAGGGTAATACAAAATGCAACAGAAAATGATATAACAGGAGACGGATTCGTTATGAATAGGAAGATAGGGCAGATAGTGTATTACTGCGAACAGTTTACAGATAGGGTTGTTCTTATCAGAATCGACAGCAAACCAACACAGACAACGATAGTTCAGGTATATATGCTGACGTCGCAAGCTGAAGATGAAGAGATAGAGAGAGTATATGAGGATATTGAAAGGATAATACGAAAATCTAATAGTCAAGGAACACTGGAATGCAGCTGTGGGGGAAGGAGTAGAAGAAACGGTTACAGAAAATATAGGCTTGGGACAAGGAATGAGAGAGGAGAAAGACTAGTTTAATTCTGTAATAAGTTTAAGGTACACATGGAAATGGCCGGGTGATAAGGGGACATTTCAGTTAGATTACTTCGTGGTCAGACAGAGATATCGAAATCAGATACTGGATTGTAAGGCGTACCCAGGAGCGGACATAGTAGTGATGAAGAGTAGGCTGAAGTTTAAGACATTGATCAGGAAGAATCAATACGCAAAGAAGCGGGATACAGAAGAGCTAAGGAATTACAAGACACGCTTGAAGTTTTCTAATGCTATATATACAGCAGTAAGGAATAGCTCAGTAGGCAGTACAGTCGAGGAGAAATGGACATCTCTAAAAAGGGCTATCATGGAAGTTGGAATGAAAAGCATAGGTGCAAAGAAGGTAACTGCGAAGAAACCATGGGTAACACAAGGAATACTTCTGATAGATAAAAGGAGGAAGTACAAAAATGGTAGGAGAATATCAGGAATACAGAAATAAAAGTCTAGGTGGAATAAAATAAATACGAAATGCAGGGATGCTAAGATGAAATGGCGGCAAGAAAAATGTGAAGAAATCGAAACAGAAATGATTGTCGGAAGGACAGAATCAGCATACAAGAAAGTCAAAGCAACCTTCGGTGACATTAAAAGAATGTGTGGTAACACTTAGAGTGCAGTGGGAATTTAACTGCAAATTGCAGAGGAGAGACCGGAAAGGTGGAAAGAATACGTTGAAAGCCTCTTTGATGGGGAAAATTTGTATGATGTGAAAGAAGAGAAACCAGGAGCCGATTTAGAAGAGATAGGGGACCCAGTATTGTCATCAGAATTTAAAGGAGGACGTAAGAGCAAATAAGGCATAAGCCACAGACAACATTCCATCACAATTTCTAAAATCATTGGGGGGAAGTCGCAACGGAACAACTATTCACACTGATGTGTAGAATGTAAGAGTCTGGCGACATGCTATCTTAATTTCGGAAAAATATCATCCACACCATTCCGAAGACTACATGAACTGACAAGTGCGATAATTATCGCACATTCAGCTTATCAGCTTACGCATCCAAGTTGCTGACAAGAATAATACACAGAAGAATGGAAAAGAAAATTGAGGACATGCTGATCAGTTTTGGTTTAGGGAAGGTAAAGGCACGGGAGACAAAATTTTGACGTTCGGTTAGTAGTGGAAGCATGACTAAAGAAAAAGCAAGGCACCTTCACAGGATTTGTCGACCTGTAAAAAGCCTTCTACAATGTAAAATGGTGCAAGATATTTGAAATTCTGAGGAAATATAATATAGAATACATACAAAAACCAAGAGGTATTAGTAACAGTGGATGGCCATGAACGAAGTACTCGGATTAAAAAGGATGTATGACAGGGGTGTAGTCTTTCCCCCGTACTGTACAATCTGTACATCGAAGAAGCAATGATGGAAATAAAAGAAAGGTTCAGGAGTGGAAATGAAACTCAAGGGGATACGTTATTAATGATACAATTCGTCGATGACGTTTCTGTCCTGAGTGAAAGTGAAGATGAATTAGATGATCTGCTGGACGGAATGAGCTATCTAATGAGTTTTGAATATGGACTGAGAGTAAACCGAAGGAAGACGAAAGTAATGAGATGCAGCAGAAATGAGAGCAGCAAGAAACTTAACATCAGGGTTGATGGTAACGAAGTAGGTGAAGTTAAGGAATTGTGCTACCTGGGCTGTAAAATAACCAATGATGGGCGGAGCAAGGAGCACATCAGAAGCAGACTAGCGATGGCAGGAAGGGCATTCCTGGCCAAGAGAGGTCTACTAATATCAAATATCTGCCTTAATTTGACGAATAAATTTCTAAGAACGTAAGTCTGGAGTACTGCATTGTAAGGTAGCGAAACATGGACTGGGGAAAACCGGAAAAGAAGAGAACTCAAGCATTTTAGATGTGATGCTACAGACGAATGTTAAATATTAGGTGGATTATTAAGGTAAGGAATGAGGAAGTTCTGGGTAGAATCGGACACGGAAGGAATATGTTGACAACACTGATAAGGAGATTGGACAGAATGATAGTACATATATGACGACATGAGGGAATGACTTCCATGGTACAAGAGGGAACTGAAGAGGGCAAAAACTGTAGAGGAAGGCAGAGATTGGAATACACCAACCAAATAATTGAGGACGTAGGTTTCAAGTGCTAATCTGAGATGAAGTGGTTGGCACAGGAGAGGAATTACTGGCTAGCCACATCAAACCAGTAAGAAGACTGATGAACCAAAAAAGAAAAATCCTGCTGAGGCTTCCGCAAGATAGTATCTGCACCTAACAAGAATCTCTTGACATGTCCAGACACGATAGCCCGGCGTGTAATCAGCGTCGTGCGAGAGCACTCAATATTATGGGATGGTATTGGGGGGACGGGGGATCGGACTGCTCGTACTTCTTGCACACTTATCTGAGGTTTTAAGTAATGACCGTGCAGGCACACACTAGAATACTGGATCGTTTCGTCGCTAATGACCTACCACCGGCCGTGTCGAGCCACAGAAATTGTATTAGGTGGACCCCACATGCAAACGACTTTTCAAGTAATGGGAAATATTTTGTTAGGGAAAAATTGTCACTTCTGAAGTCATCATGTAACATTCAGTTGCGTATGACTGCGAAATGTCATGATGTTGTTTAGAGAGATAACTCTGTTTTTTATCAGTAATTGTGGATTAAATCCTGATTATTAGTTTCATCGAGCCCTTTTACACGTTGTTGCCCAACAGAATCGTGAAAATGTTTGAACTGATAGGCTATGATATTTCCACTGTCCCAGGTAAAAAAGTAAAAACACTATTACCAGTGAGGAAATTTACTTTTTATTGCTATTAAATTTTTGTTAACAATCCAGTAAATAGTACATTCAGATTTAACATGATAATTGAAGTTTAATCAGGACTTAAGGACCTTCACGTGTTCTGCAATTACGTCTGTTACACAGTTCATACTTAACGTTTTTCGCTCTGCCGTTCTTCGTGCCACAAAAGCTACAGCGCCCTGCTCTAGCAGTATTATATTTAGGGATGTTTTGTACGGGTGTAGCTTGAGGTTATTTTCTCAAAATATGATTTTGTCATCGAACCATCGACTGTAACAACCATTTCAAAATGGTTATCACTGTACTTATCTTCAAATCTTTCATAGCATCCATATTCGCCTCCTCCTTCAATATCGATTCCACCTTCACAGTAATGTATTCTTAGAATCTCCTCATCAGATAATACTTTATCTTTACCAGCAGTTTTCAGCACGTGAAAATAATAATCTATGACTCACCTCTTCGACCTGCATAATATACCTCCTGAACTACTGCATCTATTTTAAGAAAACTTTCTCTTTGGAAGGAAGCTATGCGGGATAAGAACGTCTCAAACGTATGGAGGTGGGGGTCGAAAAGTCACCCCAAATACCCAGACTATATTCATCCAGTGTCTCAGAATTAGAGCACTTAGGAAATTGCAACAAACTTTGCACATGATTCCAAACCTTTACGAAACATATTCTCACTGACACCCTTCATCAAACTGACAAAGAAAACAGATTCAGTTCCACACAACATTTTCGCTGTTCATGCAATAAAACTGCAGCATCAGGTGTGAAATTTTACATTTATTATATATTTACTGGTAAGTCTATTTGCAACACGTTTTTCTTAGATTATTCACGTACTTGAAAAATGTATTCTGGAGATATGACGTGATAAACATTGAGATGCGCGAAATCTAGATTTCCTTAAAGCGAAGTAGCAATTACCCAGATTATACTCGTCCAGAATTTCAAAACGAGAGCACTTAGCGACTTCCAGCAAACTTTAAGCATAACTACAAACCTTCCGAATACTTTTTCTCGCTTACACATGTAAGGTCAAATATTCAATACATTAACTTCCCTGTAAAGTAATGAGAAGTATGGATCTCTCTTCTCCAGTGGGGTTCGCGTCTTTGAAAGATCGGGAGTTTACTGGTTACTTACTATTTGGAAAGAAGCAGTTTGAAGGTATCCACCTGTTTCTCGTAGGGGAGCGAATGAAAATCAGCTACGCTGAATCATAGCTGAGGAACACCTGGAGCACCTTGAAACCAATTCGTTAGGCACACGACTTATCAGTTTTTAAGATGCACTGTGGGATTAAGATTCCCTAAAGTAACTAGGGGAGGAAGTGTGGATGAGAACGGCTGAGGTCAAAAATGTTCGACAACAACATTTTGGTATTTATTTCCTGTATTCACATAAATGAAGATGGTCCCCGTGCAGCTCGTTAGAATGAAACTACAGTTAAATCAATACAATGAAATGAATACCCTTAGCTTCATGCAGGCTTTGAAATACGTCACCGGGGACATTTGAAAATGTGTGCCCCGACCGGGACTCGAACCCGAGATTTCCTGCTTACATGGCAGACGGTCCTTCCATCTGAGTCACCGAAGACACAGGGGATTGTGCGACTGCAGGGACTTATCTCTGACACGCCTCCCGTGATAGAGATAGTATGCAGGAGATCTTGGGTTCGAGGCCCGGTCGGAGCACACATTTTCAACTGTGTCCGTTGACGTATATCAACGCCTGTATGCAACTAGGGGTATTAATTTCATTGCACTGATTTCATTGCAATTTTATCCTGTATTTAGCTCACATCGCATTCATTTAAAAGTATGAAGTGCAATTTTTTCTTCTTTGTCCTGTTCAGTGTGTCAGACAGGTCGTGACTATGAGTACAGCAGTGAGCCAATAACTTTGTAAACGTGTCTCTTGTCCTAAGACTAGGCCACACGTAGGAATACAACAGACATATTTAATACACTCACAGAAGTCGTAAAGTATCAAACAGTGGACAGTCAGACGTCTGTGTGTACAATATCTTTTACAGACACATGGGTTCAACATCTCCTCCCAAGATGCTGAATTTATTGCAACCGAATTTGGTAAACAAATTATCTACTTCCAGGAAAGGAATACTGAGCAGATAAAAACACCAGGTGGTAACGGGGTGATGGACAGAGAAGGGGGGATGTAGGTGGACAAGGAATGTGGAGATGGACAGAGAATGAGAAGGAGAATGGCCGGGTTTGGAGGAGGGGAGAGATGAGGTAGGAGGAGCCGGACACGGAGAGGGGAAGTAGAGAGAGGGGAGAGGAGGTACGGACTGTGAATCACGAGTTGCAAGGCCTCACTCTCCATAACACGAGTTCCCATTTCTACTCCTGTCGATAATGGAATACCTATTACAGTGATATTGTGAGTAAAAGTAAGGAATTTGTAGCATCCTGGACTAACTGCAGGACACCAGCTTACGTTAGCCATTACTACAGAAAAACAGGCAAAGTTGGAAGTTTAACTTATATTTACTTGATAACTTGTTTCGGGTAGGGACTCATTCTCAATTCATCCAGCAGTCAAAATGGTATTTCCCGTTAAATATAAGAACAAAGTATATATATATAGCGTGACTCACCTAACATTACCGATGGATGTATTTCGTAAACCACATCAAATACTGACGAATCGATTGCACAGACCGAACGTGAGGAGAGGGGCTAATGTAATTGATTAATACAAACAATAAAAACAGGCATGGAAGTATGTTTTTTAACACAAACCTACGTTTTTTTTAAATGGAACCCCGTTAGTTTTGTTAGCACATCTGAACATATAAACAAATACATAATCTGTGCCGTTTGTTGCAATGTAAAACGTTAATCACACCCAGAGATATTGTAACCTAAAGTTGATGCTTGAGGACCACTCCTCCGCTCTTCGATCGTGTGTATCGGAGACCACCGAATTACGTAGGGATCCAAAGGGAAAGGTGATGGACCTTAGATACAGAAGAGACTGAAACAGCACATTACGTCCACATGGTAACACCTTTTTATTGGTCTTTTTCACTGACACACATGTACATTACCATGAAGGGTGAGATACACGTACTCACGTGGTTTCCGTTTTCAATTACGGAGTGGAATAGAGTGTGTCCCGACATGTCAGGCCAATAGATGTTCAATGTGGTGGCAATCATTTGCTGCAGACAATTGCAATCTCTGGCGTAATGAATGTCGTACACGCCGCAGTACAACTGATTTAATGTCGCCGCAGGCTGCCACAATACGCTGTTTCATATCCTCTGGGGTTGTAGGCACATCACGGTACACATTTTCCTTTAACGTACCCCACAGAAAGAAGTCCAGAGGTGCAAGATCAGGAGAACGGGCTGGCCAATTTATGCGTCCTAAACGTCCTATGAAACGCCCGTCGAACATCCTGTCAATGGTCAGCCTAGTGTTAATTGCGGAATAGGCAGGTGCACCGTCATGCTGATACCAAATACGTCGACGCGTTTCCAGTGGGACATTTTCGAGCAACGTTGGCCGATCATTCTGTAGAAACGCGATGTATGTTGTAGCTGTTTGGGCCCGTGCAATGAAGTGAGGATCAATGAGGTGGTCGCCAATGATTCCGCACCATACATTTACAGGCCACGGTCGCTGTCACTCTGCCTGTCTGAACGAGCGAGGATTGTCCACGGACCAGTAATGCATGTTCCGTAGATTCACTGCCCCGTGGTTTGTGAAATCCGCTTCATCGGTAAACAGGTAGACCTGCAACGCATTCTGTGTTAATTCCCATAGGCAGAATTGCACTCGATGATTAAAGTTATCACCGTGTAATGGCTGATGTAGCGACACATGAAACGGGTGAATACGGTGACGATGCCGTATGCGCATGACACTACTTTGACTCAGTCCACCGGCTCTCGCAATGTCCCGTGTACTCATGTGTGGGTTCATGGCAACAGCAGCTAACATACCAACTGCATCCGCTTCTCCTGTGACGGGCCTGTTACGGACCCGTTTGCGTCCTACGACCATACCTGTTGCATACAGTTGGCGGTAGATGTTTTGCAATGTGCGGCACGTTGGATGCTCTCTGTCCGGGTACCGTTCTGCATACACCCTGCAGGCCTCAGCTGCATTTCGTCGACACTCGCCATAGATGAGTATCATCTCCGCCTTTTCAGAGTTCGAATACACCATGGTCACAGTTCCTACAACACTACACTATCACAGACGTCTGGTAACACGGTTTACTACAGTTGGCCTGCGTGCGGAGTCGAATGCAGAATAACAATAACAGCAAGCGCAACATGCGGACACTGTGACAGCTAGACCAAACCACAACAGTGCACTACAGCCACATTCGTAAACACGGTCGTCATCGTAAACATGTCCCTGCAGATACTGCTCGCCGACTGTGGCCCGTGTTTGTTACAACACGCAACTGAACGTCGGAGGTTTCAAGCGTCAACTTTAGGTTACAATATCTCCGGATGTAATTAACATTTCACAACGTAACAAACGGCACTGATTACGTATTTGTTTATATTTTCAGATGTGCTAACAAAACTAACGGGGTTCCATTTAAAAAAAAACGTAGATTTGTGTTAAAAAACATACTTCCGTACATTTTTGTATGCTTTGTATTAAACAATTACACTAGCCACTCCTCACGTTCGGTCTGTGGAATCGGTTCGTCAGTATTTGATGTGGTTTACGAAATATATCCAGCGGTAACGTTTGGTGACTCAGCCTGTATTCATATATAGCTTGACGTGGTTCTCGTGTTTTGGAAAATACCCGACCCGAAACTCAAGTAAATAAAAAGGAAATTTGCAGCCTTGCCTGTAACTTCATTGTATGAATACCGAAATCCATTAGTATTGCGGTAAAAGTTTTGCTGCCAACACGTAGCACCAAGATTTGTACTAGGTTTAGGACATTCAAACTACCCTGGCCACCAACAGATGGGGTGGAAATGCTATTTTTGGCTTACGGCCAAACTTTTATCTCGCTCGCCCTTGTAAATTCGGAAAATAAATAATAAATGGACCGTAAAACATAAAATTTGAAGCCGCTACTGCGCAGTATGCTGCATCGCTACTACCTCTACCTTCATAAAAGAAACAGTGAGTGGGAGAGCACAGTACCTCAACGTAATATCCCATGGGAAAAACAACGACGTAATAGTATATCAGTAATTATTGTTTGCTGCTATTACATTTAGCTGGATAATTCGTATCTAAATGTTGCTTCCCCTGGAAATCATGTGCTAACGGGAAAGCATATAGTCGTTCAGCTAGTGGCACACCAAGTATAAAGAGAGACGTTTGCGATTACAGTGTTAGTCACAAGAGTACGTGCCTGGGCGGGCCAGATTTGCCTGCCCGCCGCAGCCGTGTTTGCGATCGGCGGCGGTGTAAGGCAGGAAATATGCCGGCCTAACCTCGCGGCCAGCCCGGGCACGCGAGTTTACTGGACGGCGGGCCGGCGGCGATAACCCTGCATCACCGGTGTTTACCGCGGAGCCCCTTGGAGCCGCTAACGAGGACCTGGTAACCTGGTTACTCCGGGGCCCTCCGGAATCTGAGTTACGGTAATTGCCACGCGGAATCGAAAATGAGTTTTTAATTGCCGGACGATAGGGCGCAGCAAAGAGCTTAATTTAACCCGGACAGCGAAGTAATGAACGTAGCGCAGTCCTTAATGACCAGTTGTGTATGATCTACTCTTGGTCAACGTCGCTTTGTCCTCGCTCGTGCAGCCAGTAACAGCCCGCGTTCCATTGTAGCGTGGTGCGAAATTCTTGTGGTAATATTCCGTTGACGTTGCAAGCGCTCGTGAAAGCGTTGTTGCAACATTTGCACCGCTCCACTGGGCTGAACGACATGGCTGGACGTAATATCCTATATACTAGAACTGTCCACGTTGTGCGTTTCATTATAATGTTATGAAATGAGTACCGTGGATGGAAACATACATATAGCAATAGCAATGTTCGTGGTATATATAATGCACAATGCCCTCAGTTACTTATAAATATATTTAAAATCTCGGTATTCTCCTTCACTTTTTGCCATGCAAGTATGCAATTACCCTTCAGGGCGTTTCTCTGTCGAATATTTAGGAAAAAAAAATGTCAGTAAGGATACTGGATGATAGTTGTTTAAGTCTCTCTTGTCGCTTAAGCAATGAAGTGGTTTAATAATTACATATTTTAAAATGTCACAAATATTGGCGGTTGCACTGATGCGTTGCATATATAGCTGAGAACATTATTTATTACAACTATATTTCAGATGAAGACTCCCAACTAGGAGCTTAGCATTTCATGAGTAAGTCCTCTACTGTCTGAGCTATATGCGTCCCACAACACCTCCTAACAGTTGTGTTTCCTCCAAAGGTTTCCAGACATCACAGTTGTCCTGTATACTTTGTGGAACAGATACTCCTGGAAGAAATGGCTTAGCTGCAGCGTAAACGATTGTTACAAGATTGAATCTCCACTCTCCAGCCGGAATGTGTATTGATTTGGAACTTCTCCAAGGATCACAACTGTGTGCCGGACAATATCTACATCTACATCTACACCTTTGCTCCGCAAGCCACCTGATGGTGTGTGGCGGAGGATACTTTGAGTACCTCTATGGGTTCTCCCTCTTATTTCAGTCTCGTATTGCTCGTGGAAAGAAAGATTGTCGGTTCGCCTCTGTGTGGGATCTAATCTCTCTGATTTTATCCTCATGGTCTCCTCGCGAGATATACGTACGAGGGAGCAATGTACTGTTCGACTGCTCGGTGAAGGTATGTTCTCGAAACATCCACAAAAGCCCGTACCGAGCTACTGAGCGTCTCTCCAGCAGAGTCTTGACTCTGGGACACTATGATCAAATTCTTGCTGAGTCAGATATTTAAGCACTACTCACAGCTTACCACTGAAGGACAGCGATGAAACATACACTAGCGGGAATGGATAGTGCCCTGACGAGAAAAAATGTCCAACACCCAGGGATAATTAATGCAGAGCAATGAAGCATCACGAATTCATTCGTGTTGGTAACGTAAATCACTAACGTGGGAGGATCACAGCTTAATAAAGTGTGGGAAATGCCACTGACAAGTGGCACACTAATAACCGGTGTAACACCCAGAATGTTGTTTGCAACCAAGGAAATGGGTATTACATCATAAGGCTGCCGGATGTCTGTTTGTGGGGTGAAGTTCCAAGCCAGTAGCTCTTGAGTGGTCAATAAAGAGCCAGTTAATACTGGTTGTGGATGATGGTGGTGTTGGTGTCCAATCATGTCTCATATGTGCTCGATTGGAGACGGATATGGCGATTGAGCAGATCAAGGCAGCATGTCGACAATCTGTTGACTATGTTGTGCTGCAACAGTGGTATGTAGAAGTGCTGTTCATGAGTGGCAGCACAACAAGACAAATCACCACACTGAGAGGCAGATTTGAAGTAGTGGTGTGCGGTGTAACCACTAGAGTGCCCCTGTTATACAAACAGCACCCCAGTCCATAGTTCCAGGTGTTGGTACAGTGTCTCTAGGCTGCAAGCAGATTTGCTGGGGGCGCTAGCCTGGTTTCCTTCTAACCAATACACAGTCATCACTGGCACCAAGGCAGAACCGGCTATTGTCATAAAACACGGCAGACGACCACTCAGCTTCTCAGTGATCTCTTGCTTGAAACCACTAGTTTCACACATAGACGAATAATGCTGTACTCAGACCAATTAGCAATAGTGTTAAAGTTATTGAAGACGGCAGACCACTGCTGGGGATTCTCCCACTTCCCCTCCAAGGGGTGTAGATGTGGCAATGTTCTTACACCGCCACAACCAATCCGCCACCCTCCTGCACTTCCCCCTCTCCACCAATTTCACCCCCCCCCCCTTTTCACCACTCACCCACTTCCCCTCCCCATTCCTCCTTGTGAATTGACAGGAAATAGGGTCAGTCAGTGCTGAGCTACTGGAGACGAAAGATGTAAGGCATGGTCTTTATTGGGTTATTTATTTTTGCGGGAAGTGTCTTATTGTTGGTGGTATCTTGTAGCCAGTTTGACGTGCAGCTGCCCCTATCCGTCCACACCCACCCCACTGCTCCCCGCCATGACCTTTTTCCTGCTGTGTGAGTGTATATGTTCAGCTCTGAGTTTGAAGAGCCGGCACGGTAGCTCAGCGGGTTCAGTAAGAGGGTTTAGTTACCCTATCTAATAAAAAACTGAGTAAACGGATCAACGAACAACTTGAGCGAGTGTCATGAGACGTCCGCCACGAACAAATTCAACGAACAATATAGAACATGCCGGCACGGTAGCTCAGCGTGTTCGGTCAGAGGGCTGCGTACTCTCTGTAATAATAATAATAATAATAATAAAACTGAGTCAAGGAATCAACGATCAACTTGAGCTGATGTCTTGTGACGCCCGCCCGGACCAAACGCAAAAACTATATCGAACAAAATGAAAGAAAGAAAGAAAAAAAGTGGGGGTAGCGTCTTAGATTCATAATCAAAACTTTTTCTGTCTCGGGTTCGAATCCCGCCGCTGCTTAAAATTTCGTTAATAATCATATTTGGCGGCCAAAGACCTCTGGCATAAGTATTCACCCCTCATTCTACCGAAGACCTTGTCAAACAGGGTGGAAGAGTCGACAGAAGTTCAGGGCACTCCCTGGTCCTAGGGGTGGGAAACTGCCCCTAAAGGCGGAAGAATCTGCAATGATCACCTGCATGAGGATGCAGAAGGCAATGGATACCACTGCATTTAATATTAACGTGTATCCACACGACATGAGGCCTGTAACTAAGGGAGTGTCATGATGATCTCTCCATTGGCAAAAGATTCCACAGTAGTCTCCCACTTGGATCACTGGAAGGAGACTGCCGAGGGGACTAATATGAGAAAAACATTGAATAATCAATGGAAGCACAAAGTTCTATGAGTAGGGCTGTGAAATGTCAGAAGCTTCAACGTGGTAGTGAAAGTAGAAAATCTGAAAAGGGAATTGTAAAGGATCAATCTATATATAATAGGGATCAGTAAAGTGAAGTGGAAAGGAGACAAGAGTATCTGGGCAAGTGAGTATAGGGTATTATCAACAGCAGCAGAAACTGGTATAGTGGGAGTAGAATTTGTTATGAATAGGGATGTAGGGCAGATAGTGCATAAGTGTGAACAGTTCAATGACAGGGTTATTCTTATCAGAATCGACAACGATAGTTCAGGTATACATGCCGACGTCGCAAGCAGAAGATGAAGAGATAGAGAAAGGATAAGAGGATATTGAAAGGGTACTTGAAGGGATATGAAAATCTAATAGTAATGGGAGACAGGAATGCTGTCATAGGGGAAGAAGTAGGATAAACGATTATAGGAGAATGTGGACTTGGGACAAGGAATGAGAGGAGAGAAAGACTAATTGATATCTGTAACAGGTTTCAGCTAGTAATAACGAATACTCTCTTCAAGAATCATAAGAGGAGGAGGTATACGTTGAAAAGTCAAGTGATACAGGAGGATTTCAGTTAGATTACGTCAAGGACAGACAGAGATTCCGAAATCAGATACTGGATTGTAAGGTGCGCCCAGGAGCCGACATAATAGTGACGAAGAGTAAGTTGAAGTTTAAGACACCAGACAGCAAGAGTCAACACACAAAGAAGTGGGATTCAGAAGTACTACAGGATGACAACAAACTGTTGAAGTTCTCTAATATTATAGATACAGCAATAAGGAATAGCTCAGTAGGCAATACAGTTGAAGAGGAATGGATATCTCTAAAAAGGACCATCATAGAATTTGGCAAGGACAACATAGGTACAAATAAGGTACCTGAGGAAGTAGAAGAAAGTTCCAGCAAACTCAGGAATAGAGGAATACAAGGCGCTGAGGAATGAAATAAATAGGCAGTGCAGGTAAGTTAATACGAAATGGATAGAGGAAAAAATGTGAGGACATCGATAAAAAATGATCGTCGGAAGGACAGACTCAGCATACAGGAAAGTCAACACAACTTTGGGTGACATTAAAAGAAAGGGTGATAACCTTAAAAGTGTAACAGGAATTCCACTGTTAAATGCAAAGAAGAGAGTGGATAGGTGGAAAGAATACATTGAAAGCCTCTATGAGGGGGACGACTTGTCTGGTGTGAGAGAAGAAGAGGCACGAGTCGATTTAGAAGAGACAGGGGATCCAGTATTAGAATCACAATTTTGAAGAGCTTTGGACAACTTAAGGTGAAATGAGGCAGAAGGGATTGATAAAATTCCATCAGAAGTTCTAAAACCATTGGATGAAATGGCTACGAAACGAGTATTCACATTGGTGTGTAGAATGTATTAGTTTGGCGACATACCATCTGACTTTCCGAAAAGTGTCATCCAACAAATCCGAAGACGGTAAGAGCTGACAGGTGGACAATTGCCGCCAAATCTCATGGAAACAAGTTTCTTACCAGAATACTATACAGAAGAATGGAATGGAAAATTGAGGATGCGCTAGACGACGATCAGTTTGGCTTTATGAAAGGTAAATCCACGAGAGAGGCAATTCGGACGTTGCGGTTAATAATGGAAGCAAGACTAAAGAAAAATTGAGACACGATCATAGAATTTGTCGACCTGGGAAAAGCATACGACAGTGTAAAATGGTGGAAGATGTTCGAAATTCTGAAAAAAACAGGAGTTAGCTACAGATAGAGACGGGTCATATGCAATATGTACAACAGCCAAGAACGAATAATAAGAATGGACAACCATGAACAAAGTGATCATATTAAAAAGGGTGCAAGACAAGGATGTAGCCTTTCGCCCTACTTCAATCTGTAGATCGATGAAGCAAGGATGGTAATAAAAGAAAGGTTCAGGACTGGAATTTAAATTCAAGGTTAAAGGATATCAATGACACGATTTGCTGATGACATTGCTATCCTGAGTGAAAGTGAAGAAGAATTACATGATCTGCTGAACGGAGTAAACAGTCTAATCAGTACACAGTATGAATTGAGAGTAAATGGAAGAAAGACGAAGGTAATGAGATTTAGTAGAAATGGGAACAGCGGGAAACTTAACATTAGGACTGAGGTCACGAAGTAGGAGAAGTCAAGGTACTCTGCTAACTAGGCAGTATAATAACCAATGACGGACGGAGCTAGAAGGTCACCAAAAGCAGAGTAGCAATGGCAAAAAGGGCATTCCTGGCCAACAGAAGTGTACTAATATCAAATATCATCCTTAATTTGAGGAAAAACGTTCTGAGGATGTACGTCTGGAGTACAGCATTGTATGGTAGTGAAACACGGACTGTGGGAAAACTGGAACAAAAGAGAACCGAAGCATTTAATATGTGGTGTTACAGATGAATGTCGAAAACTAGGTGAACTGGTAAGGTAAGGAATATGGAGGTTCTGCGCAGAATCTGAGAGAAAAGGACTATGTGGAACACACTGATAAGGAGAAGGGATAGGATGATAGGATATCTGTATAGAAATGGTTGACTTCCATGGTACTAGAGGGAGCTCTAAAGGACAAAAACTGTAGAGGAAGACAGAGATTGGAATATATCCACCAAATAATTGAGGACGTACGTTACGAGTGCTACTCTGAAATGTTTGTAAATTTTGTGGTAAGTTCTATGGTACCAACCTGCTGAGGACATCGGTCCCTAGGCTTACACACTACTTAATCTAAATTACGCTAAGGACAACACACACACCCATGCCCAAGGGAGGACTCGAACCTCAGACATGGTGCGCCGCTCGAATTGTGCCAAGGGGCCTAAGACCGCACGGCTACCCCGCGCGGCTGCTGCTCTGAGATGAAGAGGTGGGAACAGGTGAGGAATTCGCCATGGGCCGCATAAAAACATTAAGAAGACTGATGACCAAAAAAGGAAAATAAAGAAAAGCAGCCACCGCTATAGAAAAATGAAGCTCAAACAAACCTATAACCGGGTTTACACTTCGAAAGCTTCGTGGAAATTACAGAATGCTAAAAAACGAGACTACAATGAAGTTTAAGCAAGGACTACACCTACAAAATCTCATACAGCTCACCACTACTGAACTGCTGTATCATTAAAAAAGTGCTACTGATAGTAACACTGTTCTAAAATACAGGTGTCGTTACACTGTGCTAAAATGACTACATGTCGCTAACTACTGATATGAACACTTTGCCTGTAAATTATAGCTTACACACACAGAAAAAGAACATATCAGATATATAAGAACTTTGTAAACTATTGGGTGCTACTGCAGTAGAGGATAAAACTGCTGTTGCTAATACAATACACATAATCGCCTGTAAATTCATTTACATTTTTAATGATAATAATACCCAGAGTCCCACCTGCTCCTGCCTGTGGTGATCCATATGAACAGACTGCTGACAACTTGTCTCGGTCACCAGAGCCACTGACTGCAGTGACGTCTGGTGGTCACCACCTAAAGTAACGGTCCTACAGCCTTGGGCACCCATGGGACCGATAGTCATATCTGGGATCCGTTACACCTGCCCACCATCTCACTGTCTACTGTGGCAGCCAGGACCGTGTCCATACCTCCTCATGTCTTTTATTGTTCCCTGACTAGGTGTGTGTTTACTTCAGGCAAGTACCATTCCCCCAGATAGTTTTCGATTGTACCAGGAAAAAATGAAGCTCTGTCTGACAGAACAATATATTTCGCTCTGAAAGACGATACTAAATCCTGTCCAAGAAGGAGGGGTCTTTGCTCACAAAGGGGTTTTGACCAGCTAAGGAAAGTGTTCAGTTACATTCTTTGTGTGCCAGCAGCTCTCCATCCCAAGAGAGTACCTCACTTATCAGAACCAGAGCAAAATATTTCGCTGCCATAGGGGGTATCGATCTACAGGTTTCTTTTAAGAAGGACTATGTCGTTACTCCCCTCACAATGGAGCCATCCATCGAAAGTACGGAGTTACTTTGTGGAAACTCACAGTTTGGTCTGAGATAGACCAATTTATTTCGCTAATGATATATCATCTCTTTCTAAGAAACAGACCACTCAATACAAGCCGGCAGGTCTCTGCTTGTCAAAGACAATGGGAACAACTGAATGTCAGCAGGATCCTGCCATGAGGACAAAGACTTACTATTTATGTGGTCCAGCATACATTAGCAGATATGTCCCAAACTGTTGGTCACCAATCCTGCATTCCTATTAGCTGCCTCCAAAATTGGAGGCGGAACTTGACGTTATATAAACCCTATCTCCACCACAGTCATCTACATTCGCTCTAGTCTTTGACTACTTTCAGTTGTTGACAGGTTGTTTGCCTCTCCAAGATCATCATCATGAAGTGATCCTCATCCACCAGCACAGTCAGTGCCAAATGCCTCATGCTGGACGAAGAAGAATTACCCTGTAAGTATACATTTGAGTCATTAATTAATCGCTGCTGTGCTATTTCGTTTCATAGCATATGTGGGGACCAAGTGGCTCTAAGTCTTTTTGAATTTGAGTTCGGCTTAAGTATTTACACACATCAAAAAAGTTTTGCATCACCTCGGTTCCGAGAGTTCCGGAACCTGTACAGAGAATTGGAACAGAGACCAACATGAACATCGTTTCCGTCCTTTTTATTGATCATGAAAACCACATGTTGCACGTTGTACCACAATACAGCGAGACCTTCAGAGGTGGTGGTCCAGATTGCTGTACACACCCACCGGCCGCTGTGGCCGAGCGGTTCTAGGAGCTTCAGTCTGGAACCTCACTACCGCTACGGTCGCAGGTTCGATTCCTGCCTCGTGCATGGATGTGTGTGATGTCCTTAGGTTAGTTAGGTTTAAGTAGTTGTAAGTTTTTGTGGACTGATGACCTCAAATGTTGAGTCCCACAGCGCTCTGAGACATTTGAAACATTTTTGTGCACACCAGTACCTCAAATACCCAGTAGCACGTCCTGTAGTATTGATGCATGCCTGTATTCGTCGTGGCATGCTGTCCACAAGTTCATCAAGGCACTGTCGGTCCAGATTGTGCCACTCCTTAACGGCGATTCGCCGCAGATCTCTCAGAGTGGTTGGTGGGTGACGTCGTCCAAAAACACCATTTTCAATCTATCCTAGGAATGTTCGTTAGGGTTCATGTCTGGAAACCATGCAGGCCAGTCTCGTTGACCGGTGTCGTTATCATGATGGAAGTCATTCAGAAGATGTGCACATTGGGAGAGCGAACTGTCGTCCATGAAGACAAATCCCACGCCAATACGCTGCCGATATGGTTGCACCATCGGTCGGAAAATGGCACTCGTGCACCGCACAGGTGTTACGGAGCGTTCCATGACCACCAGTGGCGTACGTCGGCCCCACATAATGCCACCTCAAAACAATATGGAACCTCCATCTTGCTGCACTCGCTGGACAATGTGTCTAAGGCATTCAACCTGACCGGGTTGCCTCCAAACACGTCTCCGACGACTGTCTGGTGAAGGTATATGCGACATTCATCGGTGAAGGGAACGTGATGCCAATCCTGAGTGGTCTATTCTGCATTTTGTTGGGCCCATCTGCAACGCGCTGCATGGTGTCGTGATTGCAAACATGGACCTCATCATGGACGCCGGGAGTGAAGTTGCACATCATGCAGCCTACTGCACAGTTTGAGCCATAACACGACTTCCTGTGGCTGCACGAAAAGCATTATTCGACGTGGTGGCGTTGCTGTCAGGGTTCCTTCGAGCCATAATCCGTAGGTAGCAGTCATCCACTGCAATAGTGGGCCTTGGATGGCCTGAGCGAGTCATGTCGTCGACAGTTCCTCTCTCTCTGTATCTCCCCCATATATGAACAACATCACTTTGGTTCACTCCGAGACCCCTGGACTCTTCCCTTGTTGATAGACCTTCCTTGCACAAAGTAACAATGCAGAGGCGATCGCACCGCGGTATTGACCGTATACACATGGTTGAACTACATACAGTACGAGCCGTGTACCTCCTTCCTTGAGGATTGACTGGAACTGATCGGCTCTTGGACCTCCTCCGCCAAATAGGCGCTGCTCATGCATGATTGCATACATCTGTGGGTGGGTTTAGTGACATCTCTGAACAGTCAAAGGGACTGTCTTTGTGAAACAATATCCACAGTCAACGTCTACCTTCAGGAGTTCTGGGAACTGGGGTGATGCAAAACTTTTTTTTGATGTGTGTATGTTTCTTTTTCATCAGTGCTCGTTACTTCACAGCACTCGTTAAAATAATGTTACTTCATTGCTCTATGGACCACTGTGAACGTAAATTACTGCTTTGTTGTAGTTACGTTTGGGATTAGTATCCATGTGTGCTTTTCGACAGATCACGTTATTTCACAGCTCTTGTTTGTAACACCTGTTGTCGACTTATTTTGTATCTGTATCGCTGTGTCTATGTCAATTTGTAGTACTGCTTGTGTATAAGGTTGTATGTGTCATGGAAATTCTTTGACTATGTATACATATTTCAGTTATCTGAAACTTTTGAATGTTGTTGTTTAATTTATGTTTGTGGAGTTAAATAACTAATGGAATGATTGTTATATAAATTACTGTAAAAGACTTGGTCCATAGTAAGGGAACAAACTGTTGAATGCAAGGTATGTGAGGAAACCCTGCACTTACGAAAGTATTCTGGCCGAGTGGAAAATGTGTGGTTGGTGTGCCAGTGGCAAGTCATCCATTGTAATGAGGAAGGAGTCTGGGCTGAGCAGTGCTGTGGTTAACATCTCGCTAGCAGTAGCGGATCATTGTGGCTCATATTTTTTTTTAATTTTGAGGACAGAAGAGCTTAAAGGCAGTATTTGTGGTCTTCGGATGCTGAAGGTTACGGTGGGTCCTATAAAAGTATTATTTCGACTTCAAGAAGATCAGTAATAGGGCGAAGCCAGAAGTACTGCCATGACTGCATCGCCGCTAGGTTAATAGCCACTGCAAATCACGCCACCAGTACCACCAGCCGTCCACTAAATTGTATATATTTGGCACTGTGTAAATGGACTAGGTATTTGAGGAGTTTGGTTGATTTTAATAATAATCGTGCTGTTTATAAAAGCTCTATCTTCCAGTGTGAGTATCCCAAGTCACAAAAATGGACTGGAATCCTATCCTAGTGAATTTAATTCCTAGTGTCCTAAATTATTATGAGAAAGTTGCTGAACTAGACTATAATGTTGTTTTGTTATTTGCAGAGCCAATTATAATTCTGAGTAGGGCCAAAGAGTGCTTATAAAAGCACGTTTGTTATTTGAAGAGTTATAGTTTCTTGTGCTTTACTTAATTAATAATTAATGATAATATTAATTACAGTTTCTTACGCATACTGGTGTAATTTTGTTAACGAGAATGATTCTTCAAACGATGAGACCTTAAGAGTCCTCAAGTACTAGGCTAGTTAGTTAATGAAGCAATGCAAAGACTCACTCAGACCCAGCGTAGTTAGATTTTCATTCTGTTTAGTTACTCCAAACCAAGTTTAAGATAGAACTATTTACTGTATTATCTATTATGATGCAAGTTCGTTAATGGATAGGCATACATACACTATACTAAGCAAGGAAGGAACAGAGGGTATGATCTGTAGCAGACCCCCTGGATTAAATTCAGAATGATTTCAAGCTTTTTCCTGTTCGGTATTGCTACTAGTTTCATGTGTATCGTTAACTGGTTTTACAAACTTCTGACTTAATAGTTAGCAGCACATTTATTTGCAGGGTTAGGTGACTGTGTTGTGTGAACAGGTGTAAGGAAAGAGTCCAATGTGTGTGTCAAGGAAGGTTAGGTTAACCTTTAGAAGTGCCCTATGTTTATAATTTTTCTTGGCACAAGAATGCCTAATTAGTCTGGTAACCGATTCTAATATGTAATGTTACAATTGGCTTTTGTCCTGGGAGAACGTCTGTTCCTGACCCACCTGTTAACTGTTAGTTATACTCAGCTTGAGTGTTTCGGAAACGAATCGCAGTTTGATTGTTCTGTTTTCATTAGCTTATTTCATGGTCACAACTATAAAAACTCCTCGCATAACTACAATGTTAGCATCGATACCAACTGTAGCTATTTTCTCTTTCAAAATATTGGATGCTAGGGGAACGGTACTGAACGTTCTGTCGACGGTAACATTTCTTCCAGATTGTTTCAAGTTAGACATTTCAAAGAACCATCTAACTATTTCGGGGCCACTGCTATGGTTCTCCACATGGTCACACTTTCCAGCATAGGGATCCGCAGAGAAGCAGTACCTCGTATTTGAATCACGTAACATGTTCACTTCTATTCCATATTTTCCTTATTTTGATGGACTGTTTAGCCTGAATGTGCATCGCCCATGGAAGGTGACAAGTTCTTCATCCACTGTATCTGACTCACTAGTATTATAAAATTCAGGAAATTACTGTCATGTTCCATATATCCCCGATAGGAGCAAATTTGTCGGTCTGTTTGCTAGCTGCTCGAGTTATAGCATCATCAAAGCGCAGACAGTTTAGTAAGAGCCTCAGTCTATGCTCTGAAAATGAAGCTCGAAACATCGGAAAGTTTTCTTTAGTAAATACATAACGTAAATTGTCCTTCTTCTGTCTTTGGACTCCACAGTTAAAAAGAATTCCAATTGCTGACATAATTTCTTCCTTTTCAATTGTTTTCGAATTTTTATGAGAAATCTTAAGATGATTCCCTAAAATTGTCTAACTTCTGGTTCGTATACATGAAAGTGTTATACAAGATGCTATCATCAACGCACATAAGAAAAGCTGTACCCTTTGTATCAGGTTTTATCCCTGGATTAGTTGATTTTGGGGTCCTCATTAAGTTAGCAGCAGGCCTCGTCCTTAGATTTACGTAAGGATCTCTCGTCCATATCATATATGTGGGGCCACCACGTCTTTCTCAAGGAGACCAACGCAACGAGTTACGTGGCCAAAATATTATGCCAGAGCGACACAAACTTCCGGCAGTAGACCTGATTATTCCACATGACAAGATCTCGCCGGGAAGGCCTAAAGAGTTACAATATTTATCTTATCTTCATCCAACTAGCTGCTGTCAGAAACTACTTGATGTAGAATTTCCACAACCACGTCTTCAGTTTCACTGCTAGAACTTTAGGATTGTTCACTACTAAATTCATTGTCTGTGTTCTCAAGCATCTTTCCTATTTCGTCATCTTTCAATTTCATCATTTATTACATTCTGTCAATATGTTACGGACAAATTAGCTCCAAATCATCACACTGTTTACCGGTTGACTGTAGATGCTGATTGTTGCGCTGCAACACCTTCAGTTACAACAATCAATATAACTCAAACAATGAATGTAAACGAAACGTTCTTCTTATTATCAGTTGTAGCAATGATCATTACGGTAATTGTCACGTATGTATTAAATAAAATACCGAACACAATGGGAGTTGTAGCCCTAAAACTACGTTGGAGTCGGTTACTGATCTCCACCCCCTCCCGAATTGGTACGCAACAGCTAACGAATGGAACATCACATTCAAAAATTTCCGATTAAAAATAATTAAAAGGAGGAAAGTATAAATGACCATCAATGGGCAAGGAACAACCACAAATATATTACTAGAAGGAGTCACAGAAGTATCTGTTATCTATTTCAAGCATTCAGAAATGGTAAGTTGTCGTGGAACAGAGATGTATGAAAACGGAAGGAGATGACGAGCACTTGTACACCACACCCAGGAAACTGGAGTTGGAAAACGATGATGATGATGGTGATGATGGTGTCTGCGAAAAATGATTTTGAAAAAGACGTTCGTAAATTGTACCTTAGGAACTAAACTACACCTCAAGAACCAAACTGTGTTTCAAGATATCATGCATATTTATTGTTGTAATTTATAGGAACCTATCCTAAAGTATATATATATATATATATATATATATATATATATATATATATATATATATAATGATTTAATGACATCATGCGTACTGTGCAGCACATGTTAGTAGGCGGCACGTGACTGTGTCTGCTTCCAGAGACATACAGCTAACACGTCTAAAACTGTATCTCCTGTACTTGAGGAGAACCATAGATATGATATCTAAGTGAAAGTTACTTATTAACAAAATGTGAAAGTAATCATAAGCAGATTGTGAGGTAAAATATTATTTATTTTCCATTTAACTTAAAAATAGTTTTACATTTTCATAAGCAGACATAACACCACTTTCACACAACTTCTTCTTAAGTCGACGGAGAGCAGGATACTCATAGAATTCGAGGTCTTGAGCAGTAAAAAACTTGGAAATTTGATACATCCATGTGATTTTCTCCTCGCCTTGAACATAGATGTTTGTATGCATACGGTCGGATAATCGAAGTGTCATCATCACACGTTTATGGGATATACAAGGATAATCACAGAGAAATCTATGGTAGAATCTGTATCGAAGCTCTATTCAAAATATTAAATCGTGCGACGACAAGTCGGACATAAAAGAAAGTAAAATGAAAGTTGTAAAAAACTGTGAAAATGCGAGTACAGTTAGGTGTCACAACGGAAATTTATAACGAAATTAAATAATCATAGTACAAACAGACTCAGCTGTGTAGAATAATTGTGGTAATTAAATGTTCTTTCACTCGCTGGTGCAAGAAACCAAAAAGAACAGCGTTATTACTCACTCTCTGTTCTACTCTCGAAGCTAACTCTCGCTACGGCGGCCAATTCAGACTGTAAGTTGTAAATTTTAAATAATATATTGTAATTTACGCTGAGTGTTCATTTTTCTTTCATGTCCATAGTGACCTTCACGCAGAAATAATAATATTATTCGTAAGGTTTTCAGCACGAGGGATAAACAACAAGAACGGTTCAACAATCCACCGTTCTTGGCAGACATCTAGCGTAGGACTAATTTCATTGTAGTTTCGTTGCGTTCCGTCATCAACGGTCGCTTTAAAAGACTTGCACCATACTTATTAAGGAATAGAAAGTGAATATATTAATTTATGTCGTATTAAAGTGTAAACTGAGGGCATTCAGTTCAGCTCCGACATTGGCCGCTTCTCGGCAAAACAAAGCTAATTACGTTTAAGAAAGGGAAACACTTTCTTTAATTCAAAGGTTCCTTTTAATTAAATGTCGCTACAGTAAAGATATCCTGCAGCAATATTTTAATGTGATAACAAGAAATACAATCCCTGAGATTATGTTTACGTTTCTTTGCCAGTATGAACGCTCCAAGTAGACACGCTGTTCAGAGCAGACTGTTACGATGATTGGTGGTGGCCCCTTGAATTACTGTGAACTAAGTGGATACCCTTCCTCTTCTTCGTAGCAAAAGGCACAAAACTTCGCCTACATGTCAAATGGTCGAATGGAAAGGTTTTCATCCCATTACAGGTGTAAATTCTCATGTGGCTAGAATTCGGACTTCAGGTAGACACTGACATTAGTTAACCTCCAATCGTAAAATTTGCTTTAATCATTTTCTAGATTCCCTCTTCTGTTGTCCTGGACCGCAAGTGTGATGAGTCTGGGCGCCTTCAATTGAACAGAGATTTCAATAGCCCACGTTTGTCTGCTTGCAATTGGAAGGACTAGGTGCTCGAGAAGCTCCCATGAACGCGAAGTTAACTCCAGCATTCAGAACTATTAACAGCTCCAAACAATATTCATCTGATACTGTGATGTGTGACTTTTTTACATATTATTATATTGACGGTAATCTCATTCTCCTCTTGAGCTCCTTGAATGTATGAGCTGTTATCTGTTGCACTCTATACCACAATAAGTGCCTGATTAGCATTCATAACAATTCGTGGTAAGTCTTCAAGTATCCCGTAAACAGTTTTAGAGGTATACATGTAGAAAGTCTCCTGTACTCTTCCGCTGTTCTAGCCACTGGTTCGTCTGTGATCTATCTAGCATTTTCTAAATCTTTAAAGTCTGAGAGAGAAGCAGAGACATGCGCTTTAAGATTTGATTCTGTACCTACATTGCCTATACCGTCAATCTCGACCCTGTTAAGTTCATTTTATATCCCATGAAACACGAAAGATAAGGCCTTACGTGTAACGTTCGATGTCACTGTAGCAGTACCATCCGTTTCCATAAGTGATCCATCGAGATATATGAAACTCTTGCATGGGAGGTTTCAACCGTCTTGGTGTTAGATGACGATCCTTATTTCATCATTCATCCTGAACTGTGTTGAGGCATAAGGTTCATGCGGGAAATGCTCCTGATGTATAATATGCTCACCATATTCTACAGGGGGTAGCTATATCTACTGATATCATTACGAGGTTTCAAACCTACTTGTTGCAGAAACCTGTAGTAGAAACTTGGTGTTCCGTTGTGACGTGTCACACTGTGAGTTGCATGTGGCAGTTTTATACCTTGCAGTCTTCCTATCTTTGTTGGCAGTATCTGAACGTCCGAAAACCGGAGGATATTGTGAGTAGTGACTGGCTGAAGGTCACCACCACTTACAGTATCCAACAGGTTCTACCAAGATGAAGATTGTCTTGGTCGACAGCTTCTGACTGGTTGAAGGTCAACACCGATTCCAGACCCCAACAGGTTAAAGAACGTTCAAAGGTCATTATCGTCGCTTCTGTCTTCGACAGGTCTCTGCACATTCGGAGTGACTACCGGTCCTGCTTTAGATGTATTCGTACAATGATTTTCTCACCACGAAAGTCAATAAGATGATTATCCTGATGCACAATACACAGCTCCAGGTAGTTCTATGTCTGAACTATAACTGGGACGGATGCAGCGCTGGCAGGAGTCTCTAAGATCCTGTACCCTATTCCAATTAAAGGGAATATGAGTCGAAATAGTAGATATTATTTCCGTTTTCTTAGTTGCTGCTGTTAGAGCCACAAGACGCAAGTTGCAAATTGCAGCAGCAACTACAGCACCTGAAGATGTCAAGCAGTCGCATCGCTGAAATATTACGTGCTTTACACAATACAATCCAGTGGCACACCCGAGAAGTGTAGTTGCTTCCGACCTAGTCCTTTCTCGTATGGTTTCAGGTATAATCATTTTCGGATGCCTGCTGCTTCCATCTTGTGGCTATGTTTCCTCTGGCAGTTCCTGAGAGTTCTGTGCGTTCCTGATTGATCTGGTGATAGCTGCAGCTCCACCAGCCAGTAAACTCGTTGCTCGGAGAGCTGCGAGTGCAGGAATACGGAAGGGGATTATTTCACCTGATTTCTTGTGTACTGGCAGAAACCAGGGTGCTTAAATTGGCCCTTTATTCTTCAAAACACTTTCTGCTGTATAAATTGGTATCAGGAAACAATTTTTAAACGCCCATCCTCTGCCTTCTTCTTGTTGTCTTCGTCTTCTTCTACACTGTAAGAAATTCACCGTTCATAACTTATTTGGTTATCGCACCCAAGACCAAATAAATATTACAACGCATAGTTTTATTAACTACAAATGCTGCGATGCGCTGCCCTATAACAATATCCCTTCTCACACAAACTGCTTTTTTGCTTTATTAGCTACAATTCTATCTACAGTGAGACATCTTGGGAGAACTTTGTGTGCCACATATGCTATGTCCTGTCCAAAGCATGCCTCGTCGAGCAGGGTGATCCACTTATAACCACAAGCTAAATGTTTTCGAAGCTTTGTATCAAGTCTGCAGTAGTTATGCCTGGAGTGTGCAACTCAGATGGAAGTTTGTCGAGAATGCCACCACCTCCTTTAACGTGTCTCTTATTGAGCATATTTTGCTACTGTGTTGCTTTTGCTCTGTGCACCCCATTATACAGCGTATCGTAAGCTTCAGTCCCGCTGTCTTGTGATGCAGAAAAACCATGCAACTTCATTTGCGCTCTACTCTCTCGACATCTTATGACATGCTCTATGAGAAACTCATGTTGTTCTGAGCTCTTCTGGAATTCATCTGTGTAAAAAAAATCCTCGAATATCAGCGCCACTTCTGTCCTTTAAGATGTAAGATCTGGGATTTATTCTCTGTATTTTCGAAACCGTGAAAATCTCATTCGATCACTTTGGGAGGTATGGGTTCTCAAATGCTTTCTTGTATTTTCAGATACGCACGAAATCACCTACATTAAATTTCAGCTTATGTGGACCCAGCTTTTAAATACATTAGTGTATCGTATCCATCAGTCCATTATCATGAACTCCTATTGGTCTCATTTTTCTCGTACACTGTTTGGTTCAATTATACTATGCAATTATTTCTGGGAAGATATCTGACCACTTGAATAATATGCAATGATTAAAACATATTCACATTTGACTTCGTACTGTTCTGTTCAAACATTCCACGATACTTGTCTTCATGTGGGTGAAGACGTATTCCCTATCACTGCATTACAGTCATGAAATAAATATTGTAAACTTCTCCACCGTGATCGGTCTGGAGGTTGCCCAGACATTCATTCGTCCATGTCTACAAGAAATGCTCAAACACCTGTTTGTTTTAACAGATAGTGCCCGAGTGAATTCAGAGTTTACACCAATAACTATTAAAATATATTCCAATAGATTATTCACACCTTGAATATTCCCTCACATATAAATGATCAGCCCGCCGTAATATTTAATTATAACATGCCATTGAAGGTATGTTTTACAAGCTAGCTTGAACAGTTCTCGAACTACTGTCTCCAATGTTATTCAGTTATACCTCTGTCTCTGAGTTCGGAAATCACTAAAACATTTCGTTTGAATGAGAAATATTACCAGCAGCAGCTGATGCCATAAGCAGTCGTAATCAATCTATTAGCTCGTTGGTATCGTTGTAGTATACATTCTATGGAGGTTGATTCCTGACTCTTTTATGCTGGATGTTGATACCATCACCAGCTCTATGTCAATCATATATTGTCATCTTATAACGGTTTTGTAATTCGTACTGCAACGATTTCCTGCTTTAGTATGTACACTGGTCATTTGCAGTATTTCACCATACATCTCCAGATCTTTGGGAGAACAATTCACAAATTCTGAAGAATTTAGGAAAATGAGGCTCAATAGACAAGCCTTTACTTGAAATTCACTATCAGCTATCAGTATTGTTTTTATTCTTTCAAATTTATAGGCTGTGTGTCTAAGAAATATGGTTTTTCACCAATGATACCGAATAGTTTGTCTATCCTGTTATCGCTGTGGCAGTTAAATAAAATCATAAAGTTCACTGAAAGATTCAGTAACTGGTTTAAAGGTTCCTCTCAGAATCTACGACTGATCCAAATGTCCTAGCACCAGCGGCATGATCTGTCGAACTGACTTCCATGCAGCGATGACCTTACGTTCTGTCGACATCTTGTTATATACCAAGCTGGCTGCCTTACACGTTGCGTCTTAGATGCACTTCTTAAAATTCTATCAACCTTTACAGTTAATCCTTGTACTTTCTTTTCGCTTCCATCACACTTTACAATTACGTCATTTACGTTCATTTCAAGTAACGTAACCGTAGCACTCCATTCGGATCTCCGGGAGGGGACAGCCAAGGGGGAGAAGACCGTAATAAAAATATTGAATAATCAACGAAAGGATAAAGTTTTACGAGTTGCGACTTGGAATGGCAGAAACTTGAGTATGGTAGGGAAGCTAGAACATTTGAAAAGGGAAATGCAAGGCTCAAGTTAGGTAAATGGGGGTCCGTGAAGTTAAGTGGAAGAAGACAATGATTTCTGGACAGAAGAGTATAGGATAACATCAACAGCAGCAGAAAATAGTATAACGAGTGTAGGATTCGTTATGAATACGAAGGTAGGTCAGAGAGTGCGTTACAATGAACATTTAAACGATACGGTTGTTCTTGTCAGAATCGACAGCAAACAAACACCGACGATGACAGTTCAGGTATACATGTTGACGTCGCTAGCTGAAGATGAAGAGTTAGAGAGAGTACACTACTGGCCATTAAAACTGCTACACCAAGAAGAAATGCAGATGATAAACGGGTATTCATTTGTCAAACATATTGTACCAGAACTGACACGTGATCACATTTTCACGCAATTTAGGTGCATAGATCCTGAGACATGAGTATCCAGAACAACCATCTCTGGCTGTAGAAACGGCCTTGATACGCTTGGGCAATGAAACAAAATGAGCTTGGATGGCGTATACAGGTACAGCTTCCCATGCAGCATCAACACGATACCACAGTTCATCAAGAGTAGTTACTGGTGTATTGTGACGAGCCAGTTGCTTGGCCACCATTGACCAGACGTTTTCAATTGGTGAGATATCTCGAGAATGTGCTATCAGGGCAGCAGACGAACATTACTGTATCCAGAAAGGCCCGTACAGGAACTACTGCAACTTGCGGTCGTGCAATGTCCTGCCGAAATGCATCTTTTCGCTGGGATCGAAAGAAGGGTAGAGCCACGGGTCGTAACACATCTGAAATGTACCGTCCACTGTTCAAAGTGCGGTCAATGTGAACAAGAGGTGACCGAGACGTGTAAGCAATGGCACCCCATACCATCACGCCGGATGATACGCCAGTATGGCGATGACGAATACACGCTTCCAATGTGCGTTCACCGCGATGTCGCCAAAGACGGATACGACCATCATGATGCTGTAAACAGAACCGGGATTCATCTGAGAAAATGACGATTTGCCATTCGTGCACCCAGGTTCGTCGTTGAGTACACCATCACAGGCGCTCCTGTCTGTGATGCAGCGTCAGGGGTAACCGCAGCCATGGTCTCCGAGCTGATAGTCCATGCTGCTGCAAACGTCGTCCCACTGTTCTTGCACATGGTTGTTGTCTTGCAAACGTCCCCATCTGTTGGCTCAGGGTTCGATACGAGGCTACACGATCTGTTACAGCCACGCGGATAAGATGCCTGTCATCTCGACTCTTAGTGATACGAGGCCGTTGGGACCCAGTACAGCGTTCCGCATTAGCTTCCTGATACCACCGATTCCATATTCTGCAAACAGTCATTGGATCTCGACCAACGCGAGCAGCATCGTCGTGATACGATAAACCGCAATCGTGATAGGCTACAATCTGACCTTTATCAAAGTCGCAAACGTGATGGTACGCATATCTCCTCCTAACACGAGGCCTCACAACAACGTTTCACCAGGCAACGCCAGTCAACTGCTGTTTGTGTATGAGAAATCGGTTGGAAACATTCCTCATGTCAGCACGTTTTAGGTATCGCCACCGGCGTCAACCTTGTGTGAATGCTCTGAAAAGCTAATCATTTGCGTATCACAGCATCGTCTTCCTGTCGGTTAAATTTGGCGTTGTAGCACGTCACCTTCGTGGTGTAGCAGTTTTAATGTCCAGTAGCGTATGTAAGCATATGAAAAGTATGATACAGCACATAAATGGAGATGAAAATGTAATAGTCGTGGGAGACTTCAACATAGCTGTAGGGGAAGGAGTAGAAGGAAAGGTTACAAGAGAATATGGGCTTGGGACAAGGAATGAGAGAGCTGACTAACTGAGTTCTGTAATCAATTTCAGCTAGTAATAGTGAATACTCTGTTCATAAACCACAAGAGGAGAAGGTATACTGGCAAAAGACCGGCTGATACGGGAAGATTTCCGTTAGATTACATCATGGTTAGACAGAGACTCCGAAATCAGATAATGAACTGTATGGTGTACCCATCAGCAAATAGAAACTCAGATCACAATGCAGCAGG